>NC_080088.1:113815524-114118945 GCF_950005125.1 Chionomys nivalis
TAGAGTACTCCATCCGCCTACATTCTGACCATAAGTCTGGCTGAGAGCAGCCAGAAGTTTTTTACTCTCTACCGATGAAATCTCTTCATGAGCGTTACTTTTATAACCACAAGATTCTTGTTTTTTTGTTGTTATCTTAATTATTTTATGTGTGTGGGTGTTTTGCCTGCAAGCATGTCTGTGTACAACATGTGTTCCTGGTACTGAGGAAGTCAAAGGAGTCAGATCCCCTGGAACTGGAGTTACAGGTATGTGTGAGCTGTCATATAGATGCTGGGACTTGAACATAGGTCCTCTGGAAGAACAGTCAATGCTCTCAACTGCTGAGTCATGTGTTGGTTTGTTTTAATATACAGTCCCATATAGCACAAACAAGCCTTAAACTGTATAGCCAAGGATGACCTTAGACTTCTACTCCTCTTGCTTTCATCTCCCACATACAAATACTACCAGTTTGTTGCTGGTGACCTAACTAGGACTAGCTGACAATTAGGCACACACTCTACCTATTGAGCTACATCCCCATCCTTCTGTCCTTGCTTAAGTTTCCTATGAGATTGAAACATTCCACCCTACAGGAAAGCTCTTTAAAAGGAAGGAAAACTCAAAATAGCTTCAGGAAATCCCTGAAACTTACCAGATTCATTAGGCTCTTCCCTGCCAGAGTAAACAATAAAAGCTGAAAGTACCCCTCAGACTGAAAGAAGCTGAGCACAAAGAAAATTATGAGACAGACCATGTGGTAGTTTGAATAAGAATGGCCCCCACAGGTGCAGAGATTTGAATGCTTGGTCATCAGGGAGAGGGACTATTAGGAGGTGTGGCCATGTTGGAGGAAGTTTATCACTAGGAGTGGGATTTAGGGGTTTCAGAAGCCGCAGGCACTGACTGACTCACTCTCGTCCTGCTGCTTGTGAATGGAGAGGTAGAACTCTCAAGCTACTTTTCCAGCACCATGTCTACCTGTAAGTTGCCATGTTCCCCACAATGACAATGGACTAAACCTCTGAAGTGTAAGCAAGCACCAATTAAATACTTTCCTTTATAAACATTGCCATCATCATGGTGTCTCTTCACAGCAACAGAATACTAAGACTGAAGTTGGTACCAGGGACTGGGGTATTGCTGTGAAAGGCCTGACCCCACCACCTGAAGACAGTATTTTTCTGTGCAGCCCTGGCTTTTAGAGCATTTACTCTGTAGACCAGAATGGCCCTGAATGCAAGAGATTCTTCTGCCTCCACCTCCCAATCCTGGGATTAAAGGCATGTATCATCATCACCTCTGACCATGCTTTGTTTGGACCCTTTAAACTTAAATGGGCCATCCTAGCTGGAATATGGAAGATAATGTTTCTGAGGGTGATTTAATTGTGGGGGTTCAGCTCAAAAAGTTTCAGAGGGGAAGAATATTAATATATGGCCCAGAGACCATTCTTGGTGGTATTTTGGCAAAAACGTGGCTGCTTTTTATCCTTGTCTGAAAAATTTGCATGAGGCTGGGTAAATTGAGGAGTTTTGAATTAATGACATTGGCAGAGAAGATGTCAGGGGAGCCTAGTTGACTCTGTTATTAGTGGTGACTCTCTATAATGAAAAGGAATGAATTAATCAAGGAGAACTATAAAATAGCCGGGCGGTGGTGGCGCACGCCTTTAATCCCAGCACTCGGGAGGCAGAGGCAGGTGGATCTCTGTGAGTTCGAGACCAGCCTGGTCTACAGAGCTAGTTCCAGGACAGGCTCCAAAGCCACAGAGAAATCCTGTCTCAAAAAACCAAAAAAAGAAAAAAAAAAAAGAAAAAAAGAAAACTATAAAATATACAGTTTTGAGGAGAAAAGGGAACACCAAGAAGTGTAACAGAGCTAAGTCCGGTGCACAAGGAGACAAAATGTTTAAAGAAAAGTTTGATCCTAAATGGACTAAAGCTCTAAAGTAGTGACCTCACAGAAAGACTTCACCCATGTAAGCTTCCAACTTGTGAAAAAGAATTAAAGAAACACTTTAATTTAATTCTCCTCTACTCAGGAGGTAGAGGCAGATGGAGCTCTGAGTTTGAGGCCAGCCTGGTCTACAGAGTGAGTTCCAGGACAGCCATCCATAGGCAGAGAAGGAAACCATCAAAAAACAGAAAGCTGGTGAAAATGTATATGAACGAGGGGGCTGTGTTTCAATCCTAGCAAGCAGAAGAACCTGGCAGCTTTGGCTATGTGGTTCTGGCATTAGAGTCAAGGACATAAAAAAGGAGTTGTGAAATCTCCCTGCATGCATAAGCTGCTGAGGTCAGGCACATGTCAGGGGTGTCCCAGCATGAAGACCCAGAGAGGTCACTGAATGAAGCTGTGAAGATGAAGTCTGGATCGCCTTGGAGACCCCAATGTTGGAGATGCCAGAGCTGTGGGATACCTGTCAAGGATAGCTGCAGCCCAGGAATGACCAGCTCAAGAAAGAAAAGTGCATCACAATCAACAAAGCTGAATAGAGCTGGACATCTGAGGAGCACTTTGATATCAGACATGGAGATGAAGAATCTGGAGTTTGCCCTGTTGGTTTTTGGTCTTGTTTCAGCCCAGTATTTCCTCACTATGCTCCCTTTCCTCCCTTTTGGAATGGCAATGTATTATTTTGTGCCATTGTTTGTTGGAAGCATATGATCTGCTTTTTGTTTTTTACAGTTAAGTGATTGCCCTGAGTTTCTAAAAGGACTTTGAACTTTGGAGTTTTAAACAATGTTAAGACTGTTACAGGCTGTGGGGATTTTTTAAGTTGGAGTCAATGAATTTTTGCACTGTGTTATAGCTATAAGCCTATGGGGCCAGGGAGTGGAATGTAGTGGTTTGAATAGGAATGGCTCCCATTGACTCATATTTGAATGCTTGATTGGAGGCAGTGGCACTATTACTAGGAAGTGTGGCCTTGTTGGAGGAAGGGTGTCACTGGATTTTAAAGTGCTCAAACCAGGTCCAGTGTCTCCTTTTCTTCCTTCTGCCTACAGATCTGGAAACTCTCCAGCACCAGTAGTGCCTGTATGCCACCATGTTTCCTGCCATGATGACAATGAACTACACCTCTGGACTGAAACCAAGCCCCAATTAAATGCTTCCCTTTATAAGAGTTGCCATGGTCATGGTGTCTTTTCACAGCAATAGAAAATTCAGACAGACCAGCTGCTTGGAAGAAACAGAAACCAACAGAACTGCCTGGAAGAGGTTTAGATTAACAAAGGTACCCGGGAAGGACACTCTTCTAACATTGAGCTGCCAGTAGACTGTGTAGTGTATTCCAGGTTCCCAGCTCTGTGAGCTGTCAGTCCTGTTAGGGTGGTCCTTGGTGATGCAACTGTCTTTGAGTCCTTTCTGCTCCTGCAAGCAACCCTTTACCTATATTCCTGTAAGTAACCCCAATAAAACTCACGGTTCATGGTGGAATCTGTACTTTGGTCTGTTATGAGTTCCCTATCAGGAGTTCCCAACATGTGTGTTGCATCTCCCCAAGAAAATTTTTCTTGTGTAACACCTCCATAACCATCTTC
Source organism: Chionomys nivalis (assembly GCF_950005125.1). NCBI lineage: Eukaryota > Metazoa > Chordata > Mammalia > Rodentia > Cricetidae > Chionomys > Chionomys nivalis. Next base: position 113,819,055 of record NC_080088.1, read on the forward strand.
CTATCTAAGTCAATAAGCATTTGTGTCTTCCTAATATTCCATAAGCCTTGCACATTGACGTAGCGTAGAAAAGAAATCCTCCCACATATAAGGAACCTAAACCTCCAGCAGACAGACTAACGAGGAATGCTCACCACTTTGTCAGGAGTATTAAGATAAAGGTCGACAATGTAGAGGATACGCTCCTGCAGCATGTCCATGTTATCATCTGGGTACATTAGACGCATAAACTCAGGGTTCTCCAGAGTCTCTAGTGTCATCTGACACAGAGAAGCCTGATTTTCTTTGGCAGCAACGTGCATGATATTGTACCGACATCCCTCCTAAAAAAAATAGGACGAGCTTTGTGTTTGTTAAAACATTGAACTTCTTCAATGCAATGCCCATCAAAATCCCCGCAAAATTCTTCAAAGACCTCAAAAGAACGGTACTCAACTTCACTTGGAAAAGCAAAAAAACGCAGGATAACCAAAACAATCCTGTGCAATAAAAAGAACTTCTAGAGGCATCACAATCCTTTCAAATTCTACTACAGAGCTACAGTACTGAAAACAGCCTGGTATTGGCATAAGAGCAGACAGGAGGACCAATAGAACTGAATAGAAGACCCGGATATCGGGGCTGGAGAGATGGCTCAGAGTTTAAGAGCATTGCCTGCTCATCCAAAGGTCCTGAGTTCAATTCCCAGCAACCACATGGTTGTCAACCATCTGTAATGGGGTCTGGTGCCCTCTTCTGGCCTGCAGGCATACACACAGACAGAATATTGTAATATTGTATACATAATAAATATTGAAAAAAAAGAAGACCCGGATATCAATCCACACACCTATGAACACCTGATCTTTGATAAAGAAGCAAAAAGTATCAAATGGAAAAAAGAAAGCATATTTAACAAGTGGTGCTGGCATAACTGGATAGCAACATGTAGAAAAATGAAAACAGACCCATATCTATCACCATGCACAAAACTCAAGTCCAAAATGGATCAAAGACCTCAACATAAAGCCAGCTACACTGAACCTTATAGAAGAGAAAGTGGGAAATACACTTGAATGCATTGGCACAGGGAACCACTTCCTAAATATAACCCCAGCAGCACAGACACTGAGAGAAAGAAACAATAAATGGGACCTCCTGAAACTGAAAAGCTTCTGTAAATCTAAGGACATGGTCAACAAGACAAAATGACAGGCTACAGAATGGGAAAAAATCTTCACCAACCCCACATCAGACAGAGGTCTGATCTCCAAAATATACAAAGCACTCAAGAAATTGGACACCAAAAGAACACATAATCCAATTAAAAAAAAAAATGGAGTACAGACCTAAACAGAGATTCTCAACAGAGGAATCTAAAATGGCTGAAAGACACTTAAGGAAATGTTCAACATCCTTAGTCACCAGAGAAATGCAAATAACAACTCTGAGATTCCATCTTACACCTGTAGGAATGGCCAAGATCAAAAACACTGATGACAACTTATGCTGGAGAGGTTGTGGGGAAAAGGGAATAATTCTGCATTGCTGGTGGGAATGCATGCTGGTACAACCCCTTTGGATGTCAGTGTGGCAATTTCTCAGAAAATTAAGAAACAACCTTCCTCAAGACCCAGTAATACCACTTTTGGGTATATATCCAAAGGATGCTCAATCGTGCCACAAGGACATGTGCTCAACTATGTTCATAGCAGCTCTGTTTGTCATAGTCAGAACCTAGAAACAACCTAAATGCCCCTCGATCGAAGAATTGATTAAAAAAAAAATGTGGCACATTTACACAATGGAGTACTACATAGCACAAAAAAATAACGACAGCTTGAATTTTCCAGGAAAATGGATGGAGCTAAAAAACATTATTTTGAGTGAGGTAACCCAGACACAGAAAGACAATTATCACATGTACTCACTCATAGGTGGTTTTTAAACATAAAGCAAAGAAAGCCAGCCTACAAACCACCATCCCAGAGAACTTAGACAGACAACAATGTGGACACTAAGAAAGACTTACATAGATCTAATCTACATGGGAAGTAGAAAGTAGAAAAAGACAAGATCTCCTGAGTTAATTGGGAACATGGGGCCCCTGGGGAGGATTGAAGTAGAGAGGGGAGAGGCAGGGAGGGTAGCAGAGAAAAATGTAGAGCTCAATAAATATCAATAAAATAAAATTAAAAAAGCAAAACAAAACATTGAACTTCATGTTTGTTAAAGTACAGGGCCACTGGTCAAGAATACAGTGACTGGTAATGATGCTGAAGGCATACTTACTTGTACAATGGTTGGGTTATCCCCAGAACCAATTAGATATCGGGGATTATTCCAGATAAGATCAGAAAAGGTATGTTCATCCCCTTTCTCAACAGCTTTCCGAAGCTTGGCAGTGAGGTCCTGTGTACGGGGACTTTTATAACTGTTTGCTCGTTCTTTATTTACTGTTTCTGATTCAGCCAGGCATAAACAATCTGCTATCAAGAGAGAGAATTATAGAACACAATCTCACAAATATTTTCTTCTCACTTAGTCTGCAGTTGGTGTGGGAAGTCCTTCTGTATATGTGTTGCTTTTACTGGTTAATGAATAAAGCTGCTGTTGGTCAATGGCTTAACAGAATATAGCCAGGCTGGAAGAGATTATCAAAGAGAAGCCATGTGGCTGCCTGCAGGAGACAAACGTGCTGGAACCTTGCTGGTAAGCCACAGCCACATGGAGATACATAGATTAAAGGTTCAGCAGCTCTTGGGAGTGATGGGTAAGAAATGATAATGGTATAAAGCACACCATAGTACTAATGCTCAATTGAGTGTTGAGCTCAATCAGGTGACTAAAAACTGAGATTAAGAATTATTTGGTGTCCTTTTTTTTTTTTTTTTTTGGCAACAGGGTCTCACTCTGTAGCTCAGGCTGGCCTCAAACTCATAGAACACATCTACCCTCATGTGCTTCCTGAGTACTGATAGTAAGGACATGCACTATCACGTCTGGCCATTTAGTATACTTTGAAAGTAAGTCAAGGAACTGAGTGTGGTGGAACAAACCTAGAATCCTAGAACTCAGGGGGTTGAGACAGGAGGACTGCAAGTTCAAGGACAGCCTGGATTAACAGGGTAAGATTCTTTACCAAAAGAACTAAAAATATCAATTCTGTTAAGTGAACAAGACATTAGCAGCAACTGTAATTATCTCTTAGAGAAAAAAGTTCTACTCATAGCTTCTAAAACCTTAATCAAAACTTGAGAGTATCTTAAAACAATTTCCTGCATAGGCACTTTCTCAAGCTGGAAGGAGAGAAATCTAAGTAGAGAGCAGTAGACAGGCCCTCAAATGAAAGACAGCACTCTACCTCAAACAAATGTAGGAAGAGGGATGTGTCAAGGTCAAGCCTCTCCAAACCAGCTGCTGATTCTGAGTGGCATAGTGGGTGTAGTCAGATTTCTAGCTTTCATTGATTTCATCTGATTCCTGCAGACCCCTTCTTGCAGAAGGTGTTCCCTTTGCTGCTTCTATGGTCCGTATGCTAAGATTTGGTCATCAGCTTCAGGGCCTACTAGCAGCAGACTACATTTGCCTTTACGTCCTGATACCTTCCCAGGGCAGCCCCTAGTCTCTTTCTCTTTGGTTATTTCATTGTAGGGCGCTTCAGCTCTCCACCTCCTCCTACACCATATTTATCTCACAGATGATGAAATATTGAAGTGCCATACATCAGGAAAGAGAACAATAGTGGTAAATCAAGTAATGACAAGACAAGTAGTACAACATGGTTTACCTTTTAACCCATCACTGCCAAAGAGTGGCACTGCCTTCAGAGGAGACAGTGGGGACATGGTTTTGTTAGGAGAAGGGAAATAATCACATACTCCTCTAGCAAATTTCTCAGCATCTTCTCTTGTTGGAAAAGCTTTAAACCGGGACCCTTTGATCAATTTGACAGCTTGCAATGCTTCCTTTTTATCTTCGTAAACATGGATCCTTTCTGGGTATGAAAGTAACAAGGGAAAATTAAGAGATGAATAGTTTGAATACTATTAATTGTACTCAGAGTTCAACAGTCAATTTAAATTTGTTAATGAGTCTCTTGGTTTTACTCTCATGTTCACAATTCAGATTTGCAATCTTTTATTAAAAATAGTCCTTCAGGATTAAAAAAAAAAGTGTGTTTATGTGAGTGTGTATTTCTGTGACTATATGCACATAATTTATGTGCGAGTATCCTTGAAGGCCTAAAGAGAAGCAGATCTCCTGGAGCTGGTGTTATAGGCAGGTTATGAACCATCTGACATGTGAGCTGGGATATGCAAGAAGATTATCAAGTACTCTTAATCACTGAGCCATCTTTCCACCCACTCTCAATTTTTTTATCTTAAGGAGGTCCTGGGCTATCCAAAAGATTCAAATGAATACACTGACAATATATGTGTGTATATATAAGCAATGCTATCATACATGCATGTTAATTTCATACCACAAGCTACAATAACTTACTAAAAATGAATTTTAAATGGTTAAGTAAAGATCTAAATATAAATAATTCAAAACTAAATTTACTCTTCTTGTATTGAATAGTTTATACCTATTATCCTAACATTCATAAGGAAAAGTCCACGCAGTTAGGAGCTGAAGCCCACCCTAGGCTGTACAGCAAGATTCAGGCTTGTCTCAGTAAACAATAATCCTGACTAAATTTAAAAAAATTGCAATTCTTTTATTTCTTTCATTCCTTTTTGGGGGCATGGTTTCATGTAGCCCAGGCTAGTATCTACCCCTAGTGCTGAGGTAATAATAGTTATGTGCCACCACATCAGGCTTTTATGGTGCTGGGTATTAACACAGTGCTCCCTGCAGAATAGGCAAATGCTCTCCTAACTAAAACAGATCTCCAGCCCTAAAATACAATTCCTTGAGATTAAAAATTATTTATACACTCACTGGAACATTTACATTTATTAACCTAAAAGCTGTTCAGGTTGTAATGAATTTAAGAGGGAGAGGGAATGCCCGGACACATGCCTTTAGTCCCAGCACTTGGAAGGTAGAGGCAGAGGATCTCTGAGTTCAAGACCAGTCTGACTTACAGAGTGAGTGTCAGAAATTCGGGCTACAAAGAGAAATTGTCTTGAAAAACAAACAAACAAATAAATGAATGATATAAGCAAGCATATTTTTCTAGGATAGCAAGGGCTACAGAGAGAAACCGTGTCACAGGGGGTGGGAAAAAGGGAGAGGGAAGATGATCAATCAGTAAAATTACTAACAAATGGAAGTGATCCAATCATTTCCAAGTCAAATCTATATAACAGAATAGTTTTTCTAGTAACTTAAAAAAAAAAAAGTATTGCTTAGATTTACCAAACTCAAAAAAAAAAAAAAATCAGAGGGTAAACAAGTACAAATAATGAAATTAATCTTGGGTGATGAGATTATAGCTTCCCAGTCTATAACAGCACAGCCCGTTACCATTTCTTATAAGGCCATCCTCATATACTGGACACACTCCATAGTACAGAAGTGGCTCCTTAGCAGCTGTCATTCCAGCCTGGTGGTTGTCATTCCTGGCAGAGGCACTGAAGGATATTGGGTGGGACTTAGATGTTACAGCTTCATCCTCTGGAGGGTTCAAGCCCACACTGTAACCAAAATCTTTGTCTTCAGAAAAACTGGCCTGCTGAGTTTGTTTCTCTTCCACAGACGCAGGAGTCCTTAGGGTGCCCCGGATAAACGGAGTGGCAGTCACCTCACTGTGATTGGGAAGAGAGGAAGTCAGCAATCCACCTTGCTCTAGTAAAGCCTGAGCTAATTTCTTCTCAAAAATAAATCTTGTTGTTGATGTAATGGGTCCACATTTCAATCCAGCTTTTATAACTTCCTTTCTAAGGTCATCTGGATTCAGGAGTTTCAATCGTGCCAACATGGCATCCATTGTCACTTCACCTATGTTCAAAAAAGCAAAAATTAACTTGAACCATGGAATCGTAGCTCATGTAAACCACATGCTTAAGCAAGTGCCAGTTTCCTCACAGGACCCTACCTTAGACACAATTAGTATTCTTATTCTAAACCTACCGTTTTACCTTTAGTTGTTGAAGGAAGGTTTTGTCTCTGCAATTAACAAACATAAACAGAGCTCCATACATTACTAACTTCAATCCTAGGCTAATTATTGAAACTCTAAGCCTCAGTTTCCTCATCTACAAAGTGGATATAATAATAGATCCACTCGGCTAATAATGAAAAGTAGATAAAATAATGAACATAAATTCTGTACCACTGGGTCTGACACTGATAACATATCCATAAATGTCTGCTACAGCTACTGAGATGTTAAGGAACACAGGCTCATTAATCTTTAGAATGAGTAAGCACTGAAAAGTCAACTAAAATTAAAAACAAAATACTCTCATACACTCAAGGGCAGCCACCTATGACACATGGAGAAGCCACCGCTAGTTGGGTGGTGGTGGCACAAGTCTTTAATCCCAGCACCCAGGAGGCAGAGACAGGCAGATCTCTGTGAGTTTGAGGCCAGCCTGGTCTATAGACTGAGTTCCAGGACAGGAATCAAAAGCTACAGAGAAACCCTGTCTCGAAAAGCCAAAACAAACAAAACAAAACACAAATGCTCTCCAAAAAGCCTCTATCAACAGACAGGTGATGTTTATAAAGGCGCCAACTGCGCTAGGACTGGGAGTATCAGCACAACCTTTGCGGCTTAGAAAGACGGCTAGATTGGCAGACATGAAAAACTGAAGTAGGTCTGCAGATTAGACAGCAGTATCGTCACTGTTAATTTCCTTGCCATACTTGTGGTATGACTATGTAGCAAAGAAAATCTAAAGACTAAGGCAATAGTATACAGAACTCTTTTATCTTTTTATTTTGAAATGATTTGTAGACTCAAAAATTGCAAACTCTGGCCGGGCGGTGGTGGCGCACGCCTTTAATCCCAGCACTTGGGAGGCAGAGGCAGGCGGATCTCTGTGAGTTCGAGACCAGCCTGGTCTACAGAGCTAGTTCCAGGACAGGCTCCACAGCCACAGAGAAACCCTGTCTCGAAAAACCAAAAAAAAAAAAAAAAAAAAAAAAAAAAAAATTGCAAACTCTGTAAGAGTTCCAATGGGACCACCATACAGCTTTCCCTAAATGTTGGCACTTTTTATGATAGTACATCATCAAAATCAGGAAACTGACCTCATAGAACAATTCAGTGAACAGACTTGGACTTTGCAAATCTATGTAGCTTCTATTCTTTTTTTGATTCTTGGTGGACAAGTTTGTGGCAGCATACCACATCTAATGTAATCATCCATCCATCCATCCACCTACCTACCTATCATCTATCTATAGTGTATGTGAGAGAGACAATAAAATTTCAAAGACAGGTATGCTGACGTATTCTCATAATTCTAGCACTTACGGCTAAGGCAGGAAGATCAAGAGTTTAAGGCCAGTCTAAGCTACATAGCAAAAACATTAGATAAGTAAGTTTCATTTCTCTAGGACAAAAGCTTATGGGTGCAGGACAAACAAGCTTAACTTCTTTGAAACATTGCTAGACTAATCTCCAGAGGGACTACACTGTTAACAGACCCACCAACAATGCAGGACAGCCATCTTCTCAGTGTTTACCAACTTTTGGGAATGCAGAATTATAAATCATAGTTAATCTAATAGGTACACATTAATACCTCACTTTAAGTTGACCGTGTTTTCCCTACCAGCTGGTAATGTTAAATATCTTTGTACAGGAGTTGAACTGTTCTGTATTGTTTTATAATTTTTGTACACCTAATATGATTTTCAAAATGAAAAACTAAAACTGAAAATAAATTTTTAGTGAAACAAGATGCTGCAAACCCTGGTGTTTTGGCTCTATACCCTGCTAGCCACATTAGTCACATGCATTGTTCTGTTTCAGTGTCTGGATGATTTTACTCACTGACCTTCTCTTGAGTTTTTGGTACAATGTTTACAGAGTCAATGGACTAGTGGACATTACACTTATTAAAGATGCCCTTATTGCTTTATGTGTTCTTAAAAATGCACATACAGGTGTATGTACATGCATGCAGAAGTTAGAGAATAGCCTCAAATGTTATTCTTTAGGTGCCACTTAATTTTATTTATTTATTTGTCTGTTTTTCAATACAGGGTTTCTCTGTATAACAGCTCTGGCTGTCCTGGAACTCATTTTGTAGACCAGGCTGGCCCTGAACTCAGAGAAATCCACCTGCCTCTGCCTTCTGAGTGCTGGGATTAAAGGTGTGCACCACATCCAGCTCAGGCGCCACTTTCTTAAGGGAACAAGAGAATGTAAAATCCAAAAGACAAGGTGTTAGACTTGTTGTCACAACACATACATTTTATCTCCCCACAGCTGTGTACAATAGCCAGCATGATCTTGACCTTCCTGTTCCTGCTTCTCAGCAAAAACGGAGAAATCAATGACTACTAAGGAAGTGTTGAAATGTACTTCAGTGGTAAAACATTGGCCAATACACACCAGGCTTTTTGTTTTCTTCCCCACACTGCTAAATAAATAAAAAATGAAGTTGTATAGAAGTTCAAAGAGGCAAGTGAAGCCTCAGTTACTCCTAAGAACTTCTTAGGGTTCTGCTGTGCAATTAACTGCTTAGAATGTCATCTTCCTTCTAGAATTCGTGGGGGAATTACTATTTATCCTCCACTAAGAACTAGACTCAAGTGTTAATGAAACACAGCTTCTGATGAACACAAAATGAACACATGCTGATGAACACAAACCGGTTAAGCATCGGGAGTTCAGGGAGGTGGAGGGCTGAGAAGAAAGAAGCACAGAGGTGTGGACTCACACCAGGAAATTCCAAAACAACCAAAAAGACCACAAGATCCTACGAAACAGCCAACCTTAGAGTGTACGGATGAACTCTGTTGAAGACTCCGGGTTTTATCCCAGCTCTTTCCCCAGAACTGAGACATGTACCACCTCAGCAGCTCTCAGATGGACTATGCCAGTAGGTAGTAGGGCTCAATTTCCAGCAATGAGTGTATTACTCTCAAAAACAAAACAAAACAAAAAAAAAACCAAAAACAGTAAGAACTATTATTATTCGTATGTTGCTAATGGTGGGGCTGAAAAATAGCGGGTGAATGACCTGCCCATTTCTGAGAAGTTCCATAGCAGCAGTGGCAGAGTCAGGAGCAGATTGGGACATGATTTCATTCCGGACACCAGTCACCTCGATCTTATAGTGACCAGCAACCATCCTCCCATCTCTCCTCATCCAGACCTAACAGTCCATTCGAAAGAAATTAATGAGAGCCATATTCCTTTATTTCCCCGATCCCCAAATCAGGGAGTCACACCTAACTTCACTACCTCCTCCTATCACTTATTTCGTTAAACTGCGAACCAACTTCCTCTTTCTTCGACTTCCGACTTTCACCAGTGTTGTTTACTGTTCACTCTTCCCGCAGCCCTTGCCAGGCCTCCCTGGCTCACAAGATCCTTCCCCTGGAAGCCCCAGACGCGCCCTGGCAGCCGGGTCTCCAAGGATCTCACCTACAGTGTCAGGAATGCTCCTACAATGGAACAGAAGTTCCGCTTCTCGGTCAGCCTTCCCGCCAGGGGACTCGGGTCCTCCCGTGTCCACGGGGAGGGCAGAGTGAAGCTCGCTCCCACTGCCTATGCGACCTTACCTGGCTGAGGGGCCACAGCTGCAGACGCGCCGGTCGGCGAGGAGGGTATCCCTCGACGACTCAGGTCCTGCGGCCGCTTCTCCAGCCGCCGGACCAGCCAGCGCACGGCGATGAGCAGCACCGAGGCGCCGAGGAGCTCCCAGGCCAACGCCGCCCACTCAACCACAGCCAACCGCTGCCACAGCATCGCCACCGTCGACGTCGCGGCCTTGAGCGCGGCCGCCGGAGTTAGAATCCGCGCCGCGCACGCCTCAGGCCCTCACTAGGCCGCTCGCTTCGCTGCCGGAGCCGCGCGGGCCGCTAGGTTCGCTGCCTCCGCTCCGCCGCGGGGTTACAGGAGTCGTAGTCACACAGGAAAAGATGAGGCGGGGTGCGCGTGCAGTCTGGTATCTTTGGTTTCCCGAAAGAGCCAGAACGCCGACAGGAACCCAGCTTCAGGCGGCTTTGGAGGCAACCGGGGTCCTGATTCAAGAGAGACGCCGTCCGGCAGTGGCGCGGACAGCATGTCGGGGTCCTGAGTCGGACTCGGCGCTCTGGCTGGGCGCAGTTTGCTCTCCCAAGCTGTAGGTGCTTGGCCTTGAGTTGCTTCTTCACCAGGGGTCTAAACACGGGGGAGCGAAGAGCTGGCACCTGGGCCACCCTGACTGTGGCCAGAGGAGCCGGTCAGACAGGTAGGTACTGGGGTCCAAAACGGTGGCCAAGTCTAGTAACCCTGGTCTGTAGCTCTGGGGTTGTAAATGAAGCTGTTTCTCTGGAGCAACAGACCGTCCCCACAAAATGCCCGTGCCGTTTTGACACGCTAAAGCCTCCCCAGTACTGGGATTAAAGATATGTGCCACCATGCCCGAATGCTAATTGCAGGTCCTTTTCTAACTTTTTTTTTTTTTGAGCCTTGCTATAGAGATCTTCCTGCTTGAGCCTATAGAATGTTGAGATTACAAGCATGTGTCACCATATTTTTACTTCTGACCACAAAACACGAGGGCACCGAATACGATGACATCCCGTATTGGTGTAGCGGCTTCTCACATGTACTTTGAGCGGTCTTCAGCAAGAAAGGTGTCGGTTGCTTGTTTGGGGAATTAGAAGGCGGCAGAGGGGCGAGGCGGGAATGCCTTTTCTGTCCAAATGTGCACCCTGCTTTCCTGCCAATGAGGTCTTGACGTAAAACCAGTTCTCAATATCAGAAAATGGTCGCCTGAGGAATGCCCTAGAAAGGTTTGAGTGAAGGCCAGCAGGTTATGATACAGAATCGATTTACAAGCTGGCCGAACTTCGGATGTACACCATTCAGGTCATGTCTTCAGTTAAAGATATTACTCCTCAAGACAGACTCAGGGAAGCCTGCTGAACTAGATCCAAAACAAAAACCCAACCAGATGACTGAGAAATGCTGATATGAATTCCCAATGGTTTTTACAGCCCCAGGATTTATAAGGCAAATTTAGATATGTCCAATTAAGCAGGGCGTGGTGGTGCACATTTTTAATCCCAGCACTTGGGAGGCAGAAGCAAGCAGATATCAGACTTCAAGGCCACCCTGGTCTACAGAGTGAGTTCAAGGACATCCAAGACTACACAGAGAAACCCTGTATCAAAAAAAAAAAAAAAAAAGAAAAGAAAAATTCAGTTTAATTGTAGGCCGAGGGAGATGGGTAAAGTGGTATTATTTCTTCAAGGAACAGGCCCGGGGAATATGTCCTAGAACAGTGGAGACCAACTTTTGATGTTTTGTTTTTTGCTTTATTATTGTGTTTATTTAAAAAGACTGTTGTTTACTAAGACTGTTAGAAGCTTTGTGTAGTGGCTAACGTATTTACTTGAAACTAAGATCAACCTGTCTCAAAAAAATCAAAGACTTACCAGAAGTATACTGTACTTGTGGAGATCTAGCCATATATTAAGATAGATACAGATGGTCTCATAGAAAACAGCCTTTGGCAGAGAATTCAGTAGAAAAAAATTGGGAACAACAGCGAGGAGCCTGAGATTCTCAGGTAGGGACATGCTAGTTCCATATAACTAAGCTGGGAAAGCAGCAGGTTGGGAATTCCGGGTTAAGGATTATAGCTAAGCCAACAACAGGCTGGCCCAGCAGGTTGAGAAAGGTCTGGATTTATTTTCAGAATGATGAGGCATTAAGTGTTGAGAAGTAGATTTTGATCTGCCCGATGGAGGTAGTGCAGTTATACAAAGGTGGACAAAGGGTAGACGAATGAATATTTAATGCTCAGAAAACTTCATGTGAGGTGAGGTGTATAAGGCAAGGCTACCACTCCATAGTTAAACTACCATAGTATGTTCATATATTATCCTGACCCAGATTATATGTAAGCAAAGTCTACAAAACACCTCCTGCAGATAACTACCTGAAAGAGGGATAAAATATGTTTATCCATGACTCTATCCAGAGAGCTGCCCCCATCCTAGGAGCAGCTGGAGCTCCAACTCCAGGGAAGAATAAGCACTTCCTTAATCTGGGCTGCCCAAACTGCAGCCTAATAGGTGCCATCTTCACATCTAACTAGTTCAACTATGGAAAAACACAAAAGGCTTGTGAAGGTGGTATGAGTGACTGTTCTCTGAACCACTATTTTTGGGAGTTAAGCTGTGCCCCTTGTAAAAGGATTTTATTCCAGCTGGGTTTCCTGACTGTTCATATCCTCTCATGAAAAGCTGCTCCCTACCATCTGTTGTATTTGGAGAGGCTAGAGTATAAAGCTAGGGAAGACTAGGAGGGGTGCTCTATGTATGTATGCTATTACAGAGAAGCCTTCATCCTTTCAGGTTTACCCACATTCCTTGTACACTCTGTAAAGAAAAGAATCTCAGTAAACTCGTTGGTTCCCCAGAATGAACTTACATTGTTGTTTACGTCTTCCCAGGAAGAAACTTTAGCAACAGGTCACCATCTAGTGTGTTTTGGGAGCCACATCCATGCTATCTATTTTAAGGGCCATGAGGACAGAGATGCAGGTTATATAAAGGTAGACAGAGAGTAGTGAATGGCACAGAGTCTTCCATATTTAGGCTTGGGGACTCTCTGAGACTATCATGGTTACCCACTGTGGTGATTTGAATGAGAATGGCCCCCACAGACTTAGACTCATAAGGAGTGGCATTGTTGGAGGTGTGACCTTGTTGGGGGGAGTATGTCCCAGGGATGGGCTCTGAGGTTTCAGATGTTCAAGCCAGGCCCAGTGTCATTCTGTTTCTGCTGCCTGCTGATCCAGATGTAGCTGCCTCTCAGAACCATGTCTGCCTGTGTGCTGCCATGCTTCTCACCGTGGACCAAACCTCTGAACTGTAAGCCAGCACCAATTAAATGTCTTTTTATTTTATTATCTATTTATCTATCTATCTGTTTATTTATTTATTTGGGTTTTTAGAGACAGAGTTTCTTAGTAGTTTTGTAACCTGTCTTAGAACTAGCTCTTATAGACTAGACTGGCCTCAAACTCACAGAGATCCATCTACCTCTGCCTCCCAAGTGTTGGATTAAAGGCATGTGCCAACATTGCCCAGCTTTTTTTTAAAATAAGAATTTGTTGTGGTCATGGTGTCTCTTCACAGCAATAGAAACCCAAACTAAGGCACCCATCATGGATGGCAGGGGTGTTAAATAACCCATTTTATAGTTCCCTCATAATCTGCTTCCTAATAGTGCATGAGCTATCAGGTTTCTGAGTACCTTAGTGATTTAAATACTGAGCTTCCCAAATCCTTCTCCTTTCCCATCTTGATTTAAACTGTGTGGCTTATTAATAAATTGGGCTGAAATAGGCCAGGATAATGCAGTGATCAAAAAAAAGTGACTAAAACAGACAAATTGTTTGAGGTATGAAAACCCAGTAGAGACTAGTCAGCTGAAGAGCATAGAGTAGACAGGCCTTCCTCTGCTCCCTGCACACGCTTTTGCATGTGTGCTGCTCCCTCATGGTGATGGTGGATACAGCCCAATGAAGGTCAGCACACTACTTCTGTTGGTCTAACACAACAAGGAGTGAATCTTTCTATCTTACTTTAAACTTTGGTAGAACACATTACCTTTTAAAATGTTGTGAAACAACATGAGATAAAAAAGAGCTACTCCCAAACATGACAAAATGCTAGTACTAAAAATGAAGCCCTTCCAAGTGAAATATGAAAACCTTTACCAAAAATAGTTTATTGCATAAAATGTAAGAAATTCGTGAGCACGCTTATATTTTAAAAAAAAAAAAAGAAGAAGCAAAACAACAACAACAACAAAAACCCAAATCAACATGCCTTTTAAAGTTACAGTCTGTTACCTATGACAGTTTTCCCTGGAAAAGTCCCAACATGAAGATTGACTCTCTTGTGAGGAAATTTTTTTATAGAAATGAGAAACTCAAAAACGACTGAAATTTTGGAACCTCTAAATTGGACATCAACCCAAGGATCCTGATAGAACCTAAGACTACTATAGAATAGATTTGGCTAGAATTCCAAACCACTGAGCATGTTAGGGTAAGACTCAGGACATCTCATACCATTTTTATCACTGAGGTCCTTGGAAGTCTCTTAAGACTTTTACTTTTCAAATATGATGTTTACTTTCACTCCCAGAATCTTCACTTGTTACTTTTTGTTTCAAGATACATGAAAATATATGTCGTGGTGATCCTATAGGCCTATGGCTTTTACAATATCCACACACTGGGACAAGTTACATTTTGAAATGAAGAAAGAATTTAACATAAGCTTTCTGATACATACACTAAGATTACTTTCTGAGAGGGCAGGTCCCGTTCCCTGTACCCCAAACCCAAGTAAACTCACATCTTCCCAAAATCATTGCCTGCTACACAGTATAAAATACTAAGATCATGGCACCAATCTGACGAGTGCTATTAAAAAAATGGAAATCTCTTGGCAGTTTTTTTGAACATAAGAGAAATAAGTAATATTATAAAGCATGCAAGCCAAGATGTCAGCTATAGGACATATAGCATATGTGATATATGCATAAATGTTATGCAGTGGTAAGCCTGCTTTAGAAAGCAATCCTCCAAGTATCTGCAGTTTTTCATGAGTAAACCTAAAATTCCAATTTTTGACTACACAGGCAACAGTAACTCAAGCTGTATTTACCCAAGAAGAAACTCTGGGAGATAAAATACAGTGAAGTCCCTTGAAAATAAGAGGAAAAAAACAAAACCGACCAACCAATCAAAACATTCATAGCAAATTTGAAAATTCAACTTCAAGGTGACTGACTACAGGAACCCTAAGACAATGCCAGCTCCAATCTAAGAGATCTCTGAACCATAAATGTGAGGAAAAGACATTGATGCATAAAAATGGACAAAAAATGGAGCCAAGACATGCCAGACTTTCATGGAACCAAGAGGGACCTGACCAAGGACCTGCAAGGTAGACAACAAAGCCTAGAGGAAGTGCCATTTCTGAGGATGTACATGGGACATCAAAACAGTGGAAGAAATAGGTTAAGACATGAAAGCAACTTTCACTTGAATGAGTTCAGAATTAGCATATTCTTTCCTCATGACTCTTCTTAAAGACCTCTCCACACAGGAGAAAATAACTATGCTGTAGAGTAAGCCCAACCCAAGTACTATTTCTTGGTTTTGAAATTTAAAATACAAAATAAATAAAAATGTAAATTACCACCCTTTCCTAGTTTCTAACTTAAAGAGGGTATGTTTATATATAATGTTTTCAAGCTTATTTTTATTTTTTAAAGATTAACCCTGTACAAATTCTATATACATTGTAAAAGGTACAATACTTGTTAGGGAATATTTTTCAAACACCAGACATCATTGTGATTAGTTCTACTTTAATCATACCAATTAATCTCCTAATAGGATATTACAACAGAATAACTCATTCTCCACAAATTAGACAAGAAACCCAATAAGAGACACCTACGTGGGCTGATCACTAATGCTCAGAACTTCCTTTTTCAGACTTTTCTCTCCCTTCTAACTTAATATTTCAAATCATTTTTTTGTTCCATCTTTGGTTTCATGTAACTGAGCTTCAAACTTGCTATGTAGCTGAAAACTGGTCTTGAACTGATCCTTCTCCTGATTCTACCTCCCAAGTGATTACAGTCATGAATTACAAAACCCACTTTATTTTAAACTTTCTTCATGGGCTTTCACAAACATTAAAGACTTCAACACTTCTAGTCAGTATACGAAGCATTAGTACATGGTTTGGGAAGCAGATGGCAATAAATCACATATTTAGTGCCAACTTTAAACAAGGTTTCTGTCTCTGAACCTTCAGTCTTTCAGACCACAGCTGCTCACCTTCTCCCAGATATTCTGATTCCTAGTAATACCGGTGTTGAATACAAGTCCAGGGTAGTTCCTAATGACTATACTGACATATTCACAGTGCCCCATTCATTAATACCCTCTTTAGGACACAATGGATACAGCCTATAACCCACACACAGACCAAGGTTGCCTTGTCTCCTGCTCTTTTCCTGGGCTCGCTAAATGTCAAGTCAGTATGAGGAGACCTTGGAGATCTTCCATCCCCTGCTAATTCAAGACCTGACTGGCCTTGCCTGTTGGTAAGCCAAAGTGAGTGGAACCACAGACCTGAGAGGTCAGTGTTAAGAATTCAGAGATGTTGACAGGAAAGACCCCTAGAAATAAAAATATTAACACAATTCTTTCTGTGCAAGAGTATTTGGTTTTAGGATGCATAGAAAATAAGTTATATTTCTTAAAATACATTTTTTTACTGACATCCCTAAAGCTACATGTATACTGTTTCTCAATATTAAATTTTGAAAAGGCAATCAGTAAGACAATTAGGTCTTTAAATAATACAGGCATATGCCTTTTTAAAAGACTTTCAATATTTACATATACATCCTTTATAGGTAGGATGATTTGAAAAACAAATGAAATAAAAACAAAAAGTTCAAATAAAAATTTCTGTAGGAAAGTAAAGGTCTTAATGAGTGAAAAAGAAAAGACCTCTAGGTACTGGTGCCTATTGAGCCCACTCTGTATATATTGCCTGATAAGAACAGGTTCCTGGCAACACCCTTAAGTGTGTCTATAGCCACACATAAGATCCTTCCTTCTGCAAGTAACTGTTCAAACAGACATTCAGATCTCACCAGTGATCCAAACTCTGAGGTCTTTAAGACTTGATCATTTCACACAGGAAAAGCTAGTTGTTTAAAATAACTATTTAATCCTTGTCTCATTGTTATTTTAATTCTTGATAAAATGCAAAGGGGAATTTAAATCTCATCTCTTAAAAAACCATCAGAGCACACAATCAAATAAATAATAGTGACAAAAGAATATTCCTTCAGCAGGCACAAATACGTGGTGATGCGAACAAGTAGTCATTGGCCCAGCCCTTCTCTGGGAACATTGTTTTGACTCTGTGGTTTTGTGTCTCCCTTGGGATGGGCATGCTCTGCTGGGGTAGCTTCCACCTGAGCCCACGAGGACAGGGACTCATGCACAGTGATGGTATGCTCCTCCATCTGGCGCTGCAGACTGTCCATTTCCTGCCTGGGGATATGAGAGAAGGCAGAAGAAGAAACTCTAAGTTATACAAGGACCATTAGCTACAGTGGGCTTTACCACACATGTGGTTCCCTTAAAGTCCAATCAGCAAAATCATCTGGAGTTAAAGAAGGCAAAAGCTCCTGGCATTCCCTCCCCCACTCTCTCTAGGCATAAGCCAGCAAACACTATAACATAGGTTTCTGTTTTCTGAGAGGTGCTTCTGTGAGAAACATGAGAAAGACATGAAACCCTGATGCTAATCAAGTTGCTATCTAGAAGCCATCATGTAAGGCCACTATCACTTGTGATTTCCCCTTATAAAATCACCTGCCTGTTAGGGTGCTATGTGCTATATATAACCCATGATGGTCTTTTCTGTCCTAAGTTAGGAGGCTCAGCCTATAGGGTACAGGTGTAGCACCTGACCTTTTAAGGGCCCATCAAAATAGTTTACTTAGCTATTTTCACTTTACAACATGGACCCTAGAAGCTCTGCCAGTAAAAAGCTTTTACTTCACAAGAGCTTCAAAGAAATAGGTTCTCTATAAACAACAGGAAAAACACGTCATGTCTAAAGGCTAAACAAAATGGGGCATAGAAAACAGCATACTTGAGCTGCTGCAAACAGCTGTTGAGATTCTTGAGGGGTTCCTTGCTCACAGCAGGTGGTGGCCTCAGCAGCTCCTCTATCAGTGAGGCTGGGACAGGACAGTCTGGTATCTTGATGGGTGTTGCAGGGCTGGAGGAGTTGGACTCACCTTTTGGTTCTTTCTTCTGTTTGTAAAAGCACATCATTAGCCCCTCTATAGCCCTTCCTTATTCTCCACCACAACAACTAACCTCCCCTGAGCCATGTCCCCCTGCTGAAAAGAGGACTAACTGCTAGATTTTTATAAAGAGAGTCTGACAGTAAATGGGTTAAGAAAAACTAACTGGTCCAGTAATCCTAATGCACATAAGTACAAACCATTTGTGCCAGCCCTCAGGAGAAATAACTAAATACTGCATTAGAGCTCTCTTGTAGGAGTTTCCTGAAATACAAGCTTATACTTTGAGCTAACCTAAGAAATTAGGCAATATTTATGGAGATTGTGCCAAGAAAAGAAAGTCTGCCAGGTATTTGAACCCTCCAGCAGAATTGACAATAGCATGAGGCTCCCACCTGAGCCCATCCTGAAGCTACCTGTGTTCCATGATGGCGGCACAGCAAGGCTGTATGTTCATTAGTTTAAAATAGTATTAAAACAAGATATGTATATTCAAGAGAAATAAATATTCTGTTAGAAAAAACACCAAAATAAAATGTTCTGGCTCACTTTCCAAGCAGACTTCTCTGATGTATTAGTTGATCTGTGAATGACTAGAAAACCTATCAATCTCCTGTCCAAACAAATTTAAATGAAATAAACAGTTAACCTGTAAGGAATGTAACCTAATCCTACCTTGGCTGCAGCACGGCGAAGATCCAGCTTGAGCTGTTGGTTCTGCTGCAGAAGAGTTTTCATGTTGTTCTTCAGTTCAGACACTTTTGCTTGAAGCATAAACTTATCCTTCTGGGTCTCCGACAAATCTTCCTGTACCATTTCCAACTCAGATTTGATAGTCTAAGAAAAATGATCAGATTCTTTTTTTTTTTCAAGCTAAAATGTCTTAAATACCTGACAGTGAGTGGCACATGCTAATAACCCCAGCACTGGTGAAGCTCAGGAGGCTCAACACCAACCAGATTTAGCCACATAGCAAGTGTGGGTCAGCTTAGCCTGTCTCAAAAAACAAGCATCTTAGCCTGGCGGTGGTGATGCATGCTTTTAATCCCAGCACTCTGGAAGCAGAGGCAGGCTGATCTCTAAATTCAACATCAGCCTGGTCTATAGAGTTGAGTTCCAGGACAGCCAAAGCTACACAAAGAAACCTTGTCTCAAAAAACAAGCAAAATAAAAACAGTTTCCAGCACCACATGGATGTTAATTTGTCAGTTTTGAGGACTTAGTTTTTGTTAGGATGAGTTATGTTTTCTGTTTTGTTTTTTTTGTTTTTTGTTTTTTGTTTTTCGAGACAGGGTTTCTCTGTGGCTTTGAAGCCTGCCCTGGAACTAGCTCTGTAGACCAGGCTGGTCTCGAACTCACAGAGATCCGCCTGCCTCTGCCTCCCGAGTGCTGGGATTAAAGGCGTGCGCCACCATCGCCCGGCGATGAGTTATGTTTTCATCTCAGCAATTTCCTCTATAGTTAACCTAGCCACAACAAATTCATTAGAAGCAAACTCTTGACTTTAAAAAAATAATTATTCTATTCTATTCTTTTTTTTTTTTTTTTTTTTTTTTTTGGATTTTTTCTCCGTAGCTTTTGGTTCCTGTCCTGGAACTAGCTGGAACTAGACCAGGCTGGCCTCGAACTCACAGAGATCCGCCTGCCTCTGCCTCCCGAGTGCTGGGATTAAAGGCGTGCGCCACCACCGCCCGGCTAATTATTCTATTCTTAATTATGTGTGTCTGTGTGGGTTATGTGCACATGAGTGCAGGTGCCTATGAAAGCCAGAGGAAAGAGCTGGATTTGCTGGAGCTAGAGTTACATTTGGTTGTGAACTGCCCCATGTGGTGCTGAAAACTGAATTGAATCCTCTGGAAAAATAAAAAAAGCTTTCAATTGCTGAGCTATCTCTCTAGTTCCAACTCCTAACACTATTTTTAGATTGACTGATTGGTTGATTTATATGTGAGTGCTTATGTGTGTTTATGCGAACATGTCAGAGCCTTCAGAGGTCAAAAGAGGGTGTTGACCTTTCTGGAGTTGCAATTCTAAGACGTGAGCTGCTCTGTGAGTGCTGGGAACCAAAATCCAGGTCCTCTGCAAGAGCAGTAAATGATGCTGAGCATCACTTCAATACTCCTGACACTTAACATAGAGCCTTTTCCAAGCAGCAATATCTGCATGGCCAAAGTTAACCCCAAGGATCTTTAAATTCTAAAGTCCACTATTAGACTAAGTCAAACCATTCCTCAGAAATAGTATAAGCCAATCTAATAATTTGAGCCTTTTGGGGGTGGGCGGGGGTTCAAGACAAGGTTTCTTTACGTAGCCCTGGCTGTCCTGGAACTTACTCTGTGGATCAGGGTATCCTCAAACTCAGAGAGTCCACCTTTCCCTCTCAAGTGCTGGGATTAAATGTGTGTGCTTTTCTTTCTTTTCTTTTTCTTTCTTTCTTTCTTTCTTTCTTTCTTTCTTTCTTTCTTTCTTTCTTTTTTTACAAGTAAGTAATATTAGCAAGTTATGTTTCTGGTCCTTTCCCTCAGCAGAAAAGACTATTCATTTGAGCCTTTGTGGAGAAGTTGATCATACACCTTGCATATGGCCATAGCCTGTTTCTGGCACACTTCATGCAGTTTAACAGAGGAATAGTGCTTGGGTTTGTCTCAGTTTCTCATCCATCCGTGTAAACTGAACCAGATAACCATGCTGAACCTCATTCTTTTTTTTTTTTTTTTTTGAGACAGAGTTTCTGTCCTGGAACTAGCGCTTGTAGATCAGGCTGGCCTCGAACTTACAGAGCTTCACCTGCCTCTGCCTCCTGAGTGCTAGGATTAAAGGCGTGCACCACCACTCGGCTGAACCTCAATCTAAAACAGAGACAGTGTCTTCAGATCACTGAGGTGAGGTGGGGGAGCCAGGAGGGTGACCCGATTCAATGAGAATCCCTTCTATTCAGATCCAGGGCTTGGGATAGGGACAGCACCAACCTGGAATGTCTGTTGTGTACTCTCTAGTTCTTTCTTGCCATGTTGCTCTGTCAAGTCAAGCTGCTGCTTCAGGGACTGAATTTCTCGTTCTTTCTGATCCAATTCCCATTTGAGATCTTCCATCTAAAAGAAGGCAGCACATGACTAACACAATTTTAAAATAATGACTTATACTGTAAAACAGTTCTAAGAAATTTCTACCATCTTTTAGTATTACATTTATAAAATATATATATATAATTTCTGTGAATAGACAGAGCAGCAAGGACCTAGCTGTCACCTCTTGGCTCCCTGTGGGCTGCTGGTTCATCTGTTCATCCAGCTGCTTCTGTAGGAGCTGGAGCTGGGTTCTAGCTTCTGCAAGCTCAGTCTGGAATTGTGCTATTTCTTGAGAATGCTTTCCCTCTTGAATCCTGGCATTTAAACAAACAAAAAGGTTAAAAATAAAATGACAAAATTCTCTTAGTTTGTCCCCAAGGCTGTCCATGCTGAAAACCCTTTACCACTGGCTGTAGATAGTGTAGAGTACTTCCAATGTTCTACTTCCATTAACCCTACAAAGAAAGTCCTTTGTACTCTGGGAGTACACAAAACTCAGACACTTCCATAACACAACAAACAAGAGACCTCTGGGGCTGCTATAGAGGTGTGTTGTGTATAGCCCTAGGTTTATCCTGCCCCTTTTTACATGTCTGAGTTGATGTTAGCATTAGTGTGAAGCTACAAGGAATCTCTGAATATTCAGGATATGCCTGGATTGAGTGCTCAAATTGGGGTTATTTGTATTGTAGGAAGAAGTCAAGGAAGAGCTGGGTTAAGGTTAAGCTTAGGTTTCCTGAAACAGTCAGACAGATAACTCTGTTCTTTTGACTTGTTCGTAAAGTACTTGGCTCCTTAGGGAAAGACATGACTCTTTCTGTGAGATTCAAAATGAATTAAAGATGAAAGAAAACCCCAGTAGCTCTGAAGTGCTATATGGAAAATGGTCATCGAGGACACAGCCCTGGGATGTCCTTGTGCAAACAGCAGGTACTCACTGAAGCTCATCCACTTCAGCTTGCAATGTCTGTACCATGTGTTCCTTCGCCTGCAGTTCCTTCTTCACTTCACTCAGCTCCAAAGTAGCTGCCTTAAAGTGACGGCGGTTGTGTCCAGCTTCTACCCTGGCCGCAGCCATCTAGAAGAGAGAAGTTGACCTTATTCACACACAAATGTGATGGAATACCAAGCCCCTACACCAAACCAACGTGGAACTGCTCTGTTGTGTATTTTCCTCTCAAGGCCAACACAAATGTTGTGTGTGTGTGTGTATGCATGTTTGAATGTGTTTAGTGTGTATGTGTATGCAGATGTGCACCCAGGACTGTTTTATGTGGAAACCTAAGGCTAGTATCAGGAATCTTCCTTGATTGATCCACCTTATCCTCTGAGGCAGAATCTGTCAATCAGATCTGGCATTTACCTGACAGATCAGTAAAACTGGAATGTGGAAAGAAGCCAGTAACAAAGACAAGTCTGTATACTTTAAGGCTATATACAGCCATATTTCTTGACTGTTTTTAGACAAGGTCTTGCCATAGAGCTTAGGCTAGCCTCAAACTTAACTACATGCAGCTTAAGCTGACTTTGAAGTCAAGATCCTCCTGCCTCAGTCTTTTAAATGCTGGGATTACAGGAGTGTGCCCAAACAGAAAGTGTGCTTTTTAAACTTTACAGAGAGTTTTCTAGAAAAGACTAATGTGCATATATATGGGTGGCTTAAGTCTGTCTTTTCCAGTCCCTCACTGCTAAAGTCATTTAATGCTACTTTCTACAAAGAAACAATGCTCTCTGCAGTCTGTCATAAGAA
Organism: Chionomys nivalis; assembly: GCF_950005125.1. Classification (NCBI taxonomy): domain Eukaryota; kingdom Metazoa; phylum Chordata; class Mammalia; order Rodentia; family Cricetidae; genus Chionomys; species Chionomys nivalis. The sequence goes on from NC_080088.1 coordinate 113,841,847, forward strand.
CCCAGTCCTTAGAAACAAACTCACCATGTGAAGGACACCCCATATGTTGTTAGAATTCCTTCAGCTAATAGCCTTTAAGATACTGGCCCACTTTGGGTGTGATTTCATGAACTATAGATATAGCTCTCTTGGCTGTTGGATTCGGTTCCAGTTCCCAGCTGGACTGCTACCCTTTCTGTGAGTTTAACCCCAAATAAATAAACCTTGTTATACTCCATTCTGGGCTATCGTGGAATTCTTTTGTATGCCAACACCCATAGTCTATATCTCCTAGAAGGTCCTATGAATTTGAAGCTAACAACATACCTGTTCCTTCATGCTGTTTACTTTCATCTTTTCTTTCTCTAATGAGGCTTGTAAGGCTTCAACAAGTTGCTTCATCTGGCGATCCTCCTCCTCTTTGCGCTGTAAAACTGCCTGCACCTATATCACATCATGAAAGGATGAATAAGAAACGATATTAATCCCAAGCACCTATACAACCCTAAATACAATTTGGGACCCTCTACCGTCAACCATCATGTGGAGCCCAGTACGATGGTGGAGCTGTTTGAAAGAAAATGGCCCCCAAAGGGAATGTCACCATTAAGAGGTGAGGTGTGGCCTTGTTAGAGGAAGTGTGTCACTGAGGGGGCAGGCTTTGAGGTCTCTTTTTCTCAAGCTTCTCTCAGTGTGACAATCAGTCGACTTACTGTTGCCTGCAAGACTCAGCTCCAGGATGTCTGCCTTTCATGATCATAAGGGACTGAACCTTTGAAACTGTAAGCAAGCTACACTCAAATATTTTATTTATAAGAGTGGCTATGGTCATGGTGTCTCTTCACAGCAATAAAAACCTAAAACAAAAAACAAACAAAAAACCTAAAATAGAAGTTGGTACCAGAGACTGGGGTATTGTGATAGGTCTGACGATGCTTTTACATGGAGTAATATGGACTCTGGTACTTTGGGTTAGGAAAGCAGTGGAATGCTTTAAGCACTGCTTAACGGACCATACTAGTAGGAGCTTGGAAGACAGAATTGCTAAGAGTGATTTGAACTGTCAGCGGTACACTCAAGAGGTTTCAGAGAAGAATTTTTTTTTTTTTTTTTTTTTTTTTTTTTTTTTTTTTTGGTTTTTCAAGACAGGGTTTCTCTGTGGCTTTGGAGCCTGTCCTGGAACTAGCTCTGTAGACCAGGCTGGTCTCGAACTCACAGAGATCCGCCTGCCTCTGCCTCCCGAGTGCTGGGATTAAAGGCGTGCGCCACCATCGCCCGGCTCAGAGAAGAATTTTAATATGTTGCTTAGAGATTGTTCTTGTGATATTTTAGTGAAGAAAGTAGCTGCCTTTTGCCCTTGTCTCATGAATCTATCTAAGGCTAAAGGGAAGAGTTTTAGATTAATATCATTGCCAGATGAAATCTTAAAACAGCCTAGTCTAGACTTGTCTTTTGGATATTTGTGGTAACTCTAATGAAGATTTATAATGAAAAGTAGCAAGCTGAGCAGGGTAAATTAAAAAATGTATATTTTGAGGAGAAAACCAACAGAAAGCTGGAATGGAGCTAAATTCTTTGTTCAAGGAGATAAAGAAATGGAATAAAGGGAGTGTTGACCTCAGGGTAAGATCTCACTCAGCTACGTTTCCAATTTGTGGGAGGAATTAAAGAAAAGTCAATAGAGCTATGTGTGGTGGTGTATATCTTTATTTTTTTTTTATTTTTTGTTTTTTTTTTTTTTCGAGACAGGGTTTCTCTGTGGTTTTGGTTCCTGTCCTAGAACTAGCTCTTGTAGATCAGGCTGGTCTCGAACTCACAGAGATCCGCCTGCCTCTGCCTCCCAAGTGCTGGGATTAAAGGCGTGCGCCACCACCGCCCGGCCTGGTGTATATCTTTAATCCCAGCACTGGGAAGGCAGAGGTTGGAGGAAATGAATTTGAGGGCAGCCTGATCTAAGGATCAAGTTGAAGGACAGCCAAGCTTAGGAAGTAAAGGAAAACAGAAAGCTAATGAAGATGTAATTAAACAAGGGGGTCATGTTCCAGCCCCAGTAAGCAGCACAACTTGGCAGCTTCAGCCATGTAGTTCTGGCATCAGAGTTAAGGGTTACAGAAGTTGCCTCTGCACCCAAGGACAGCCACTGAGGCCAGGCATGTGTTAGGGGTGTCCCTGAGTAAAGGCCTAGTAGAGAGGCCACTGTGTGAAGCTGCACCCTGGATTGCCTTGGAGAACCTAAGAGTTTAGCGATGCCAGAGTCGGGATACCTGCCGAGGAGAGCTGCTAATAGGGAGTGGAACCAGCCCAAGAGAAAGAAGTGTGTTGCAGTCAACAAAGAAGAACAGGATTGGAGATGTGGAGAGCATTTTGACATTAGACATAGAAATGTAGAGTTTGGAGTTTGCCCACCTGGTGTTTGGTCTTGCTTTGTTCTGGTATTTCCTCATTATGTTCCTTTCCCCATGTTTTTGAATGTTAATGTACAGCCTATACCATTATATGTTGGAAATATGTAATCTGCTTTATGATTTTGATCTTTACAGGGGGATTACAGTTAAGAGATTGCCATGTATCTCAGAAGAAACTTTGGACTTTGAAACATTTTTGAGACTATGATAGACTATGGGATATATTTTTTTGCATTATGATATGGCTGTAAGCAAGCCTTTGGGGGCCAGGGAGTGGACTGTGATGGTTTGAAAGAAAATGGCCCCCAAAAGGAGTGGCACTATTAGGAGGTGTGGCCTTGTTGGAGGAAGTGTGTCACTGTGGGAGTAGGGTTTGAGGTCTCTTTTTTTCTCAAGCTTCCCTCAATGTGAGTCAGTCAACTTCCTGTTGTCTGCAAGATGTTGCACTCTCAGCTCCAGCATCAAGCCTGCCTGCATGCTTCCATGCCCCCCTTCATGATCATGAGCTGAACCTCTGAAACTGTAAGCAAGCCACCCTCAATTAAATGTTTTCTTTATAAGAGTGACCACAGTCATGACACAGTCTCTTCACTGCAATAAAATCTAAGAGAGGTAGCATACATAATGATGACATTACAGGAAAGGAAACAAGGTTGGGAAGGGAGAAGCCTCTCTCTGGGACTAGAGATATAGCTCAGTTGGTAGACTGCTTGGTTACCAGGCATAAAGCCTTGGATTTGATTCCCAGCATTTAGGCATAAAACAAAACAAAACAGGCATGGCTGTAATCCCATGACTCAGGACAGAAAGATTAGAAGTTAAAAGTCACCCTTTGGGGGCTGGAGAGATGGCTCAGTGGCTAAGAGCATTGCCTGTTCTTCCAAAGGTCCTGAGTTCAATTCCCAGCAACCACATGGTGGCTCACAGCCATCTGTAATGGGTCTGGTGCCCTCTTCTGGCCTGCAGGCATACACACAGACAGAATATTGTATACATAATAAATAAATATTTTTTAAAAAGTCATCCTTAGCTACCTAGTATATTTAGGGCCAACCTCAGAAACAAATAAATAAACAAGTGCAGAAGTCTGATCTCATAGGAGTGTGTCACATGGCTGTGTTCAAGAACACAGCTGAGAACCCAAAAGAAAGAAAGATAGATATAGATATATAGATATAGATAGATATAGATAGCATAAGATATGCGTTTATAAGCAAGGCAGCCCAGCAAGGACAGGAGTGGTAGAACTAGAACAAAATTTAAGTTAACTTTTCCAGTAATTACATTTTTAAAGATTGTATGTGACATGGCCCTTATGTGACATTCTGAAACTTCCCCTGAAGTGTTCAGCTACCTCTAAAGCATTGTAGAACCTTAAGGAGCTAAGAACAGAATCTACAATAAGACACCAAGTTGGGGTTCAAATCCCAGTTCTAAATCATGTCAGGACTTTGGCACTGGTTCTTGTGCTCCTAGAACCAGAGGATAGTCTGATCTGTCCACTAGGAGTCTCTGTGTAAAAAGAACTAATGAACTTGGCACAATAAGCACAGGCTCTTATAGCTGGAGGATCCAGGTGCAATGCCAGGTTCCTCTGAACCTCTGAGCCAAGTGTGGTAACACCCTGAAAGTGGCTATGACTCAATGTGGTAAGACACTGACAGGAAATATGGTCCACATAACTCTCACGCTGCTCCTGGCAAATAGGTCTCAGCACCTGAAGATTCAGCTGCACCAGGTCAGCTTCCCTCTTGGCTAGTGCAGTCTCCAGGATACTGTTGTGTTCCCGCAAAGCTGCATTAGACTGTCCGAGGCCGGTGAGCTTCCCTCGCTCATGTTCTAACTCTAGAGCCAGTTTCTTATTTGACTCTTCAAGATGTTTTATCTTCTTTCTGAAGCCTCTGGATTCTTGAAGCTGAAACATATTGATACATGTAAAACTTCATGCTCTGGGCAGATCTGGTGATCCATGCCCATGACCCCAGCACTTGGGAGGCAGAGCCAGATGGATTAGTTCAAGGCCAGCCTGGCTATAGGAGATTCTGTATCAAAAGCAACACCACCTTCACCGCCAGACATGCAAATCATATTCTGCTAGACAGAATTATGATACTCACCTGAAACAGGTGAGCAATTTCAACAAGAGCTAACCACTAAAGCACAAACTATCCTTGACTCATTACCTGTGAAGTTACTGCTCTTTTGGGTTCATAGACCTCTAGAAAAGAGAGCCCCAAAACTACTAAAGGCCTTGCCAAGCTACTCACAAATGTGCTTGAAGCTGGGCTGATCTTAGCACACCCATTTGAGGACAGGATAGAGATGGCCAAATAAAACACACATGCCTAAAAAGTATGTAATAATCCTACAGACTACTATAGCAGCATTGTAGGCAGTGGGGTAGGCCAGGGGCTGGTGACAGGGCCTGTAGTGACAATGACAACACTGTCTGAATAGGCCAATAATCTGCTTCCAAGTTTTTAGTTCTTTGGTAAGTTTAATTTAGGTTTGTTATTTATAATCAAAGAATTTTAACTGGGAAAAGATCAGGATTATCTAACCTTTGGGCACTCAAATAGGACAAATCTGTTATCTACAAATCTGCTAGGATGGATTCACAGCTATCCTGGGACTCATGTGGTACACAGGTTACAGGCTAGACACACCTGCCTTAGAATATAAGTCTCAGTGGCTATTTTATAACTGTAAAGTGGTAACTAATGTCATCCTCCCTAGAATATTGACAACAATCTGATCCAACAACAATCACAAGGTAACCAACTGGCAAGGAGCAATGCTGAGCAGAGAGCAACTCTATGCTCGGTAATACAGGTGTTACCTCATCTTCCAGCTCCAGCACCTTCTCCCGGGACTCTTCCAGCTCCTGGCTAGTCATTGTGATCACCTCCTGTAACTCCTTCTCCAACAGTATTTTGCTTTGGCCAACATTCTGCAGTTCCACCTCCAGAGCTCGAATCTTCTCCTGAAATCCAGAATAGGGGTCATGTTTAGCCAATGCCCTTTCCTCTTGCAACTCTCATGGACACATAATTGACTACATTCTAGATTTTGTAGTTGTTGTTTTTAAATTTTTGTTAACTTTTTAATTTATTTTTTTGTGTGTGCGCGCAAGTGCACAGGTGCCCTTGTGTATATGTGTAGCTCAGAGGACAACTTGTGGCAGTCAGGTCTTCTTCCAAGTAATTGAGGCTCAAACTCAAGTTATCAATCATGGTGAAAAGGCCTTATCTATTAAGCCATTTAACCAGCCCTGTTGTTTTGTTTTGTTGAGACAGAACCTTCCCTACTAAAGAGCCCAGACTGGCTTTGAACTAGTGAACCTCTCTCCTCAGCCTCAAAATTCAGGAAGTTCTATTCTTTTGTTTATTTGACGTAAGGTCTTCTGTAGTTCCTGCTGGCCTAGAACTTGCCAAAGCCAAGATTAACCTTGAAATCCTGATCATCCTGCATCAGCTCCCTGTGTATTGGGATTATGCCATCATTCCTGGCTGGAGGTTCTTATTTATTTATTTAGAAAAAGAAAACAAACTATCATTTTTCATTTTACATACCAATCCCATTTCCCACTCCTTTCCCTCCTCCCATTCTTTCTCCCCTACTACCCCCCACCCCCCAGCCACTCCTCAGAGAGGGTAAAGGACACTGCTTTGGGGAAGGTCAAAGGCCACTATGTCCAGGATGAGCAAGGCATCAAAAGAGAATGGGTTCCAAAAAGACAGTACAAGCAGTAGGGATAAATCCTGGTGCCACTGCCAGTGGCCCTGCAGTCTGCCCCAGCCATACAGCTGTCAGCCACATTCAGGACTAGTTTGGTTCTATGCTGGTTCCTTCCCTGTCCAGCTGAAGTTAGTGAGCTCCCCATTAGCTCGGGTAAACTGTTTCAGTGGGTGAACCCATCATGGTCTTGATCTCTTTGCTCATAGTCTCACTCCTTCCACTCTTCAACTGAACTTTGGGAGCTCAGTCCACTGCTCCTACGCGGGTCTCTGCCTCTGTTTCAATCAGTTGCTAGATAAAGGGTCTACTGGTGAATATTTAAGATATTCATCAGTCTGACTACAGGGCAAGGTCAGATCGGGCACCCTCTTTTCTATTCTGGCTGGAGGTTCTATTGTTGACTCTTGTGTTATGACTGAGAGTAAAAAGGTATACAATAAGACAAAGTCATTTCCTTACTCCAGCCCACCATGAACAAGACCATAGTTAAAGCTTCTGGGGATATGCTATTTCTCAGTTACAGATTCTAGACTCCAGAGCACTCCACACTTCGCTGCCTCTACTAGGTGACCCAAAAGGGTTAAAATGACAAACAGAGCCGGGCGGTGGTGGCGCACGCCTTTAATCCCAGCACTCGGGAGGCAGAGGCAGGCGGATCTCTGGGAGTTCGAGGCTAGCCTGGTCTACAAGAGCTAGTTCCAGGACGGGCACCAAAGCTACAGAGAAACCCTGTCTCGAAAAACCAAAAAAAAAAAAAAGAAAAAAAAGACAAACAGAAAGAAAGGAACATGGTGATTGATTAGACCACTCAATATTTCATCAAGTAACTTATTCAACTGTACAAGCAAATATCCATATTATGATATAATCTTTTATATATCTATAATCTAAGAACTTGGGAGGCTGAGGCTAGAAGATAAAAATTCTAAGACCCTGTCTCAAAAAGAAAAACACAAGTTTGGCATTGCAGTATACAGTTCTAATCCAAGCATTTGAGAGATGAAGGTATGAGGAATAGGAATCGTCATCTATATAGTGAGTTCAAGGCCAGTCTCGACTATTCTGAACCAAAAAAACAAAAACATACAGAAACAGGGAACTGAAGAGATGATGCAGCAGTTAAGAGTACTTTTCACTCTTTCAGAAGACCACGATTTGATTCCTAGCACACATGTACGGTGGTATACAACAGCCTGTAACTCTAGCTCAAGAAATCTGACACCCTCTCCTGGTCTCCCATGGCATCTGTACACACGCGTACACACAGTAAAATAAAACTATTAAAAACAAGAAAAAAGGAAAATCCTAAAGAATAGAATTTTCCTAATGCAGTGACATTTGGATGATCCTGAACACACATACCCTACTGTTCCTTATCAGAGCTATGTGGTTTACTGACCTTTTGCCCTCATTCTGCTATCACCTCTCAGCCACGGCAACAAAATATAACCTGTCTACCAGAGATTCCCAAACTTTACTATCCTAATGTACATGTACGTACATAAAAGGACAGGAAAGTGACGAGGATCACTTTCCACATTCACTATGGGCAAGGCCAAACACTCTTTCCACTCACCTCCCAGCCCAAGTGCTTCCCCCCATGCCTCCTGTAGTTTTTTTTAACTATCAGATACTACCTCTTGTACCTTCCTTTCTCACTGCATACAATACCATACTGTCTCTGTCTGTACCTCTCTCCCGATGGGACCTAGGGTTATACAGAGAAGATGATAGAACAGAAGAAGTAAGTTCTCCCTCTGCTCCTCAGCCAGGAGCCCAATTTCTACAGGTCAGGGGAGCATCTTCAAGGACATATGAGATACTATATATGTCACTAAAAGTCCAGTGGCAGAGCAAGTCATTTGTTAAAGAAATGCTGTCTATGCCAGATGTGGTGCTGCTGTTTATACTCACAGATACTTAGTGAGCTGGGGAAGAAGGACTACAAATTTAAGGCCAGATATTAAGAAAACTTGAATTGTCTCCAAATGAAAACTAAACATTGAAAAGGAGAGGAGGGCTGGCCTCAGTGTTCTCAGTGACAAAAATTTCAGAGCTAGAAAATGTTGATAGAGCCAGGCGGTGGTGGCACATGCCTTTAATCCCAACACTCGGGAGGCAGAGGCAGGCGGATCTCTGGGAGTTCGAGGCCAGCCTGGTCTACAAGAGCTAGTTCCGGGACGGGCACCAAAGCTGCAGAGAAACCCTGTCTCAAAAAACCAAAAAAAAAAAAAAAGAAAAAAAGAAAATGTTGATAGAATGCACTTTTGCTATTTTCAAAAGAATCATAAGGACTCTAGCCAGATGGAGAGGTGCATGATTTTAATGCCAACAAGGCCAGCCTGGTACAAATAGTGTTCCAGGACAGCCAGGGCTATCACACAGAGAAACCTAAAAGGACAGGAAAGTGACGAGGATCACTTTCCACATTCACTATGGGCAAGGCCAAACACTCTTTCCACTCACCTCCCAGCCCAAGTGCTTCCCCCCATGCCTCCTGTAGTTTTTTTTAACTATCAGATACTACCTCTTGTACCTTCCTTTCTCACTGCATACAATACCATACTGTCTCTGTCTGTACAAAAAAAAAAATGAAAAAAAAAAATGAACAAAGCCAAAAAAGAGTCATAAGGACTTTGACAGGGAGAAATGTGTTTACCTACTTGTAGAACAGGGTCACTGCTACCACCAGTGCTCTGAGCTCTGAGCTGGCTAAGCTCTGCATCTGTGGCCTCCTTGGTAGCCAGGGCCTCCTGCAGGCGACGGCTAAGAATGCTCACGGCATTCTCATAAGCTTTGTGTTTAGTCTTCATCTCCTTCTGAGCGCTGGTCAGATCTGAGCCCAGCCGCTTCATCTTCTGCTTCTGTTCTGTGATGGCCCTGAGACATGAGTGAAAATGCTGAGTTAACCTCCTGTACAACCAACCAGCTCCCTGGCCTCAAATACCAAGGGCACACGTTATAGTTCACCCTCCAGGGCTAAATGGTGGATTTTTATTTTATTTTATTATTGTGTGTGTGTGTGAGAGAGAGAGAGACAGAGAGACAGAGAGAGACAGAGAGACAGACGGGACGGGGTTTCTCTGTGTAGCCCTGGTTGTCCTGGAACTTGTCTCAGATCTCCTGAGTAAATTGGGAGCAAGGGGACCTTGAGGGAGGGTTGAAGCGGGGAAGGAAGAGGCAGGGAGGGGAGCAGAGAAAAATGTAGAGCTCAATAAAAATCAAAAAAAAAAAAAAAAGAAAGAAAAGAAAAAGAATAATAGGGATAGAAGAATCCCAGCTATGCAGAAGGTGTGTCAGTTTAAAACATGTACTGGAATATTAATCATGGGACTGTAGAATGAAATTGCTATTAAATGATTAAGGGCTCATAGAGGGCCATACTAATTAAAAATAAGAGAGAAAGAGAGAGATTGTCTCAACAAAACAAAACAACCCAACTGTCTGTCAACAGATAGACTAGGTAGGTAGGTAGGTAGGTAGGTAGGTAGGTAGGTATGTAGGTAGGTGGCCCAAAAGGGTGTTTACATGTGTGTGTATACATGTGTATATTTATTACTAGTTGCTGATAAGGGTCATATGTTTAGGTTTATATGTGTGAGCACAAAAGGGTAAAATGGATGAATAATCAAAATGTCAACCTAATGAGGGAGCAGGAATGTGAGGATATTGACACCAGTGTATGAAATAAAAAGTCAAATTAAATAAAAGGAGATTTTAGAGCTAGGGATGTAGCTCAGTGGTAGAACACCTGCTCAGTGATGCTCAACATCCTGGGTTTCAGCCCCAGCTTGGGGGAGGAGCGTGCTTCTGTATGCTTGAGCAAACCAATTTATAAACTTATATAGGAAAAAAGTAACTGCCAAATCATGATGGTACTTTAGAACTCATGCTCCAGGCTTCCTTTTCATAAGCCTAAGTCCAAAAGGAGTATGTTAGGAACACAGCAACATCAAGGACTGTACAAGCTGTTCCTGCTCTCAGAAGAGCTGGTGCCCTTCACAGGGAAGTGTATGCTGCTTAGACTTACTTCTTGGCTTCTTGCTGCAGCTCTTGTATTTGTTTCTTTAGTGTCTCATTGGCCTCAGTAAGGGCTACCATCTGCTCTTTGTCAAACTGCAAAGACTTTAAAAAGAACAAAGAATGGCCAGTAAGTAAAAAGCCACCTACTTCAGGTATTTGTCACTGATGAACAATACTTCATAGAGGTCAACAGCATTTCTGAGGGTTGGAGAGATAGCTCAGCAATTCAGAGAACTCGATTCTCTCCTAGAGGACCCATGTTCAATTCCCAGAACCCACATAGCAGTTTATAATCATCTGTAACTCCAGTTCCAAGTGATTCAATGCCCTTTTCTGACTTCCATGGGTGGCATGCACATGGTACAGAGATATACATGCAGCCAAAATATCCATATACATAAAAAACATTTTTGGCCACTCTGTCCAGACCATTAAATGCCTTCTTGAAGTTTATGTCCTGGCAGGAAAGACAAGCTCAGGTTAGCCCAGGACTTACTTGATGCCTCATGAGAGGAACAAGCAAGGTGCTTCTGGGTGAACACTGGACACACCATCCTTACATAAACATACTGGTCACTTGTCTACCTGAACTTTGCCCGGACCTCTTAGGGACTTTCAGCATGTCATGTGTAAAATTGAGCCTTTTTGGTTCTAGCATCCTATATATCAACTCTCCAAATTTCTCACCGCAGGATATGATCCTTAGGACAGATGTCTCTACTCATAAGTCATCCCTTAAACCTACCTTGTCTGATCGCCAGGCCAGTCACTGCACTCATTAAAACAGCAAGACTCAGGAAGTATGGCTGTCCAAAGGGCATGGGTAGCTACATGATCCTTTCAGTGACTGCCCTGCCTAAATTCAGGCTATCTGCAGAGCAGTCTCTCCTTTTTGTCTGGTGCCAATTTTATAAACATTGAGGCTCAACCAGTAGTAGCTCCAAAGACCCTGTCACAGAGTAGCATGTCCAGATGCTTACTCTTCTTTGTTTCTTTCATATGCCATCACAACCTGGACTTATCTGAATATTAGTTTCAGGAAGGCCTAGTCTCTAGATTGTTTTAAACGTCTTCCTTGGCCAGCGTTCCTTATTCTGCCTTATATACAGTAAGCCCTCAGCACATTTGGCTGAACCTATCTCTTGCATTGCACAACCTATGTATTGCATCCTACCTGCAGGTGAGTCTCCATTTCATCTCGTTCTTTCTGCACTGACTGAAGATGCCCCTCGAGATCTGCCATCTTCTGGTGAACCAGGGACATCTCCTTTTGCAGTCGTGAGTGTTCTACTTCCACAATCTTCTTCTCTCCATGCACCTTCATTAGCTCCTGCCTCAGTTCCTTCATCTCTGAGTCCAGCCGTTTTTTTGTGGTTCTCAGCTCGCTAATGAGCTGATCTTTGGAAGCAGCATCTCGCCGGTAGGCCTCTACCATTACCTTCAGGAAAAGACAAAAGTAATAAGCCAGTGCCAGTCAACATCTTGCCCAGGAAATAAGGCTGGCTTACATAAAAATGTTTACCAACCGTACCCACGTTCTCAGAGAGTTAGATGCAAGAGCTCTAATCACTAAACTATATCTCTAGCCCTAGGGCACAACTTTTTATACACAAAACAATACAGTTTATGAAATCTAACACTACTCCTTGAGAAATACCAATTGATGATGGTATGTCTGGATTTCTGTTTCATGATGTGACTACAAACTATGCCCCCCAAATCTGGACGTTGTGTGAAACATCCCATTATCCTCCTGGTATCCTTATATGTTTTGGGTGATCTCACAAGGGCTAATCTCCCTTTAGTTGGGGTGCTTGGATTCTGAAAGTTAGTCCTTCACGTATCTCTGTAATAAACTGAAACATAACTTATAAACAAGCTCTGGCGGATCTTCTTCTCTTAGAATAAAACATTCAACTGATGCTGGCAATGAAGCAAGGAATCAGCCATTCCTCCATCAGGAGACAAGGGCTTCACAATACAAGACTTTATGTCATAGACCTGTTGAGTACAAACTGAATTTGTTTTTAATGTTAGATTGTGGTGTAAGCTTTTCATATATACTTTATACACCAAACACAACCAACATACACTGACCAAAAAAAAATGTATAACACACAGATCTTGGAAGTAATAATGACAGGGTGTCCTGACAGGTACCACAACGGTAGTTATTACACTCAGTCTTTGAGGATCACAGACCCTACCTCCAGGAGAAATGGCATGCTACCTCACTGACTGCAGTGGAGGACAAGTTAGAACAAGTACAATGCCTTTAAAAAAGATAAGGCCTAGATGCTTTCCTCTTTCTGATTTTGTTCTACTGAAGCAAACAAACTACTCAGAATATGCCCAAAACTTGTTTCTCGTGTCTTACCTTTTGCTGAAGAAACTGCTCCTTTACTTTCTGCATCTGTTTTCTCAATGAGGCTGTCTCTTGCTGCAAGTGCTCCACCTACAGGACAGGTTTGCAAAAGGGTGGGTGGCCTGACAGTTCTAGGTCTGTGCCCTGTGGCATTTCTTAAGAGTCAGCACTAGCTAGAGCGCAGAAGGTGGCTTTCAGTCAGACACATACTTTCTGATAGCCCATGGGCTCCTCAGGCAGGACACACAACCAACATTCTCCCTCCTTGCCACTTAAGAGCACAAAGACAAGATGAAGGGCATAGAAGTGAAAGAAAGGATGAGGCAGGGGATGCTCTAGAGTAGATTTAAGTCCTTCCTGGAATAGCCAGAGAGGAAATACTTTTAAGTTTTGTGGGCCACATGTTCTTGCAGCAGCTTCTCAGCTCTGTTCTTGCAGCAGGAAAGCAGCCAGACACTACATAAAGGAATAGTGGGGTTCTAGTTCAATGAATCTCAATTTACAGCAACCCACATCCCTGGAACTTAATGCATACCAGAGACCAGCCCACCCCTACTACCTGGAAGCTTGTAGAACCTGCCATCTCAGGCCCCAGGCTGAGAGAGATCTGCACATAAAGTGCCCCAGGGACTCAGGAATGCATGATATATTTGAAGGGCTACTGGTACAGCAAAACTTGCTGCTGCCTTGTTATTTCGTGTGAGAGAAAGAGAGAGATTCTGGGGATTGAACCCTGGTGCATATGAGGCAAGTATTCTACCACTAAGTTACACCTCAAGCCCAATAAAAAATGCTTCTGAACCAGTCAGACACCTTACCAGGGCTCTTTCGGCACTCTGTATGGTACATCTCCATGATATATGATAGAGATACCCAGACACATAACATTATTCATTCAATTATTATTACATTCTCACATTCTAAAGTGTCAGTGAAGTCATGCTCACCCAACAGCAGTTAAGAACACTGCATGTGATCCCAATCTTAGATGGTGGAAAATGAGGTCAGTAAACCCCAGAACCTTGTCTGGACAGTTTTTTCTCAGACACCCTTGTGTATATGTGCTGATTCTAACCAGCCAGGTGAGACAGCCAGCACCTGGGCAGGGCGGAAGTTGAAAGACAGCAGTTTCCCTGTAAGGGTTTTGGTACACCTCTACCCCTCGAGTCAGGAAATAGACTTCAGAACTCCAGGAGTAGGAGGACCTCACTCCACCATGCTGTTACATCTTTAATGAAACCATAACCCAATACAGTAAAATCTCAACATGATAAATACTTTCCAGTGTCACCTGAGGTCCCTCTTACCACACTAATTGAGAACTCTGACAATTCCCCCTAAATTAATGTCTCCAAGAGAAACAGACCATAATCCCTAATCCTTTGTCCTTACAGAGCAGGATATTCAGGCATTATAATTCCAACACAAGTTCCATTTTCTGATCATCCTTCTTTACTATGTTTTTCTTAATAGATTTGTCAATTTCAGTGTCATAGTGTTAGCACACTGCTGTTCCCCATATATGGCCAGCCCAGTGGGCTGTGCTTTTACTTTTACACACCAGGACACTGGTGTTAACAGGAGGAAACTGCTATGAACTATCTGTCCTACCTTGAACATTGTATCACATCATGACTGGTTTGCCACATGCAGGAAGAAGAAACCAAACCAAGTATACTGCAGCTTCTCCTCCAGCTGAAAGTCATAACATAAAGCAGCAAAACCTGGTGCTTTCTTGGCAGATACATTTAAAAGTCCCACAAAACACTTGTTTTCTCAGTATCTGTTTCCTCCACACCCAGAGGCCAATGGAGTTAAAGGTTAGAACAAGAACTACTGGTTTCCTGTTTAAGAACACTCTTCCACTGGTCACATTTGTAACAAGACATCCCAGAAAAGAATCAATTTATGGTCCTTCCAGAAAACAACTAAGACAGTATTACCTGGCTGGACTTGACAGCCAATTCTTGTCTCAGCTGTTCCAATAGTCCTGATGTCTCTTCAGTATCTTCTTCCAATTGCTGTACTCCTCTGTCAAGTTCCTCCTTGTCATTCTTGGCCGAGTGTAGAGCCACTTCCAAAACAATCTTCTCATTCTGCAAGAAGTGAATTGTGTCCTCCCTAGAGTCAGCCTCTCTCTGCAGCTCCTCTAGCCTTGCTTGTAGCTCGTCATAACGTGTTTGCAGGTCATCAAGAGACTGCCCCTTGGACTGTAGAGCCTCCTGCGTGGAGGTGAGCTGCTTTATCACATCTAGATGCTCCTGCTGAAGTGCGGCAAGCTGCTGGTCTCGCTGGAACAATGTCAATTTCACCTGAAAACAAATGATAAACTTAACATGCTGCCTGCCTTCCACCCTGGTACAAGAATTTATACATTTTTGATGTTCAGGATTTAAATACATTTGATGAATTCATTGAAGAGTCTTTTTTATGTAAAATTTTTGGATAGAAGAACATAAATAGGGGCTGGAGAGATGGCTCAGCGGTTAAGAGCATTGCCTGCTCTTCCAAGGGTCCTGAGTTCAATTCCCAGCAACCACATGGTGGCTCACAACCATCTGTAAGGAGTTCTGGCGCCCTCTTCTGGCCTGCAGGCATGCACCCAGACAGAATATTGTATACATAATAAATAAATAAATATTAAAAAAAAAAAAAAGAACATAAATAGAAGCAAACCTGGTAGAGTTGGCGGCAGAACACTCTGATAGTGATCCTTCAAATATATTCAACAAACATCCTAAACTACCAATACAGTCTGATGCCAGAGATCACACACAGGCCACACATGAATGGCACTGGAACATGCATACCATGCAAAGCCCATATCCAAATAAATCTCTGTGAGCCTGGGGTTCAGGAAGCAGTAGTTACTTGCCTGTTCCAATTGTTGCTCTAGGGATGCTGCTGCATCTGCCACTTTCTGTAACTGCTCCCGTTCACCTTCAAATTCTTGCAGCCTTCTTTGGAGGTCCTCCTCCACCATTGTCTTCGCCTCCTGGATCTGTAAAAATGCTGCTTCCTGATCCAACATGTCAGCCTGAATAAGAAAACAGTGTTTCTTTTAAAGATTTATTTTGTGTATGTGAGTGTTTTTTTAAAAAGATTTATTTATTATTATACATAGTCTTCTGCCTGCATGTATGCCTGCAGGCCAGAAGAGGGCATAGACCTCATTATAGAAGGCTGTGAGCCACCATGCTTTTGCCAGGAATTGAACTCAGGAATGCTGGAAGAGCAGCCACTGCTCTTCACCTGTGTTATCTCTTCAGCCCATATGAATGTTTTGACTGCATATATATGGGCACCACCTGCATGCTTAGTGCTTGTGAGGCCAGAAGAAGGCATTGGATCTCCTGGAACTGGGGTTAAGATGGTTGTGAGACACAGGGTGCTGAAAATTCAACCTGGGTTCTTTGAAAGAACAGCAAGTGCTTTTAACCATTGAGCCCTCTCTCTAGTCCTAGAAACAGCACGCCCTTTGTTTGTTTGGTTTTGTCTAGATAAGGTTTCACTGTAGCTTTGGAGCGCGTCCTGAAATTTATAGACCTGGCTGGCCTTGAACTCAGAGATCTACCTAGCTAAATATGGCATTTCTTAATAATTTGGCTATAAATGGTAAAACCTGACATTGTGATACCTTATTTTTTAAAAAAATAAGACAGAGGCTTTCTAATTACATCATATATATGGGGAAAAGATGCAATACACGTATTTTTGAGGTCAAAGGACAATTGTGGGAATCGGTTCTTTCCTTCACTGTGTTGGTCACAGGAACCAAACTCGTCGTCAGTCTTGGGGGCAAGCGCTTTACTACCAAGCCATTTCACTGTTCCTTCCACTTTGCCTCTGAGTTGTAGGCCTCACTGAACTACAACTTCCTACGTGGACCAAGCTGGCCTCAAACTTAGAGAGATCTTTCTACTTTTGTCTCCCAAGTGCTGGAAGCTGGGCAATACCTTTAATCCCAGCCCTTGGGAGGCAGAGACAGGCAGATCTCTGAGTTTGAGACCCGCCTGGTCTACAGAGTGAGTTCTAGGACAGGCAAGGCTGCATAGAGAAACCCTGTCTCAAAACTACAAACAAAAAAGATGAGTGCTGGAATTAAAGGTATGTGCCAACACACTGAACTTTTTTTTTTTTTTAAACTTTAAAATGCAAGTCTATAAGTAGACCATGTTGGTCAAATACTTTCTGAGTGCTGGAATAGCAGTGGGTATACATTATTACACCCAGCTTTGGTACATTCCTTACAGGAAATAATTCATACATCAAAAGTGTCATTGGTTCTTTACAGAGCCTTTACTCATTATGGCTCTCAACATGGTTCTCTCCCATTATCTGAGCCAAATGGCTGTGTGCTCCATATGGAGGGGGTGGGGAACAAAAACAAGTAGAACGTTGAAAAGATGAGAAATCAGATGAGCCATCAGTAAGCTGAATTCTGTGTTAACTATCTATGAAAGGTCAGGATCAAAACTGACCCAGAAACATAATTCACAACCATTACTGACTACATTTTTTTTAAATATAAAAAATTCTTTTTTACATTTAGTGTGTGTGCAAGTGCAATTCAGCGTGCGGCACACATATGATGGTGACATTGTGGAGGTCAGAAGATAAGTTGCAGGAGTCAGCTTTTCTTCTACCATGTAGGTTGCAGGCATCTAACTTAAGTCAATAGGCTTGGCAGCAAGCAACTTTACCATCCTGTCAGTCACTGACTAGATGCTTTATGGTTTCTTCTTTTTTGCTTCTTGTAACAAGAATATCAAGCAAGTATTACTATCGATTTTATACAAAAGGAAACTAGGGCAAGAGATGTGGCTTGTGGTATCACTAGCACATATAAGAACTTATGCTCTGCTGGGCAGTGGTGGCGCACGCCTTTAATTCCAGCACTCGGGAGTCAGAGGCAGGTGGATCTCTGAGTTCGAGGCCAGCTGGTCTACAGAGCGAGTTCCAGGACAGTCAGAGCCATTACACAGAGAAATGCTGTCTTGAAAAACAAAAATACAAACAAACAAAAGAGCTTGTGCTCCATCTCTAACAAGAAAAAAAAAGGGGGGGCTAGGAATATAATACAGTTAGTAAAATGATTGCCTAGCACTCAAAAAGCTCTGGGTTTGATCCTCGTTATCACATAAAAAGGGATATTGTGGGACATTTATATACTTACAATCCCTAGGACACAGAGGCAGGAGGTTAAGAGTTCAAGGTTATCTTAGTTATAGAGAGTTTGTAGCCAGCCTGGCTACAAAGACCTGTCTTAAAAGGCAAAAAAAAAAAAAAAAGACTCAGATAGGTTTAGGTTAAGAAATCATTGAGGACAGTGGTTCTCAACCTATGGGTCAAGACCCCACTGAGGAGTCACATATCAGATATCCTGCATATCAGATATTTATTTACATTACAATTCATAGCAGTTGTGAAATTACAGTCATGAAACAGCAGTGAAATAACTTTTTAAAGATTTATTTATTTATTATGTATACAATGTTTTGCTTGCATGTGTCCCTGCAGGTCAGAAGTTGGCACCAGATCTTATTACAGGTGGTTGTGAGCCACCATGTGGTTGCTGGGAATTGAACTCAGGACCTCTGGAAGAGTAATCAGTGCGTTCAACTGCTGAGCCACCTGTCTAGCCCAACAATGAAATAATTTTATGGTCAGGGTCACCATAACATGAGGAACTTATTAAAGTGTTGCAGTAAGAACCACTGTTAGGGTGTTACATAGAATGGGATTTGGATCCAGGGAAAATATACTATATTTCCCATCATCATCTAGAGATGATCTTTAGAGACACAGACAATAGTGAAAATGCCTTTGGGAGAACAGTGGGCACTGCAGGACTGAAGGCAGTTTGAGCACTTACAAACAAAAAACACTATCATCACTGGGAAATACTATTTAACATACAAATATACTTAATCTCCTTTCCCCCATTCATTCTATGGCTAGCTCTGTCCCAAGATAGCAACAATACACTGTGCACTGGTAGGAACTCAGGTCCAAGGTTTTAGAGAAGAACTACAAGGTCCCAAGGACACTCAGGCCAGAGAAGATGTATAATTCCAAAATGATGAACAGCTATTACTGAACACTGCTCAAAGGGATTTTGTGTGTGCGTGATGTTTGCATGGTGCATGCACATAAGTGAGTGGGAACACACTCATGCATGTATATACATATGTAATATAAACACACACACACACAGACAGGCCCAAGGAAGATACTGGGTGTCTGCCTCTGTTTCCATCAAACCACCTTGAAGCAATGTCTCTCACTGAAGTGAAACTTGCCATTCTGTGTAGATTAGCTAGCCAGCAAGCTCACAGGTTCCTCGTCTCAAGCTCCCACAAATGCTGGACTTACAGGCACACACAGCCACGTCTGACTTTTATGTGACTCATGTCCTCATGCTTGCACAAGTGCTCTCACCTACTATGCCATCTCTGTAGCCCCACAAGAATTTTTGAAATATTACCTAATATAGAAAAGTATACATAGTCACAAGATACATTTATGTTCACTTATAGGTAATTTGATTATATCCGTGCATGTTTTACACTTGCTAGCAAGAGCCAAAGTTAGATAAAAATTATCACTCTACCATCACCACAGCCCTCACCTCAATGCTCTGGAGCTGAACAGCTATGCGCTCTTTTTCCTTGATGGATCTATGCTGAGTCTCTGTCAGCTGGTGAGACAGGGACACATTCTCAAGCTTCAGGTGCTCCAAAAGGCCTGCTTGGGTCATCTGTCCAACCTTCAAAGAAAAACCCAGGAGGTAAAAAGAGCTTAAAATTAGCTATTAAGTGTAGGCCATCCTATCATTTGTCACTAAGATGTTCTCTCTTTGTTAACAATGGCTACTGGCTGACCTCCTAAATGTCCCCCAATGCAGGGAAAGCTCCTGCCCTTTTGTCTTCCACCCAGGACTCAACTACACAAATCCTCTGCCAGCCTATGTTGAACTGGAGTCATGTGGGTCCTGTTTTGGGGAGGGAGGTGCACCAAGAAATCAGGCTTTCACACCTGAGATCATGCAGTTTGGACATGACCTACACTGGAGTTCCCACTTAAGGTACACCTATAAACTAATAACCAAATCCCACTGGATCACCACCAGGTCCAGAGACAATCAAGGCCTAATTTGGCTCACAGTGTCTTTGAGAGAAGGAACTCAGCACCCTAAACCTTCCCCCAAGGGTAGAAGAGGAGCAGCAGAGAGAAGCAAAATATGAAAATACTTAAGTGCAAAAGGTCTGTGGCAAGATCTCCCCCACCTCATGTACAACCCTGGCAGACCTCCTAAACTGACAAGTCCAACATGGGACAGAATGATGGGCCTCAGAGCTAGAGAAGCTGCACAGAGCAAGGGAGGAAATACAGCAGTTGCTGGGGCTGTGTTTAAAGACAACAAAAAGAAAAGGACTGCCCTGCATCTTCCACCCCACTGGGTACTACAGAAAGCAGTAGTCAGGGACAGAAGCAGCATGAAAAACCCTAGTTACAGACCATAAAAAAATCATCACACTCCTTGACAGTTACCTTTCTATTTCCCTGACTTACACATGAATTCAACTTCTTTGAATATTCTACACCTAAAGAGCATAGCAATTTATGTCTTCTTTCTTTCCTTTTTCTCTCTTCTCTTCCTATCTCGCTCTCCTCCCTCTCCCTCTCCTTCCTTCCCCCTCCCCCCTCTCTCTGAACCAGGGTTTTGCTGTGTAGCCTGGAACTTGTTTTACAGACCAGGCTAGCCTCAGAACTCACAGAGAGCCACCTGCCTCTGCCTCCTAAGTGCTGGGATTACAGATACATGTTTGCATGCTTGACTAAGCTAAATTTTCCAAAGGATGACTGAAAGTGCTCTTTTGCATCTTTAATCAGTATAGTCAGTCAGGCCTTCAGAGTAAAATATATTCCAGAGGTTGGGTGCACCCCTCATGGTCTTGACTTCCTTGTTCATGTTCTCTCTCCTTCTGCTCCTCATTATAACCTTGGGAGCTCAGTCCGGTGCTCCAGTGTGGGTCTCTGTCTCTATCTCCATCCATCGCTAGATGAAGGTTCTATGGCGATATGCAAGATATTCATCAGTATGATTATAGGATAGGTTCATTTCAGGTTCCCTATCCTCAGGTGCCCCAATGAACTAACTGGGGACATTGCCCTGGGCATCTGGTAGCCATTCCAAGTTCAAGTCTCTTGCCAACCCTTAGGTGGCTCCCTTAACTAAGGTATGAGTTTCCCTGCTCCCCTATCCAACCTTCCTTTATCCCCAATCACCCCAATTCCCCCAGTTCCCTTCATCCTCTCCACTGTCTGAGACAGTGGGGCCGATCTATTGGGAGCTCACCAAGGCCAGCTGGACTGCTACTGAAAAAACATGGGATAAAACCGGACTCTGAATGTGGCAGACAATGAGAGCTGACGAGAGGCCAAGGAGAATGGCACGGGAACTTTCATCTGGCGATGGATCGAGAGAGAGACAGAGACCCAATTTGGAGCAACGGTCTGAGCTCTTAAGGTCCAAATGAGGAGCAGAAGGAGGGAGAACATGAGCAAGGAAATCAGGACCACGAGGCGTGCACCCACCCACTGTGACAGTGGAACTGATCTATTGGGAGCTCTCCAAGGCCAGTTGGACTGGGACGGAATAAGCATGGGTTGAAACTGGACTCTCTGAACATGGCGGACAATGAAGGCTGATGAGAAGCCAAGGACAATGGCACTAGGTTTCGATCCTAATACATGAACTGGCTTTGTGGGAGCTTAGCCTGTTTGGATGCTCACCTTCCTGGACCTAGATAGAAGTGGGAGGACCTTGGTCTTCCTGTAGGGCAGGGAATTTGGACTGCTCTTCAGTATCGAGAGGGAGGGGGAATGGAGTGGGGGGAGGAGAAGAGGAGTGGGGATAGGGGGAGGGGAGCGGGGGGAGGGGAAATATGTGGGAGGAGGGGGAGGGAAATGGGAAACGGGGAGCAGTTGGAAATTTTAATTAAAAAAGAATAAAAAAAAAAGATGAAAAAAAATATATATATATTCCAGAAACTTGCCTATTTCTCTTGCATGTTTCAAAGGCATAATGCCTAAGTAGAGCTTCCAGATAGTGCCATGCGAAACCATACACATCAGTGTTACTTCTGTCTAAAGGATACACAGACCAACACATCCTTTCACACATGCAAATTCAAAGACTGGCTTGTTTAGCTTCTGCTACAAAATAGGAGAGAGGAAAATGTCCCTTATAGGTCCTGAAAGCCAACAGTTCAGGTAGGAAATATCTATTGGTCAAGACCAAGCAGCCAGAGAAAGATCAAACTCTGACAAGGACTACCTGCCAAATTCTTTTTCATTCAAGAACATCTCAAGAAAGAGATTCAAAGCACAGAGGACAGGATGGGAGAGCCTCAAAGGCCAAGAAATTTGTGTTTGAGGGCTCAGGTCAAAGGAAGATTGACCCTTTGGTTGAAAGGAAGGAATGAAAAGCTCTTGTAGAGGAGGGGTGTGGTTAGGAAGTAATCATCAGATACTAAACAAAAACATGTATATGAAATCTAAAACCATAAACACCTTTC
Organism: Chionomys nivalis; assembly: GCF_950005125.1. Lineage (NCBI taxonomy): Eukaryota > Metazoa > Chordata > Mammalia > Rodentia > Cricetidae > Chionomys > Chionomys nivalis. The sequence continues at coordinate 113,863,941 of NC_080088.1, forward strand.
CCCCCCATTTTGGTAGCTTGGAATGTCTTGTCTCAGTCTTTAAGAGTTTTGGATGTCATCGTACTCAGTTTAGAAACACCTTTGTAATGCAGGGGAAAGCACATGCCATATCCTTGAAAGAAGTTCCCCACACTATACCTGGATGTGGGCCACCTCTCCCTGCAGCCTGACCCTGGCTTCCTGGGCCAACGCAAGCTGCTGTTGGTACCACTGCCGGGCATGCTGCAGTGATGTAATTTCAGCCTGTGATGCTTGTAGTTTGCTGGTCAGTGTTGTACGCTCCAGCTGTACTTGATGGAGCTGACTCTGTAGGGCTGCCATCTGCTGCCGAAGGTCATGCACTGAAAGCAAGCAAGGACAGCCAATTTAGACTAACCACCACTAACAAAAGCCACAGCTGATTGGTCATCTGACCTAAAGTTGAAGTCAATGGAGAGAAGCAATACAGTTGATGTTGTGTATGCACAGTGGCTGTGTTCTATAAAGTCACCACAAAAACAGCAGTGGTGGACAAAGAACCACTGCTCCCAGACAGATAGGGGGTTCCTGTGAGTCCCTCAACATAACAGTTCTAGTAACTGATGAATGTATCTGTTCATTTACCTGAGAGTTTGTTTAAACACACCTTATTTATCTTATTTCTTTCCTGAATTATTTCTCTATTATCTACTAATTATTCACCCATCTGTCATTTTATCTTAATTATGATGAATGACTATAAAGTTCATGGCCAGCAGCTCTGTGGAAGTCAGCTACCACGACAGGAAAGTTTCTGTAACAAACTGTCTCCTCCACAGAATAGCTCAGTCTCCTCACATACAGAACATCAGTATTTGGAGCCATTTTAAACAGCAAAACACCCCCTTAAGAAAGCCCCAAAGTGGGCATGCGACAGTAAACAGATACAAAAAGGACACTTGTTAACAGTCTGACCTGAGGTGAACAAGAGATCTGAGTGTCCCCTTTTCCTACAGAGTTGGAAGAACACATATCAAGTGACTCAAATCTTAGCTAATCCAGCAATGTCCATGAACAATTATAAAAGTCCTATGAGTAAACCTGGAATTACAAATAAAGTTAAGCTGGGAAGAAATTCGTTATAAAATCTGTAATGAACTGGGTGGTGGTGGCAAACGCTTTTAATCCCAGCACTCGGGAGGCAGAGGCAGGCGGATCTCTGTGAGTTTGAGGCCAGCTTGATCTACAAGAGCTAGTTCCAGAACAGGCTCAAAAACTACAGAGAAACCCTGTCTCAAAAAACCAAAAATTTAATTATATCCTGAATTTAGGAACTACTTGTCTTTTGAAGACATTCTCCTTCATTTCTTTATTTTTATATGGTTACAGGGACTTGTTAAGTTGTCCAGGCTGGCCATAAACTTTTTATTTCTTCGATTAGCTTTCAGAGTAGCTGGGACTAAAGTTTTGAAGTTATGTGCCACTAAACCTGGTTTCAATGTTTTAAATGATAATGAGAGAGTCAGAGAAAGAGGTGACCAGTTTGCGGATAGTTTTATGCCAATTTGACATAAACTAAAGTCATCTGAGAGGACAAAAACTCAAGAAAATACTTCCATAAGATCAGGTCATAGGTAATCCTGTAGGGCATTTTCTTAATTAGTCACTGATGGGGGAGGGCTCAGTCCATCTAGGGTAGTGTCACCCCTGTGTTGGTGGTCCTTGGGTTCTATAAGAAACTAGACTGAGCAAACCAGGGGGGCAGGCCAGTAAGCAGTATTTCTCCATGGCCTCTGCATCATCTCTTACCTCCAGGATCCTGCCCTGTCTGAGTCCTGTCCTGACTTCCTTCAATGATGAACAGTGATGTGGAAGCATAAGCCAAATAAACCCTTTCCTCCCTAAGTCATGGTGGTTCATCACAGCAATAGTAACCCTACATAGGATATAGTGGTACAAGATTTTTGGCTTACCACCTGAGAGATGGGAGGCAGAAGGATCCAATGCTCAAGGTCATTCTCAGTAACAAAGCAAGTTCAAGGCTAGCCTAAGCTACACAAGACCATGTCTCAAAAACAAAAACATAACAATAAAAAAGTATGATTTTTTTAAAAGAGAATTTATGATCCTTTCTTTTCATTGTTTCAATTCCAAAGTAATGAGACCTCAAAATAGTGTCGACATCCAAATCCTACACAGAAAGCAGCTACAGATCAGTGCAGGAACTTCCATACTAGGCACGTAAGCAACTCACCCCAAGTCTGTTATGCTAGCCTCGGAACACTAGTCCAATGAAAACGGCAGTCCTCAAAGGAACAAAATTAACTCATCTAGAAAATTTCAGATTTTTTTCCCCTGAGGAACTAATTATCAAAAAATTGTCAAAGACTGAAAAATAGCAACTACTAAGGGACTGCTTTGATGCAGGTGGACTTTGCTCTGCTCTAGTGTTAGAAATGAGCTTCTGGGATAGCAGCTTATCATTGTTCTCCTTAAGGTCATCACAGCCTCACAGTCTCAGCTGAAAGTACAGACTGTAGACACGACCCTCCTCTGCACTGGACAAGAGCCTCACCTAAGAATTCTGTGTTTTTCTATGTCCTTGGGTCTTGAAGTCTTCAATCCTAACCCCATTTCTCCCTCTCTTTGAAACTCCTATTCAAATAATATTTTCTTAATGTCTGTTTGGTATCAGGGTTTGGCTTAGGTGAAGACTGAAACCAGGGTATCTCTATGAATGACCTCCAGGTTAGCTCCTGAGAGTTACAGACCAACACACTGAACAAAGGGTCACTAATCAACAATATAGGCATTGCTCTTAAATATTTTAGATAACATGTGAAATTCATAGGGATAAATGTACAATAAACACACAGCTCGCCGGGCAGTGGTGGCGCACGCCTTTAATCCCAGCACTTGGGAGGCAGAGGCAGGCGGATCTCTGTGAGTTCGAGACCAGCCTGGTCTACAAGAGCTAGTTCCAGGACAGACTCCAAAACCACAGCAAACCCTGTTTCGAAAAACCAAAAAAAAAAAAAAAAAAAACAAACAAACAAACAAAAAAAAAAAAGCAAAAAAACCACACAGCTCAACTATTCCAAAAACACTGGGTTTAGGGGAAAAAAAGAGTAGAAAGAATTATTTCTAGTGGTCAAAAGCCCAAGTCAATTTCTAAGATTACAACAGCTATTTTATGCAAAAGCATAGACTTTCAAGAGTTCAGCCAAAATTCTATTTACTTTAGTAATGTAGAGACTCTGTATTAAATGCTAAGCTAACGTGAACCTGAAGCTACATCCACATGATCCAGAAATCACATTTGGGCTGCAGGCCTTACCTGTGTTGTCCTTGCTGAGGATGTTTCTCTGCATGTCCTCCACTTTGGCCATCAGTCTCTGATACTGCTCCTCTGCCACTTGCAGGTCATTGTTAGAGGATGCCAGGCTGGCATTTTTAGCTTCTAGCATGTTCTGCAGGTCAGTCATGGCCCGTTCCAGATCCCAGCAAGATTGCTTCAAAGTGTTCACTTCAGAACTAAGGGAGTCTTGCTTCTGCTGGCTGCTGTGACTGTGCTCTACCTGTGCCTGCAGCCTTGTGCTCAGGGCAGCAAGCTGGGCCTGTAGCTCAGCCTTCTCTTGAAGTGCCTGAAAATACCCACAAACGACCACAATGACTTTCATAAAAATAAGTCACTTCTATCCACTGTTTTAACAAGGCTGCTGAAACTGATTACATCTACAATTAGTGGGACAGAGAAAATGAGTGTTACTTAAAACATTCTACCCCCAAACCAGTCACTTAAACATGACAGCTATCCCTCATATCAAAGAAGTTGAAGGATCCTAAGAAATAAAAGCAGTCAGATTCTGATCACTGAAGAAAATCTGCAAAACATCTGCAGAAAAATGCTGTTGTAGACACTCCAGGGCTGAGCCAGGGCAGATGGAAGAGTGGCACTGAGTAACTACAACAATGCCACAGGACAGAGCATATAGAGCAAAGTTAGCCCAGGAGCTACAGAGGAGCCAAGAGACAAGTGAGGGCTGGGTGTGTTACTCGGTGGTAGAGAGTTTGGTTAGCATGCAATAGGACCAGAATTCAATCCCTAGCACCACAAAAGGGGTGGGGGTGTTGATAAATAAAAAATTAAAAAGACAAAGACCCAGCCACCAGCACATTTTACTCACCCCAAGTCTAAGAGTATGTATAGGAATTCAAGACACTAAAGAAAATTGTGAAGACAACATATTCAACAAACAGAACAAACACCAAAAGGAACTGAAATAAATCAATAAAACTCAACAAGATTTTATTAATTTGCAGTGATAGGGATTAACCCCAGGGATTTATGTACGCTAGGCAAATGTTCTAACTCTGACCTGCACACCAGGTCAAGAGGAATTTAGAGCCAGTATAACTGACATCCACATAAAACTGCCAGAGATCTATGTGGCTCTTGAGTTTAGCAGGACCCACTTCACAGGAACATTAGAAAACAAAGCAAGTGAAGAAGCAAGTGAAGATGCTCAGACCAACCTAAGAACTGAGTTTACAGAGGAAGCATAAATGTAGGCAAAAAAGTTACATTCTGAATTAGTACAGAAAACTGTGGGCAACCAAAAATTACTCTTAAAACCTCTGAAGTCACCTTTGAAGACTGTTTTATGTATAGCTTAATTAACTGACTTATGCCTAAGGAATTTTTAAGCATGACATATGTACTTAGCAAAGCAATTTAATCTCACCGCCACACATGGCTTTTCATACTGTAGTATGTGTTTATAACCTCAGGTCTCTTGCTATCTCAGCATGTATGTGTAATGATCCCCTCATAAAGGTAATAGCTGAATTCCCCTGAACAGACTCATTCTAAACTGCTGACAGAAAGAAAAAATCTAGTTCTCTGCTAGTGAGAAAAAAATAAACAAACAAAATTAAAACAAGCCAATCATGGTGGCAAAGGCCTGTAATCCAAGCCATTGGGGGGGCAGGTATGAGGATAAAGAGCTCAAGGTTATCCTTAGCTCCATAGCAACTTCAAAGCCACCCTGCGCTAAATGAGAATTGTCTCAAAACAAAGGGGGGGGGAGGAAAAAGAAGAAATGGAGGAGGAGGAAGAGGAGAAGAAGAAGAAGAGGATGAGGAGGAGAAAGTTGAAAAACCTAAAAAGCAAGAAATGAAAAACCAGGAATCTAAAATGGCTAAAAGACACTTAAGGAAATGCTCAACATCCTTAGTCATCAGAAAATGCAAATTAAAAACAACTCTGAGATTCCATCTTACGCCTGAAAGAATGGCCAAAATCAAAAACACTGATGACAACTTATGCTGGAGAGGTTGTGGGGAAAAGGGAACACTTCTGTATTGCTGGTGGGAATGCAAGCTGGTACAACTTGCAAGGCGATTTCTCAGAAAATTAGAAAACAACCTTCCTCAAGACCCAGTAATACCACTTTTGGATATATACCCAAAGAATGCTCAATCGTGCCACAAGGACATGTGCTCAACTATGTTCATAGCAGCTCTGTTTGTCATAGCCAGAATCTGCAAACAACCTAAATGCCCCTCGATTGAAGAATGGATAAGAAAAATGTGGTACATTTACACAATGGAGTACTACACAGCAGAAAAAAATAATGACAGCTTGAATTTTGCAGGAAAATGGATGGAGCTAGAAAACATTATTTTGAGTGAGGTAACCCAGACACAGAAAGACAATTATCACATGTACTCACTCATAGGTGGTTTTTAAACATAAAGCAAAGAAAACCAGCCTACAAACCACAATCCCAGAGAACTTAGACAACAATGCGGACACTAAGAGAGACTTACATAGATCTAATCTACATGGGAAGTAGAAAGTATAAAAAGAAAAGATCTCCTGAGTAAGCTGGGAACATGGGGACCTTGGGGGAGGCCTGAAGGGGGAAGCGGAGAGACAGGGAGAGGAACAAAGAAAAATGTAGAACTCAATAAATATCGATAAAATAAAATTTGAAAAAAAGAAATGAAAAATCATTTTTTTAAAAGAATAAATTTATGTATGTGTGTATACACATGGAAGTACCCACAAAGGACAGAAGAGGGTATGCTAGATCATCTAGAGCTGAAATTATAGGCAGCTGTGCAGCTGCCTGTTTTGAATTCTATGAAACAACCTTGGGTTCTCTGAAAGAACAGTAAGTGCGCTTAACCACTGGTCAGTATCTCCAGATTCCCCCTCCCCCATAAAAAAACAAGATATAGTAAAATTAATATCAGACAAAGCAGACCCTGGACTAGCAAGATAGCTCAGAAGGTAAAGTCACTTGCTTCCAGCATGATGCTCTTAGTTTGATTCCCCAAACCCATATGGTAGAAAGAACAAACCAACTACTGCAAATTGTCTAGCATCCACATACATGCCAAAGTAGGTGTATATCCATCCCTACCGTACACACAAGCACAAACAAACAAATATAATACCCTTTAAGAACTGAAAAAAAAAAAACTATTAAAAAGTAAATGTAGGCTGGGCAGTGGTGGGTGCATGCCTTAATCCCAGCACTCGGGAGGCAGAGCAGGCGGATCTCTGAGAGTTCAAGGCCAGCCTGGTCTACAAGAGCTCAAGAGCTAGTTCCAGGACAGGCTCTAAAAAAAGATAAGAAAGTAAATGTAGAAGCCACTGCAAAAAGTACTAATGGAGACAAAACGAAACTGTTACTCTATCAGAGAAATGTAAAGCCACCAGGAGAAATAAGCTATCAGACTCTCAGGTATATTTAGGACATGCTCTTGGCAAATTCTGATGGAGAAAAAGGGAAAGAATGAATTAGTTATAACACAACTAACACAACTTTGTATAAGACCAACATGCTCTACAGACAAAATGTTTAACATGGACAACTTGGCTGATGAATTACACTTAAGGATATCTATAAAATTACACACAGCAAAGACAAAAAGATATTGTTTTCAAAGATTTGCCTCATTAAGCAACAATCAAACACCCCTTACCTGACTGGCTTCTAATGACAAAGCCTCCAGCTGTCCTTCAAGTCTCATTTTATCTTTGAGAATCTGCAACATTTCATCCTGTGTTTCAGCAAGAGAGCTCTCCATGGACATACTAGGGGTCAGAAGTATAAAGTCAGGAGATGAGAATATAATAGTTGTTAATCCTTTATCCTTCTTCATATTGTCCAATTTCTACACACCCCTTCTGCTTCTCCTGTTTTCTGGATCTTTTTGGTTTTGTTTTGTTTTTGCTTTTTTAAAAGATAGAGTCCTTCTATTATGTAGGAAATACACAGGTCCTCTGTGACCTGAAACTCTCTATAAAGTCTAGACTGATTCTGAACTTACAATTCCCCTGCCTCAGTCTCCTAAGTGCTTGGATCATGGGTATGCATCACTAACACCCACTTCCTCCCAGATTTTAAAATAAACAAGCAAAAAGTCTTTACAGTGTACTTAATTTTATGTTCATGCCTCCTATAAAAGAACATGCTCCAGAAACAGGAGTTTATAAGCACCTTCCCAGGTGCTTAAGAGATAGGTTTATGTGAATATGAGAAAATGGATGCTTTTCATACCACACAAGTGGTTTAGAATGACTCTACTTATAAAGTGGCAGAGCTCTGAGCAGTTGAAAAGCTAATGTAAAGATTGGGCTGCATTAACAAAACACCTGGCACAACAGTGGTTGAGAGCCCAGAGTCAAGGCTGCTGCCTTACCTGCTGCAGACACTGTCTCTGCGGCTCTGTACCTCCCCGTTGACTTCCTGGTTCTCATCCTGGCACTGGGCTGCTGCAGCCTGTAGTACATCTTTAATCGAAGGAAACTGACCCAGGGCGTCAGCAGAAATCTCCTGGCCATCAACCATATAAGCTGCTCCCGGCATGCCCACATTAGCCAGGACACTACAGGCCCCTCTTGCAGAGAAGCTGCTGTGTGAGGAGCTGTCACTTTCATTTCCGTCAGCCTCCAACACACTATCCCCCGTCAGTGAGGTGCTCTCTACACGGTTATCAGTCTCAGGTGACGGGCTAACCTCAGACACAACTGAAGTGCTGCTTCTACTCTGTTTCAGGGAACCTCCAACAGCATCAGCAGTGGATCCTAGGCCACCAGAGCCACTTGAATCTTCAGTTCTGTAGTCAGCCAGACTCCGAATCTTGCTTGATTTGGAACTCTTTTTCTCCTTAGAATGCGCCAGCAGCCCTAAGCTGCCTACCTTGGGCCCTCGAGGAACACTGGTACGCAGGAAGGAATACTCTTTTGTCACAGCTACAGTACTGGCTCTTGGCAAATTTTCTGGATTTAACATGAGCTCAGGATCAAGTGTACTAAAAAGTTTCACTTTTGTTGCAGGTTGACTGAACTGAGAAGAAAACAAAAGTATAAAATATGATTAAGATTAGCAAGCAGTATTCTAAAATTGTCATCCATAAAGCATGTGCCAATGAACATTCTTTCTACCAATGGCAGTCTGCCAGACCCTTAGAATGTTGGGTGCAGCTGATCTTTTAATTCTCTTTCTCTCAAGAACCACTCAGGTAACATTGAATAATCAGATTTGACCATCCGGGGCCTGAAACACATCCTTTAATAGCCATCCCTGGAAAAATATTTTAAAGTGAGTAACATAACAATTCCTGCTCATCTAACTTTCCTGCTATCGTCCTGGTTAGTTTCTCAAATATAGAGAAAAACTATTTTTTTCAAAAAGTCCTATTAAATTAGGTCAACTTTAGTTTTGAAATTATTTTAGTTTTTAGTTTTGAAATTATTCAAGAGGTAGTAAGCATCTTTACTCTTATCTGCTTATATATACCTCACCAAAGACATACTGTACCCTTTCTAATTGGGTGAGGAGGATGGTGACACAGGGGTCTCATAGTTCAGGCTGATTAAGAACTTGTGATCCCCTGCCTCCATCTTGGTACTAAGGTAACTGTGTCAAAGCACTCAACTATGTGAAACTCTTGCTCCATTTTAAATTGTTTATTATCATTTTAATTCCCAGCTAATTTTTTTTTATCATTTTTATTGTTGTAAATTATCTTTTCCAAGCGATAATTACTGATTTTTCCCATTAATAAGCAGAAATAATAAAGACACTTTCTTTTCTTTCTTTTTTCTTTTTCTTTAAGACTTATTTATTATGTATACAGTGTTCTGCATGTATGCAATCCTGCAGGCCAGATGAGAGCATCAGGTCTCATTATAGATGGTTGTGAGCCACCACGTGGTTGCCAGGAATTGAACTCAGGTCTTCTGGAAGAGCAAGCAGTCAGTACTCTTAACCTCTGAGCCATCTCTCCAGCCCCCAACAGACAATTTCTTAAGCCAAATTACATCTAATAATGGTTTTGAGTTCATTATTCATAGTCTTCCAAGGCATCGTCAATCTGCAAATAACACCAATTCTACTGTTTGTTAGGGTTTCTAACTCTCACATCATATACTAACTAGAAATTCCAAAATGGCCTGAGTGATATTTGGGATAAAGGAAAAAGTTCAGCTTTGTATTGTATGTCAACATAACTTTCTTTAAAAATTATTCTTTTTTTTTTTTTTTTTTTGGTTTTTTGAGACAGGGTTTCTCTGTAGCTTTGGAGCCTGTCCTGGAACTAGCTCTTGTAGACCAGGCCTCGAACTCACAAAGATCCGCCTGCCTCTGCCTCCCGAGTGCTGGAATTAAAGGCGTGCGCCACCACCACCCGGCCTAAAAATTATTATTATTTTATGTGCATAAGTGTTTGCCTATATGCATATCTGTGTGCCATGTGCATGCCTGGTGCCCTTGGAGGTCAGAAGAGGGTGATGGATGCCTTGGATATGGAGTTACAGAGGATTGTGGACTGTCATGTTGGTGCTGGGAATCAAACACAGATGCTCTGGAAGAAAAGCCAGTGCCATCTCTACAGCCCCAACATAACCTTCTCTCACAGGAAAATTTCCATCCTGACATTCTAACAAATTTATGTGATCCCAGGGGAGGGATGGGGGAGGAATGACAAACATCCTAAACACTGCAGTTAAACATGTGCTAGAAACTGCTGGAAAAGAACACAAAAGGAAAGGTTGAGATGGAGAAACTAGACAACTCAGATGTGGACTGGACAATCCAGAAGTAAACGAGAACCTTACATTACAGAACTCACACAGAGGAAACAGGATACAGCCCAGACTCCAATCCAGACTTACCCTCTCCTGCTGGCGCTTTACTCGGTACTGCAGCAGCTGTTCTTCCAGGCGCTTCCGGGCCTGCAGTCGGATCTGCTCCTCATTTTCCAAGGGCAATGCAGAAGCAGTGGAACCTGCAAGGGAAATGACCATTGAGAAGTTGATACCGGGCAGGGTACAGAAAACAAGTTGGCAATCACAGATTGGTTGTTTTAAATTTAATCACCAGTATATTTTAGCTTATAAACCACAAACAGCCATCTATATTTCATGACAGTTTCCAGACTGAGAAAAAACTAGAGCCACAGTCACTGCATATAGATAAGATCTGTCTTACAAGTGACACAATGCCATGACGGGCCTCTTCTCATGACAAAAGATAGATTTTCTTATAAAGTTACACTCCCAACTATGAAATTACATTCTCAATTGCTGTAATAACAAGCCACAACACTGTAAAAATCAAGACCATATTTGACCATATTTATTCAAACATTGTCTATTTAAAAAACAGATTAGTTTTGCTGTAGCACTTAATGCAGAGTGAAGACCTGGAAGAGTCTGCCTTTGAGGGCTAAGGACAGCTGCATCAGTTTCCTGACAAATGAACTCAAAGCCAGAATTCATATTCAAAAAGAGTAAGCAAAACGAAAACTTTTAAATCAAAAAGTGATTTAAAATGTTTAAAACCTAACCTTTTGGGAGGTGAGTGACCTAGAGTTACTGCAGCTGCAAACCAAGACAGCCACTCTCACCAGGGCTGGGTCTGCGGTTTGATCCTAATAGCCAGAAGATTGTCTGTGAAACATCAGCAGAATACTAAGAGGTCAAAGGGTAGGGGCGGCTAATGCAATAATCCAACTATTTTATATACATCACCCTCTTCAGATATGGATTCTAAAGAAGCAATATTTTTAAAAAGATATTTTTCAAGAAGAGTCTGTAAAATATGGACAGCTACCAGATTCACTAGGAACTTACCACCATGGTAAGCAATCTGTGCACTGACTTTTCAGAGCTACTGTAGTTCAAGTGGTTTGGCCGTATGTATGACAAATCCAGGGGTTCTAGCCATTGCATAGATGCCACAAATCAGCAAACTGACCTGGGTTTAAACAACACTAAAGCTCCATGACAAGCTGTATGAGATAGAGCTTTATAGGTCAGGATGACAGCAACAGATTCATACATTTGTCACTAGCAAGGTGTGAACTCCCTAGAACTGGGGAGGTAAGATCAAATATGTAAGCTCATTTAAAAAATGTATAATTTTATTTATTTATTGGAGAGGTAGGAATATGCAATTTCCAGGGCATGCTTGTGAGGTCAGGGGACAAAGTGCATGAGTCATTTCTCTTTCCATTATATGGGTTCTGGGAATTGATATCAGGTCCTTGGCATTGACTGCAAATGCCTTTAGCAGTTGAGCCATCTCATCAGACCCTAAATTTATGAATTATTTTTATTCTCTATGTGTACGGGCAAGTATATGTTATGACACGAGTGAGGAGGTTAGAGGACAACTTCGGAGAGTTGGTCCTCCCCTTACACCTTTACATGGATTCTGGGGAATCAAACTCAAGTCATCAGGTTTTGCTTCTTTATCTACCGAGCTACCGTCTGCCTACAAGACATCACTTGACTTAAACACTAGTACACTTTCAGAAATGTAAAATGTACTACAACACTGACAAAATGATGCTAGTGAAGAAAAAAGCAAATCATTCCAAAAATGACAGTAAAAATGTCCAACAGATAAAAAGATGCTCAAGTTCTTTGGCAACTGAAGTAAAACAATGTATCATTACCTCACCATCATGTATTAAAAATAATGCAGCACTGGGTACAGTGACACATGCCTGTGGTCTCAAACTACCTGGAAAGCTAAAGTAGAAGGATCACTTGAGTTTAAGAAGCAGATGCTAAAGGCAGGCAGGTGCTGACACAGGCCTTTAATCCTAGCACTTGGGAGGCAGAGCGGAGGAGACATTTGTGAGTTTGAGGTCAGCCTGGTCTATAGAGTGAGTTCTAGGTCAGCCAGGGCTATACAGAGAAATCCTGTCTCAAAAAAAAACAAGACAAAACAAAAGAAGAAGAAAGGAGGGGGAGGAGAATGAGGAGGAGGAAGAGGAGGAGGAGGAGGAGGAGGAGGAGGAGGAGGAAAAGGAGGAGGAGGAGGGAAAGAAAGAAAGAAAGAAAGAAAGAAAGAAAGAAAGAAAGAAAGAAAGAAAGAAAGAAGCAGCGGCGGCAGCTAGCCTGGGTACACAGACCTCATCTGCAAAACTAACAGAAATGGATCAGTTTCAGTACTTGGGAATCAGAGGCAGGTAGATCTCTGTGAGTTTGAGACCAGTTTGATCTTCATATATACTTCTAGGGCTACACAGTGAAACCCTATCTCAAAAATAAAACAACACAATAACAAAAGAGCAAAAGTGTATGCAAGCCTGTAATCCCAGTAGATAAGAGACTGAGGCTGGAGAATCACAAACTCTATGATGGTCTTGCCTATACAAATTCAAGAATATCCTGGGATACAAAGCAAGACTCTCAGAAAAAAACAAAAACAAAACAAAACACCCAAAAACAAATAAACAAAAAACCACAACAACAAAAAATAGCCCACCCCATCAAACAACAGCAACACACACACACACACAAAAGAAAAAAAAGAAAGGTAAGAAAGAAAAAAGAAAGAAGAGTGTCTATATGGGGGGAAAGTGTCTTCACCAGTTACTGGCAATATGACTATGTGGGATAAAACTAAAGACCTGCTTGATCCACAGAGAAGCAAGCATAACGGCACAAGGACATATGTGCCAAGATTCTAGCTGTTACAATGTCCATAATGGCCAAGGATTGGAATATATCAGGAAAGCCAGGTGATGGTGATAGTCCATGCCTTTAATCCCAGCATTCTGGGACATATGGATCTCTGAGTTCTGAGGCCAGCCTGGTCTACAGAGCAAGTTCCAAGAGAGCCAGGGTTACATAGAGAAACCCTGTCTCAAAAATCAACCGAAGAGTGGAAATTAAAAGAAATACATTAGGTAACAGGGAGCTGCCAACACAAGTCGTGGGGGAGACACAAGATAAAACCAAGTGTTTTAATCTTATAAAATTATTTAAACAATAGAATCCTACTTTAAAATTACTTTTTAAAAAGTATTTATTTTTAGGTGTGTGTGTGTGGTTCTGAGTGCAGATAACCATAGGTGTGACAAGAAGGCATGAGACCCTCTGGGAGCTGGGGTTATGAGCTGCTTGATGTGGATGCTGGGAACCAAATCTGGGTACTTTGTAAGAGCAGTAAATGCTCTTAATTGCTGAACCATTTCTCTAGCCCCTAAGATTCCTTTTTTTTTTTTTTTTTTTTTTTTTTTTGGTTTTTTGAGACAGGGTTTCTCTGTGGCTTTGGAGCCTGTCCTGGAACTAGCTCTTGTAGACCAGGCTGGTCTCGAACTCACAGAGATCCGCCTGCCTCTGCCTCCCGAGTGCTGGGATTAAAGGCGTGCGCCACCACCGCCCGGCCCTAAGATTCCTTTTGTTTAATTATAGGGGTTTGCTAAGTTGCTGGTTTGGCCTCAATTTTCAGTGCTCCTGCCTTTGCTTCTCACAAGTAGCTAATTACAGCCATATACAGTTCGTTTTTAAAGACAATGATGAAACTCTGGGTATGTTTTATAGATATGTAAAGGATCTTGTGAGAATTTGATTCGCCAACTTAAAACAAAGCCCCTGCCTGTTGGTTGGCCACCCATGAAGAACGACATGTGAGGTGTCTTTGTCAGGGAGTCTGACACTGTTGCTAGTACTGAATGGAAGAAAAGTTCCAACATCCAGATGTACTTGACTCTTTAAAGGGAAGCTACATCATGAAGATCATCCCTTTGCCTCCCCTATTGGGTACTAAGATAAGACAGGACTGCTCACACAAGAGCAGCCAGGCACTGATTCCAAGTAGAAGATGCTGACACAAGGGGTGGGAAGAGTCCAGAGGGAATGGATGCTTACACAGTTGCGTTTCTTGCATGGGAAGACTGAGTCTGAGAGACTGCAAAGCTTCTTTTCTAACACTGCCCTCAGCACTAGTTCCCTGAGACATCCTTAGGTTGTCATGGAAACCATCCACACCTGCAGAGGCATCAGGTACCACTGGGCTTGCTGTGGGATCAAGAGACAATGGAGGGTCTGGGAACTGCCCATTCTGAGAGAGGGCCTCCTGGCTGAATCTATCTGGACTTCCTCCTTCCCTAAAAACGCTGTTGTTTACCTCAACATTGGCATCTGGAAAGAAAGAAAAAGAGTGTTAGGCAGTATTTGAGAAAGCTTAAGTCATTTCCAGACACACAGCCATATGTAAGTCCCATGAGCATAGCATATCTACATCATATAAGTCTGTTTTCTCTGACTCGCAGGAAATAGGCCCCATGCCTGTCTTGGGGCAGGGAGACTTGGGGCAAAGTCTCATGTCCTCACCTGTTTACCTCACCCTCCACACTAGGACTGTGGTATTTAATTCATGTTTCCTTCCCACTTAAATAAGAAAAAAATAAATAAAAACCTTTGAAAGTCTATGTTTTAAGAGTGTGTGGGAGGGGGACAGAGGATTAAAAGAAATTTGAGAATTTTTCAATCACCTACAGGTGAGAGCAGGGCTAATCAGAGTCCACGCTCACATTTTCATGGACTGCTTTCAAAGTTAAGTTCAGAACATGTTCTCCTCCAACGAGGTAGATAATCAAATCAGAGTGATTCTGCAAAAGTGAACAGAATCCAAACTTTGTTTTGGCTTGATGAATAAGAGTTAGGTATTATAAAAACTCTACTCACAGCCAGGTGTGGCTGTTCATGCCTATAATCCCAGCACTTGGGAAGTACAAGCAGGAAGGTCAAGAGTTCATGATCATCCTTAACTATTTAACAAGTCTGAGGAAAGTCTGGGCTCCAAGAGACCATACCTCAAAAACACTAAAAATTTTAAAACCTAGGTTTGCCTAAACCCAGGCTCAACCACTGTCATTACTGTACAAAGAACTAAAACACAGTTCTACCTCAAAAGATGAAGACTTCTCAATTTAGACTTTCTTCTGCCTTCTCCTGGTGGGTAAACCATTTATCAGTAAGGAGGGAGGGAGGGTTTATCCTAAGGAATTCCCAGGCAGAGTGACTTAAGATTTCACAGACACTAATACCAATGGGTACCAAGATATATCCAGAGAGCATGCAGGAATATGACCCCTCCCCTTTTTTTTCTCAAGCCAAGTAAAAACAGGGTTGTTACAAATAAAAGGTTCTGCTACTCACTGACATGCATCCTTGAAAAAGAAAGCCACAAGTAGGAGGTAGAGCACAGAAATCCTTAATGCCCAGACCCGTTTGCTGTAGGACACAGATGGCCCCACACTGTCGGCTTTACTAAAGGCCACCCTTTGCTAAAGGGTGCAGGGATTCTGGCTCTACACTGTCACCCTTCATGAAAGGGTGCAGGGATTCTGCATTTCAGATACAAGTTACAAGTGGCTGATACCACTTTCTGATGTGTAGATTGCTAAACAAAATGAGTTTTGAGCAACATGTTACACCTTAAACAAAATCTAAAAGCAACAAGATCCAATATGTATGAAGACTTTGTTTCCAAATATAAGCTTAAATATATACATCATGATGAACAGAAGACAAAAAAGGCTATATCCACTTATCAGATGTTCACTAGGCAGTAGGGATTGAATCAGGGCTTCACATATGTCAGGGAAGCACTCTATCACCGAGCTATATTCCAGCATTTTTGTCTCATTATATAGATCACTTCTTTCAACCCTCACAACTATCCTATGTATAGGTTCCATGAATCTTCCTGCATGGTAGATCTAAGTGGTTACATCCATCACTTCTTTTAACATTCACAACTACCCTATGCATATGTACCATGATTTTTCCCGAAAGGTAGATCTAAGATGTGATTCCATACAAGAACACATTATCTCAGGCATGAATACCAGTATCTGCCTCATCCACTGCATGTTAACTTCTTGAACATCATTTTATAAGACCTACAGTGCAATTTCTGTCAGAACTAGTACTTAGTAATCTATCTTTTTAAGGTGTATATTACATTGCTAGTTCCTGACTGCATGGGGTATGGGAATCACCTGATGTACAAACAATCCAGCAGCTAACAGAGAAACCATGCCTCAGGAATCCTAGACCACTAATCAGTTCCAGTTATTAAAACTTTGGTACTCAATCAACCAGGAAGGTATAATTTCAAGTACTAACAATAATTCACCAGTTGAGATCCACAGAAGCCTTCAGGAAGCAGCTTGGCTGCTGAACATGGTACATATCCAAGTGGCTCCTATTCTGTTGACTAGAGACTGTGCTTGATCTAAAGTCAGCGCCAAATGAAAATATCTGTAAGATGACTAAAACACTCTGAGAGAATGAAAAGTTCATGTCCCCCTGCAAGACACCAACTGAACACATCTTCTTGAAAATGAAATGCCAGGGTATAGAATGACCTGTTGACTTACACTGAGCTTTGGTTGGTTGGTCAGGCAGTAGTGACAGTGAGCCCAACGTCTCCAGTGAGGCTTCAGGGCAAGATGAAATATCACTGCTGGAACTGTCTTCCCAGAGGCCATACTGTTTAGCTGATGCACCATCCATGGTCAGCGCAGCCCAGGCTAAGACTCTGAGGAGCTAGATATGAGTCTGGATTAAGTTTGGTTTCTGCCATCAGCAACAACCCAGACCTTCTAGGAAGGATCCTACTCTGTTTTCCGTTTTCAGCGTAAGGTTTAATGTCTCACAAATGGCTTGAAGTCAAACCAAGTAATACCATGATTCCTAATAAGAGGAAGAAAAAAAAACCCATTATGAAACATAATTTGTTAGATTTCAAGTAACAGTTACAAGATTCCCAACTTGTACAGAAAACAAACACAGATTTCTACACCACAAACAGTCCTTGAGCACCTACATCATCCTAGGTTTTGAGAGCAAAATATTAAACCAGCCACACCTTAGCCCTTTCCTAAGGAACTGAGTGTCTCTCCTGGTCCCAGTTACAGAAGTTCTACCATAAATAATTTTCCAAGATTTTTAAAAAGAACTTGTTATCTATTAAAAGTTGAATATGTGCTGAGAAACTGAACTTTAAATCTTATTTAAGCTTAATCTGATTTTAATTAACTATTTGTGACCAGCAGCTTATAAACTAGACAGACTTAGCTGCTCATAAAACACCTGGAATGACCATGCCTGAGGCCAAAGTTCCTACTAGGCAATTCCACTGCTGTAAACTATGCAACTCAGATCTAGAGGAGTGAAAATTAAAGAAGCAGTTGCCAAAGGATGAGATAATAATATAGTATGCTAGACGGGGAGATCAGGAAGGGAAGCCAAGAACACACAAAAAGAGCTGACTTAGAAAGTGGGCAGAGAGGGACCTTACAGCAGATGATCATCTATCTTTTCCTATTAGGAGGATCAGTAGTCTTCTGACCCACTATGGCAGACTAAGTTTAGGAAAATATAATTTCACCTTGAATTTGGCAATTAGTTATCAACTCTGAAGTGTGCTGATGATACTACTAACTCGTTTCCTTATCAAAAAGTAAGATTTAAATATGAGCTTCCAGGCATACTCTGTAGGAACGTTGGCATCTACATTCTTCAGAATAAGTTCCGTATTATTCTTTCTGTGCTATGCTTAACATGTTTCATGGCAAAATAATCTACATCCCGAGCTTACAAATTATGCTGAAACCAGGTGTGGTGGCATAAGCCTTTGCACTCAGGAGGTAGTCAGGACGATCTTGGAGTCTGAAGTCAATCTAGTTTACACAGTGAGTTTCAACAAGTCTGGGCTATAAAGTTGAACCCTGTCTCAAAACCCAACCAAACAAAAGCAAAGTTCACACTGAGAAATTATAGTTAAGAAGCCTCACTAAAAAGGTGTGATGCTGGCTCAACGGTAGGGCTAGCATACTGACACTTGCCACTGCAGACACATGTCCTCTGATTCCATCTGTTCTCTGTGACTGATGACCACCTGTGAATGAAGAAACTCACCAATGATACGGTCACCTCAGCCTATCAACATAGCAAATGACTAGTATAGGTCTAGAAATATGACAAATACAAAAAGGACAGCTAAGAAGTCCCAGAAATAATATGCTCAGAGGCTAAGAGTGAGACTGTCCATAAAGACAAACATTAGCCATGAATATTCAAGTTCCACTGATGATGTTAATTTGATGGCAGATGTATCAAGTTGTCACAAGCTGGAGACTATCACATATTTCCCTCTTTATTCCCCTTACTCTGATTTTGTGCTCAGCAAGACACATGATTCCTAAGCAGCCCTTCCTCTTTTCAGACATGGTATGGTACAGCCCTCCAGAACAGAGGACCCCCAACTACAACTGACTCTGGTTAACTCACTTAGATGGCTCCTGTTCAAAATCAGCTACCTCCTCAAGTGAATCTACAGACAAAATTTCTGGACCGTGCTAGGAGTTGGGCTTCTGACAGCAGTCCTGCTTGGAGGACAATAAACTGACATTTACTGTACACCTTCGGTCTCCTTCGAATTTTGATAAGCACGACTCAGTAATATAGGGTCTCATTACCTCAGACTGCTGAGAAGGGCAAGTCTCTGGGTACCAAAGATGAAGACAAGACAGCTGGGGTGGGAGTGGGAAGAGGCACAAGAAAGCTAGTTTTAGTAATACACATTACATTTGTGTGTGTGTGTGTGTTTTTTTTTTTTTTTAAACAAGAAGTTCATTCTCATTAAAGTTACCCTTTTGTTTTTCATTTGGTCAATTTGGTTCTTTTTGTGCATATATATGGACACACCTTCAGATGCCATTCATCTTGTTTTTTGAGACAGTATCTTGCACTGACCTGGAGTTTCAATACTGGCTGACCAGTGAGCCCCAGGGATCTGCCTGTTTCCATTTCCCCAGTGTTGGAGTTACAAGTATACATTACCATACCTGCTTTCTTGCATGGGCTTTGGCAAAGCATCAAAATCAAGTCTTCATGCTTGTGTAGCAAGCACTTTATTGAGTGTGCTATCTTAGCTAGCTTCATTTGTTTGGTTTTGGTTTGGGATTTTTTTTTCCCCTTTTTTTAGACTAAGGCTCAATATACAGGCCAGGATAGTCTCCAACTCATGTAGATCCTCCTGATTCTACCTTTTGAATGGTAGGATTACAGTCCTGTAGAACTTCATTCAGGTTATAGTTCCATTTTTAACCACTTGCATTCCCATTTCTAGATAGTAGCACAAAGCTATCACCAAGGAACACCTAACCTTACCAGTTCACCTAGATCCACTCTGAGAGACTACTATCTCAGAGGCAAAAGGTTTTCGAGTTTTCCCCAGCAGAATCCATGAACTTGGTCCATAAAAATAGCTACCCTATTACGGAGGTTATCATCAAATAGACATGAAGCATAGCCAAAAATAAAAGAGGACTTCCCAAAGATGTCTGGTTGATGACACATTATCGAATAATAACAAATAACATCTGTATAAGTAAAAACCAAAATGTTAGCCTCAGGTACAGCAAGGACATAAACGATAGAACTTGAGTTAAACATGTTCGCCTCAAATCCTGACTGTTCCTCCATTTGGCTGTAAGAACTTGTTAGGTAGATTTCTGAGCTACTCTAAGCTTATTTTCTCATTAACAAAAACTCTAAGAAAATGAATACAAAATTTTTACTAGGATGGAGTATAGTAAGATAAGGATCTGTTCATGCCTTGAATAAACAGGTGCAATTATTTCTTTTTTTCAACAGCTGTCCAAAATGGATAGTAAAAGTCAGACTGAAGTTATGTTCTCACTTGAGAAAATAACACTATTTAAAGCAAGTGGATGGGGGTTGGAGAGATGGCTCAGAGGTTAAGAGCATTGCCTGCTCTTCCAAAGGTCCTGAGTTCAATTCCCAGCAACCACATGGTGGCTCACAACCATCTGTAATGGGGTCTGGTGCCCTCTTCTGGCCTGCAGGCAGACACACAGACAGAATATTGTATATATAATAAATAAATAAACATAAAAAATTTTAAAAAAATAAAGCAAGTGGCTAAAAACCAGCTACTTTTAAATCTTAATAACATCAGGTGACTTGTATTTCCTCTGCTTTTTTTCTTTTCTGAAGAGTAGAAAGGAAACGGGATATTTTCCCCAGATTGTGTTTGTGTTTGTGTCCATAGGCATAGGTGTGTGGAGGGCAGAGGACAACATATGAGAGTGGATTCTTCTTTCCACCATGGGGCTTCCATAGAACTCATGTTATTAGACTCCAGAATCCCTAACCACTGAGCCATCTTGACAATATGCTTTTAGATTTTGAAACAGAATTTTACTATGTAGGGCGGGCCTCAAGCTGGTGGAAGTCTTCCTGTCTTGGCTTCACAAGAACTGGTATTTCAGACATATGCAACTACACCCATTTTTTTTCCTTTTCTTTCTATTCAAGGTACACTGGCTGAGAGCTACTAAAGGATTATAAAAGCAAAGGCCATGATGCATCTATACATGGTTTACAGTGTCCCACTGTTAATAAAATACAAGCTTCTTAGCCTAAATTAGAGATCACTTTTGTTTCTGCTCATGTCTATACCCCTCACATGCTGTGCCTTTGTTCATTACTTGGCTATATTACGTACCCAGAAGTACAACTGACGCTCCATAAGGTCACTAGATTTTTTTATTTGTTTGTTTTTGACAGGGTTTCTCTGCGAACAGAGCCCTGCCTGTCCTGGAATTCATTTTGAAGACCAGGCTTGCCTCAAACTACAGAAATTCGCCTGCCTCTGCTTCCTGAGTGTTGGAATTAAAGGTGTGCACCACCATGCCCAGTTGGATGGTTGCACTTCTTGGTCACTCAATTTTGCACAAAAGCTTCTTGTCATGGAGGCCTGCCTTGGGTCCAAAGTCACCTCTTCCGCATGCCTGACAAAGCTAATCTTTTCAGTTTCCTTTCAACAACTGTTCTGAGTTGTCAGTATACCTTCAACATAACGTAGCGAGAATAGAGACCACAAAACTACTGTATTCTGGGGATCTGTTGCAAACAGGGCCTGTCTTTCCATAGACATTCAGAAAGTGCTGTGGAAAGCTGGGAAATTATTCACTATGCTCTCTCTAGTTACTGGTTCAACTGTTCAGCAGCACCGTGAAACACCTCTGAGCACCAGAACCAAAATAAGTCCCCCACTGATTGAACGACTTGCCACCATGTCACCTTCGTCATCAACTGCAAAAGGAACAGACTTAAAAAAAAAAAACTGACCCAAGCAGCAATAGCACAACGCTCTCAGGGCCGACCGCATTCCATCAGGTGCAGAGGGAGTACCTGCGTTTACCAAGCCCGTACTGACACTAGATGCGAGGCAGGCTTCCAGTCTGACAGAGTAGAAGGAAAAGCTGACAAGAGCTGGCCGCCGCTGACCCCAAGTCTGCGTGACCCTCCCCGAACACTGCATTTGCCTTGCCGGCGCATGCCTCTCTGGACGCGGCGTTGCTCGGCCAGTCCCACCGTCCACTACCCCAAGGCCCCGACCCTCCTCAGTACTAGACCCACAACCCTCACCATCAGTGACCCAGCCCGGCAGCTCCGGTAGGACGTGGCCGTGTGAGGGGCGGGGCGCAACAGGGCACCAGTCTCAGGCAACCCCCCGGAAACAACCTGTCCGCGTGGCTTTCGTTCCGGAAGAGAGGTCTGCGGCCAGTAGCCACCTTTTAACTGTGGTCGGTATGGCTCTTGATCCGGACAGAACTGGGGCAGACTTCAGAACGTGACTTTAAATTTTTGTGGGCCTTCCCCTCAGAGAAACAACTTGCAGCCTACAGGACCAACTCAGACACACAGACACAAAGTTGAGCTTCCGGCGGCAGTGGCGCAACCCGGACTCGCCAAGCTCCCGCCCCTCACAGTCTTCTGATTGGTGGATAGGATGGCCCACGTGATCACGCGCCCTAGGGCGTGGCTTTCCCGCTCGAAACCGCCTCCGAGGTGGTACAGGCGATTCCGAGTGCTTGGATGCCTGTGTGTTTTGCCAGCTTTGTCAACACCTCTGCAATCCTAGCATAAGGAAGTCTGAGGCAGAGTATCACAAGCTCAAGGCCTGCCTGGACTATAGAGTTCATTTTACCTTAAAAACGTCTGGAATGCAGTTCAATAGTGAAACTCTTGTATTCATCTCTAGCATGTCAAGAGATAGGAAGGGAGAGAGAAGGGAAGCAACAATACAGATCTATTATACTATATATTAAACTAATGGCACAGCCATGTGGAAAAAATACTGAATATAACCTTTTTTTTTTCGTGCTGGAGTCTGTCATGAACCTTGAACGTTTCAAGCAATTTCCCCACCTTCAAGGTACATTCCCAACCCCAAATAAAAATCCATAGCTTTATTAAAGTAAAATTGACATGCTGTAAAGTTTGCCCGTGTACAATTTGATCATTGTTTAAGTAAATTTGCAGCTGTACACCCATTTCTATAATCCAATTTTAGAGCACTTTCATGGAAGTGGCTTTCATGCCCGACTTTCAACCCCTGCTCACTACTATGTTGTTTCTGAGTGTTCTTGCTTGTACACTGCATATAAATAGGATTCATATACCATGTCGCTTTGAGCTCTTTTCAGAATTTATCCATGTTGTACATGATTAAGTGCTTCATTTTCATTGCTGAATAATTCTATTTTCTGGATATTTTTTTGTTTCTGTACTTATCAGTTGATGAGCAAATTTGAGTACACTGAGCACCACCCTGTTCTGCATGCAAAGGGTCTTGAGGTGGACAAAAGGACTTAACAGCGTTCTAGATTTATATGTCCATGGAAGGGAGGGCAAAACTTCAGAAACCAATACCTGGTATGAGCAGGAATTAGAGTGGGAGGAGCTGCCACTTACAAAG
This sequence comes from Chionomys nivalis, assembly GCF_950005125.1. Taxonomy (NCBI): domain Eukaryota; kingdom Metazoa; phylum Chordata; class Mammalia; order Rodentia; family Cricetidae; genus Chionomys; species Chionomys nivalis. The sequence continues at coordinate 113,887,019 of NC_080088.1, forward strand.
GCAAACTGTTTATTCTGAGGACTGCTGTGTGCCAAGGACATTGCCAGATGATCTAAAGTCCCTGCTACCAAGAAACTTACTCCGAGGTGGGAAACAGTCAACATACATACAGGACAGGAGATGATGTCAGAGATGGGTAGGTGGACAGGTATTTTGCAGTTGTATGAATTGCTTAGAAAGGACCTCTCTGGGTTAGTAGATGGCTCAGCAGGTAAAGGTACCTGTAGCACAAGACTAGCAACCTAAAACCCATATAAAGGAGGACAGAGAGAATCAACTCTACAAGTTGGTCTCTAATCTCCACATATGCACCATGGCACACTCACACATGTATACATATCATACACACACACACAAAGTTTTTAAATATATATATATATATATATATATATATATATTGAGGTTTTAAGACAGGGTTTCTGTGTAGCTTTGGATCCTGTCTTAGAACTAGCTCTTGTAGATCAGGCTGGCCTTGAACTCACAGAGATCTGCCTGCCTCTGCCTTCTGAATGCTGGGATTAAGTGGTGCCACCACCACTGTCTGGCTTAAATATAATATTTAAGGACCTCTCTTGTCAATCTGAGCTAGTACCTAAATAAAACATACCTGGGAAAAGTTGCTTCAGAATTCCAATGTGTTCCCGGGTTCCTGTGAGGAAGCTCGCTCAGAACTACACTTGCCGGAGTGGGTAGAAAGCATATGAAGATCTAGGAGAGTGTGAAATAGGAGCAGCATGGGGAAGGAAGGTCTATGAGGCTATAGGATGTTTGCATAGGGTATGCAGCAGTGGGAAGCAGAAGTTTCAGAGATGGCAAAGGTTACAGTAATCAGAGGTAAGCACTTGCCCAGGCACAAACTCTGGCTATGGGAACAATGATCAATCTTGTCACATGGAATGTAGTTGCTCTGTCAGAAAGGGAGATGAAGGATGATGCCTGGGTTTGACCCAAGTCACGTTTCGTATTTTCTGAAATGATAAAGACCATGAAGGTAAGCCTTCATGGCATATGTGGGTGATAGATACAGCAGCATCTACTCTGGAGTTTTCTGCCAAAGAAATTCTGAGATATTAGAAAGATAAGTACTGTACCATCCACTCACAGACATAAGGATGTACATACCCAAGGGAACTGAGAGAGCATGGAATGCACTAGAGTAGGAAGCATTTAAGTCCAAGTGTTTATTCCCTTTGGTTTTAATATAACTTATGTAGTTCTATGCTATATGACATTTAAACTTGTGTCTGTGTTTAATGGTATTAGCTTTCAGGAGGTAGCTCTGCTATAAATAACCTGAGCTTCATACATGTAGCTAACTATGTCTGGTGAGTCTGGCTTCTCCCACTTTGTGGGCTGCTGTGGGAAATGTTCTTGTACACTGTAAAGATTTGTCACTCATATTGGTTTAATAAAACACTGACTGGCCAGAAGCCAGACAGGAAGTATAGGCAGGGCAACCAGACTAAGAGAATCCTGGAAAAAAAGGAAAGGCAAAGAGTCAATCACCAGCCAGACACAGAGGAAGCAAGATGAGAATGCCTTACCGAGAAAAGCCATGTGGCTAAGTATAGACAAGAATCATGGGTTAATTTAAGTTGTAAGAGTTAGTTAATAATAAGCCTGAGCTAACAGATCAAATAGTTTATAATTAATATAGGCCTCTGTGTGTTTCTTTGGGACTGAATAGCTGCAGGACTGGGCAGGACAGAAACTTCTATCTACAAATGCCGCCCACACGTTTGGCAAGAATTTCCACAAAAAGCCTGAGAAAGCTTTAAGAAAAAAGTATTCTAGGCAGACAAGAACAGAGTCAAACACAGCTTGTTGGTAACCGTCTTTACTCCGGTAGGCTTGGTTTGCTGGTGCCAAGCAGAGACACAGCTCCTTTAAGAGAGGTTTTCTGGCTCAACATTAGTAGCAAAACTTATAGTTCTTTTAAGAGGCTCTACCACCAAACACTTAAATGGTGTTTATGAGCAAGCAGCCAGAGGCAGGTTTCTTGATGGTGGTATGTGTTAGGATTCAGGCATTATGCTAGTCTGCTCTGTCATCTGGCAGAATGTACCCAGGCAGGTGCACAGATCCCTTAAGAGACATGTTCCACCCACTCCCAATCTCTCTTTCCCACTGCTCTTCTGAAGGGGCAGACAAGATTTTTCCTGCTTCTTCTCTTTTCACACATTCTCTCTCCCTTCCATCTTTTTTACCCTCATCTCAATAAACTCTACACTCAAATATACACTGCATGGTGTATTTGTCTCCTGCCCATGATCCTCACCTGCCATGGGACCAATGAGGGTCCCACTCGCGCCATATTTGCAACAACATGGACCTTGAAACTCCACAGAACTGTGGCAATAAACATGGCTCCTGCCAGTACCTCCTCCATGAAGCTAGACTCTCAGAAATCTAAGGAATGGGGCAGAGCCAGCTGCCAAAGCTGCAATTTTAATCCTAGCTATGGTGTTTAGCATATTAAAGACCTATGTGCTTAGAAAAAGATAGAGCTATACAGCATAAACAAATTCAGAAGAAAAAAAGTTCTAAATGGTTTACAGTGTGTTTAAAAATATACGTAGGCTTGGGAGAGAAAAGAAAAAGGATAGAGCAAAGAAAAAGTATATAGAAAGTCCTTTAAAAAAGAAATAGAGTAGTCAGATGTGGTTGCTCACACCTTTAATCCCAGCACTTGGGAGGCAGAGGCAGGAGGATTTCTGGGATTTTGAGGTCAGCCTGGTCTACAGAGTGAGTTCTAGGACAGTCCAAGATACACCTGTCTCAAAAACAACAACAACAACAACAACAACACAAAAGTGAGGTAAAGATGGAAAAATATACAGAGACTCTGGATACTGTATGTTACTGTGTTGTCTTTACATTGTTTGACTGCTGAGGAAAGAGCAACAGCTGCTAAAAGACATTTAATTATAAATGCTGCTGGATTAATCCAACCTATATATTTTGAAATGCCTTAAATGTCTTATCAAAAGATATGTTACTTTGGAGAAGAAGTTTTGCTTTCGTTTCTACAGGAAATGAGAGGCTGTGGGTTCATTCTGGATTAAGAAAAATAAGGTTTGCTGGGCGGTGGTGGTGCACACCTTTAATCCCAGCACTCGGGAGGCAGAGGCAGGCGGATCTCTGTGAGTTCGAGACCAGCCTGGTCTACAAGAGCTAGTTCCAGGACAGGCTCCAAAACCACAAAGAAACCCTGTCTTGAAAAAACCAAAAAAGAAAAAAAAAAGAAAAATAAGGTTTGATCAAGGAAAACATCCTGAAAAATCTCCAATAGGAGCAGATGGCCCAGGTGATCCAATGTTAAGAGCACCCCTGTTACAGATTCCTCTGAGTTCTACATCTAGAACAACCTCCAGACTGCTAGTTGAAATGACCCAACCTCACAGAATACTCCAGTCAGGACTTGACCATAAACCTACATTTTCTTTGGGTCCCCATAAGATTCCCAGGGCCCCCAATCAGCAGGAAGTAGCCTAGAAAACTACACCCACATTCCCTGAAAATGGATTATGGATGTTTGTCTTTGCTTGGTGTGTTGGCTATAAGTTGTTATTGATAATGGTCAATAAAAAAGCCAAACAAAGGAGATTAGATTCAGGGTTTTTGTTTTGAAAAGAAAAAAGGGGAAATGCTGTGGGATAATGCTCTTGTATGGTGTAAAGATTTATCACTCATACTGGTTTAATAAAACGATTGGCCAGTAGCCAGACAGGAAGTATAGGTGGGGCAACCAGACTAGGAGAATTCTGGGAAGAGGAAAGGAAGAGAGTCAGTCACCAGTGTAAGCATTGCAGCTTGAATGGTAAGGAATTCTGGCGGTCAGGAGTCAAGAAACACTAGGTGCTACAGCTCGGATGGAATAGTATTCTGACAGTCAGGGGCTAGGGAATACTGAATGTTATAGCTCAGGTAGAGGAGTATTCTGGCAGTCAGGAGCCAGGGAATAGCACAGGTCACAGTAAGTATAGCAGTTCACAGCCCTGCTCTAGGAAAAGACTTTCCCAGTGTTAACAGCTCTGTTCCAGCAGGAGAGGGCTTCCTCAGGGACGTTGTTACCCCACTCTGCTAGGAGGTTTCCCCAGCTAAAGTTCCCTTCTGCTCCTCCCCAGCTAAAGTGTTAAAGCCTTGCTCCCCTGCACTCCTTAGCAAAGTTGTAACAACTCAGCACTGTTAGGGGAAAGCTTCCCCAGAGAAAGTGTTACAGCCCCACTCCATCTCTACTCCAGTGAAAGAAAGTCTTCAACTTTGAGTGAACTCCTCCCCTGAGAAGCCCTGCATAAGCCCTGCACCTGTTCAGTCTGCTGCTCTTCTTCCACCCTGCAGAGGCAGCCACTCTCCTGGATTCTTCCCTTCCAATAAATCTCTTGAATGAGGTTTGGGTGAAGACAGAGGAGTGTGTGTGTGGGGGGCTGTAACACTTTAGCTGGGGAAACCTTCCCCTAGCAGAGTTGTTACAAAAAACTTCCCTGGGGGAGCCCTCTCTTGATGAAGCAGAGCTGTTACATTGGGGAAACCTTTCCTTAGAGCAGGGCTGTATGCTGCTACACTTACCTGTGCTATCCCCAGGCTCCCCAACTACCAGAACATTCTTCCACCCAAGCTGTAACACACATTCCCTGGCTCCCCAATGCAAGAATACGCTTCCATCTGAGCTGTAACACTCAGTATTCCCTGGTTCCCAACTGCCAGAATATTCTTCCAACCGAACTGTAACACTCAGTATTCCCTGGTTCCCAACTGCCAGAATATTCTTTCACTCGAACTGTAGCACTGAATGTTCCTTGGCTCCTGACTGTCAGAATCCCTTTCCATTTGAGCTGCAATGCTTACACTGAGTCTGTGGGCCGAACCTTACTATAGCAATGTGAGGCAACCCTTTCTCACCGCTCTCTCCTAGGTTGCCAGACAAACGCAGGGTAGGCTGTCATCAGGGTCTCCTCAACTGGCAGAAACCCACATTGGACTGCATCTCTGGTTTAGTTGTCTTTGAAGCAAAAGCCAGTTCAGGGGTGGGAAGCCTGCTGGAATCCTGGTCTGACCATCCCTCACTCCACTCCCACCCTATAGTAATCAAGATTAAATCTGAGGATACAATCAGCCCTTTGTAATTGGGACTGGGGGGGGGCTCATTGTTTTAAAACAATTTTCTCTGTTGTAATTGGGATCCTGGTCTAATGAAGTTTCCCTGGGGTCATCCTTTAGCACTCCTAAGACCCTCTTCTGGTTTGAACTTGGAACGCTTTAGGGCAGGAAGGGTTCCTTCTGATAGCAAAGGAAAAGGTACAGCATTTGGCAAGGCAGGGAAGTAGGTCAAGCTGACCACAACTTCAAACAGGGTTACAAAGACTGCCACTTGCTGCACCAGGAAGCAGACACTTAGTGGACATCTGCAGGCCCCTGCTCTGGGTATATTCAAGAGATACAGAGAAGACAGTCCGTGGAAATCCTGTAAGGAAGCCTGCATACCCTATGGGGGTGAAAGGTTGCAAGATAACAGCAGGGTTTTGGGGGAGTGGAATGGTTCAACTTCATTATGAACTTGATTGGATCTGAGGTCATCTAGGAGACACAACTCTGGATGTATCTATTAGGTTGTTTACAGAAAGGTTTAACTCAGGACAGGAGACCAATGCTGAGTGTAGGCTGCACCATCCCATGGGCTGGGTTCTCAAAAACAAAATGCAAAGAGAAAGCTGAGAATTAACAATCATTTCTCTGCTTCCTTGACTGCAGATTCAATATGACAAGCTGCTTCACACTCCCACCAACATGCCTTTCACATTACAATGGACTATACCTTCAAACTGACAGCCAAAATAAGCCCTTCCTTATTTTACACAGCAACAAGAAAAGTAACTAATACAGGAGCTATGGGGAGTCTAGAGAAAGGAAGTTCAGATGATCATAAAGACACTGCCTGAGTCCCACAAACCTGCCTCCATGAGCACCTCACTCAAATCACAGTCAGAAATCATGACCATGGCCTAAAGTACCCTTGTGCTAGAGCCTGACATGTAGGCACTGATCTCTCCATGTGTTCATCAGAAATTCTGTGGTGTCCCCTCATCCCCTCTGAAGTAACTCCCAGACATCATGTTTCCTTAAAGAACTGAGCATTAAATGATTCTCAAGAAGCTTGATGCCCCTCGTGCTTCCTTCTGGAATTGGGTCCTGCAAACCTGACCAAAGGTACAGGTCCTATCTAGCCCAGGAAAGATCCTGAATCCTGAGTGAGTGTGTGTGTGTGTGTGTGAGTTGAATACAGAGCATAGCATCACAGCTCAAGGTGCAGACAACACATTCCCACTGACCATGACTGGTAAAATAAAGAGACTGTCCTGTGCCATGTTCAAAGATGCTCAGATTTTGAGTCCTGTTTGTTTACCTCTTGACATTATACATCTGCTGGTGGAGCCACAAGACTGACTAACAGGCAATAAAGTAAATATGAATAGTGAAGAACTAGTGTAGTGAATTAATGGCACCAGTCTGCATTAGCATGAAACATTTGGCACCTCACATATGAACACAACACAAGAAGAGAAACAAACACAACTCATTTATTAGAATCAAAAAAGAGAACCTCCCACAAATACAGAGTGCTGCCTCTCAGTCTGTATCAAGAGCAAGACAACAGTTGAAAATTGTATTCCTGAGAAGCAAAAAGTTAGCAGATTGCAAACAAACATAACAGGTGATTTCAATAAAAGATTAAAAAAAACTTAAAAAAAACTTAAAAACAAAATTTCAAGTATTATTCTAGATGACATGACAAACCTAGTGCCCCAGCACAGGGCTTGGAAAGCAGAGGTTCTATCAGTCTGGAGCCATCTAGGGTTTCAGAATGGGGCTGTTCTCAGGGTCTGGAGGGCTAAGGGCAGAGGCTTCACCTGCCACCCTGTCAAGGACCTGGATACTCAAGATGTCTTCCTCAGGATGAGCAGTTTTGGACACTTAATTTTTTTTTTTTAAATACAGAAACATATGCTCATTCTTTCAAATATCAGACTATTCCCAATTTCAGTCAATTTGTAAATTATAATATTTGTGCTACAGCTTTTAATATTTAATTCTTATTAGAAGATAAGCACCAAACCTATTGAAATAAAAAATATAGAAAAGGCCATGCGGCTTTCCAGACAGATTATCCTATACATTCCTGGAGGCTGTAAACTTATGCTTCCTTTCCTTACATAGAATGCTTCTGACATAGCTGACCCTTTTTCCCATGAAACTTTTAAATTTTAGCTGTAGTCAAGGTATAAGATATAAAAGATACAAAAGTATAAACCTGCACTGTCACCGCCTCACCACACACGAGGGGAGAGCTGTCTAGTGGGAGCTCTCTCTTGGTCTGTTGATTTTCCTGTACTGACTAGGAAGTCAGTGTGGCCAGTAGGCTTCCCAAGTTACTAGGAAAAATGGTGTTTGAATGTGTATGTGCACATGTGCGCACATATGGTGTGTGTGTGTAGGCCTCTCAGGTTATTGGGGCACAGTGTGTGTGTGTATGTGTAGGCCTCTTACATTACTGGGGCACATGGTGTGCATGTGTTGTGTATGTCACTGAAGGGAAAAGCCATATACACCGGAGTGCCTGACCAGAAACCCCAGTGCTGGAACTGTAAAAGGAGAACTCTTAAAAATGCCCTTAAAGTATTTGTATATGATATTTTTTTTAAAAAAAAAACATAGTTTTGTTGCCTCCTGTGCTCTGTAACTGCTTTATGTGTATCTTCCAATGCTCAGTTCTTGAACCTTGTCTGTTCACAGATGTGGTTGAATTTCCTGCAGGGAAAGAAAACATCAAAGACTACTCAAACTGTGAAACTGCATACTGTAATAACCACATAAAAACACATGTGCATCATATATGTGAACTCACTCAATTTTTATATTTTTTAAAAAATACTGTGTTTATTTGAGACAGCAATTTCCAAAAGAGCAGGACTGAGCCAGCAACCTGGGCCAGGGTAGGCCTTGGACAGTGAACTCCATGACAGCGGGAGTGGATCCAGACCAGGGTCATTTGCAGAAGCAGGACTGGGCCAATGACCTAGGCCGGAGCAAGCCTGAGGTGGTGAGCTCCATGGGAGCGAGACTGAACCAGCTACCTAGGCCGGAGCTGGCCTGGGAAAGCAAGCTCCAGGGGAGCGGGAGCAGATCCAGACCAGGGACATTTGTGGAGGCAGGACTGAGCCAGCAACCTGGGCCAGAGCAGACCTGAGACAGCGAACTCCACAGGAGCAGGTACAGGGGAGCAACTGTTGAGTGAGTGGGCCAGAGACAGAGACCACTGCAGGTCCAGATGTGAATCTGGGATCTTCAAGGGAGTAGACCTAAGCCAGGACCCCTGTGGGTCTGAGTGTGAGTCTAGGACCTCTGAGGAACTAGGCCTGAGCCAGGATCTCTGTGGTCTGGGTGCACCTGAGCCTGGGAACTCTGAGGGAGTAGATCAGAGCCAGAATTCTTTACAGACCAATCCCAAGCCAGGGAACTCTGCAGGAGTGGATCCAGACAAGGGACATTTACAGAAACAGGTCTGAGTCAACAACCTAGGCTAAAGCAGGCCTGAGACAGCAAATTCCAAAGAAGCGGAGCAGAGCCCAGGAGTGCTGAGTGACCTCTAGAAACATGGAGAGATAAACGAGGTAAATTGAACCGTGGCACTAACTGTACCATGAGAAACAACCATCTGAGCCTTGGATTCACTGGCACCTAGAAGATTAATCAACAGAATCACACAGTCCTAACCACACCTATTAGAAGAAAAGATGAGTAGAAAAGGTAAAACACACACAACACCACAAAGAACAACATGACAACAATAAAACCTAAAGACTGTACAACAGCAAGACTTGAACAACCAAATATAAGATAGAAATGACCTAAAAAGTAACTTCAGGAGAATGTTTGAAACTCTTAAAGAGAAAATGAGAAATTCCCTCAAAGAAAAGGAGGAAAAGACAAACAAAAATTTGGAAGACATCAGCAAATCCCTTAAAGAAAATCAAGAAAAAACAATCAAACATATGAAAGAAACTATTCAAGACTTGAAAACTGAAATAGAGACAATAAAGAAAACATAAGCCAAGGGAATTAAAGAAACAGAAATCATGAGAAAACGATCAGGAACCACAAACACAAGCATAAACAGCAGAATACAGAATCTCAAGCGCTGAAGATACAATAGAGGAAACAGACTCATCAGTCAAAGAAAACATTAAATCTAACAAAAGCTTAGCCCAAAATACCCAGGGAATATGGGGCACCATGAAAAGGCCAAACCTAAGAATAATAGGTATAGAAAGAGAAGACATTCAACTCAAAAGCACAGAAAATATATTTAACAAAATCATAGAAGAAAACTTTGCCAATCTAAAGAAAGATATGCCTATGAGGATACAAGAAGCTTACAGAACACCATACAGACTGTATCAAAAAAAAAGCCCCCTCATCACATAATAATCAAAACACTAAAGATACAGAATAGAGAAAGAATATTAAGAGCTGCAAAGAAAAAAGGCCAAGTAACATATAAAGGCAGACCTATCAGAATTACACCTGACTTTTCATTGGAGACAATAAAAGCCAGGTCGTAGTTAAGCATTATGCAGACATTAAGAGACCACGGATGCCAGCCCAGACTACTATACCCAGCAAAACATTCAATCACCATAGAAGGACAAAATAAGATATTCCATGACAAAACCAGATTTAACCAATACCTAGCCACAAACCCAGCCCTACACAAAATACTAGAAGGAAAACTCCAACCTGAAGAAGTTGGCTACATCAACAAAAACACAGACAATTGATGGTCTCATAGTAGCAAAAATTCCAGAGAAGGGAAAAATGCATAAATTATTATCACCAACAATGAAAACTAAATTAACAGGAGATAGCAATCACTGGTCATTAATACCCCTTAATATAAGTGGACTCAATTCACCTATAAAAAGGCAAAAGCTAACAGATTGGGTATGAAAACAGAATCTATTCTCCATCTGCATACAAGAAACACACTTCAACTGCAAAGACAGACATAGCCTCAATGTAAAGGGTTGGGAAAAAAATTTCCAATCAAATGGACCTAATAGCTGGTGTAGCTACCCTAATATCTAACAAAATAGATTACAAACTAAAATCAGTCCAAAGAGACAAAGAAGAACATTTCATATTAGTCACAGAAAAAAAAATCCATCAAGAGGAAATCTCAATACTGAATATCTATGCCCCAAATACAAGGCACCCTCATATGTAAAAGAAATACTTCTAGAGCTTAAATCACACATTAAACACCACACACTAATAGTGGGAGACTTCAACACTCCACTCTCACCACTGGACAAGTCAGTCAGACAAAAAATGAACAGAGAAATAAGGGAACTAATAGATGTCATGACTCAAATGGACTTACAGACATCTATAGAACATTTCATCCAAACAGAAAAGAATATACCTTCTTCTCAGCACTTCATGGAACCTTCTCAAAAACTGACTATTTATTCGGTCACAAAACAAACCTCAACAAAGACAAAAAAATTGGAATAACCACATGTATCTTTTTTTTTTTTTTAAGTTTTTCGAGACAGGGTTTCTCTGTGGTTTTGGAGCCTGTCCTGGAACTAGCTCTTGTAGACCAGGCTGGTCTCGAACTCACAGAGATCCACCTGCCTCTGCCTCCCAAGTGCTGGGATTAAAGGCGTGCGCCACCGCCACCCGGCTAACCACATGTATCTTATCAGATCACCATGGCTTAAAACTAGAATTCAACAGCAATACTAATTACAAGAAGCCAACAAGTACATGGAACTTAAACAATGCTCATCTGAATTATGTATCAATGGGTCAAGGAAGAAATAAAGGAAGAAATTAAAGACTTCCTAAAATTCATTGAAAACAACCACACAACATACCCAAATTTATGGGACACAATGAAAGCAGTGTTAAGAGGAAAGTTCATAGCACTGGAAAAAATCCCACACTAGTGAATTAACAGAACATTTGAAAACTTTAGAACAAAAAGAAGCAAACTCACCTAAGAGAACTAGACGACAGGAAATAGTCAAAGTGAGAGCTGAAATCAATAAAATAGAAACAAAGAAAACAATACAAAGAATCAATGAGACAAAGAGTTGGTTTTTTGATAAAACCAACAAAGCAGACAAACCTTTATCCAAACTAACCAAAAGGCAGAGAGAGAATATCCAAATTAACAAAATCAGAAATGAAAAGGGGGACATAACAACAGACACGGAGGAAACACAGAGAATCATCAGGTCATGTTTCAAAAACCTGTACTCCACAAAATTGAAAAACGTAAAGGAAATGGACAACTTTCTGGATAAATATCACTTACCAAAATTAAATCAAGACCAGATAAGCAAATTAAACAGACCTATAACTGCTGAAGAAATAGAAACAGTCATCAAAAGTCTCCCAACCAAAAAAACCTCAGGACCAGATGGTTTCAGTTCAGAATTCTACATGATTTTCTTTTTCTTTTTTTTTAAATATTTTTTTTTTTTAGATTTATTTATTATGTGTATAGTATTCTGTCTGAATGTATGCCTGCAGGCAAGAACAGGGCACCAGATCTCATTACAGATGGTTGTGAGCCACCATGTGGTTGCTGGGAATTGAACTCAGGACCTTTGGAAGAACAGGCAGTGCTCTTAACCGCTGAGCCATCTCTCCAGCCCTCTACAAGATTTTCAAAGAAGAACTAATATCAATACTCCTGAAATTATTCCACAAAATAGAAACAGAAGGAACATTGCCAAACTCTTTTTTTTTTCCTTTGGTTTTTCGAGACAGGGTTTCTCTGTGGTTTTGGAGCCTGTCCTGGAACTAGCTCTTGTAGACCAGGCTGGTCTCGAACTCACAGAGATCCGCCTGCCTCTGCCTCCCGAGTGCTGGGATTAAAGGCGTGCGCCACCACTGCCTGGCCCTGCCAAACTCTTTTTATGAGGCTACAATTACCCTGATACCCAAACCACAGAAAGACATTACTGAGAAAGAGAATAACAGACCAATCTCACTTATAAACATTGATGCAAAAAAAACTAAATAAAATACTGGCAAATCTAATCCAAGAACTCATCAGAACCATCATCCACTATGATCATGTTAGCTTCATCCCAGAGATGCAGGGATGGTTCAACATACGAAATCTATCAATGTAATCCACCATATAAACAAACTGAGAAATAAAACCACATGATCATCTCATTAGATGCCGAAAAAGTTTTCGACAAAACATAACATTTCTTCATGATAAAGGTCTCGGAGAGAGCAGGGATACAAGGAACATACCTAAACAAAATAAAGGCAAAGTACAGCAAATCAACAGCAAGCATCAAACTAAATGGAGAGAAACTTCCAGCGATCCCACTGAAATCAGGAACAAGACAAGGTTGTCCACTCTCTGCATATCAATATAATTCTTGAAATCCTAGCCAGAGGAATAAGACACCAAAAGGAGATCAAGGGGATACAAATTGGAAAAGAAGAAGTCAAACTCTCACTGTTTGCTGATGATATGATACTTTACAGAAGCAACCCCAAAAATTCTACCAAGGAACTTCTACAACTCATAAACACTTCCAGTAATGTAGCAGGATACAAGATTAACTCAAAAAGATCAGTAGCCCTCCTGTACACAGATGATAAAAGGGCTGTGAAAGAAATCGAGAAAAATCACCCTTCACAATAGCCACAAACAGCATAAAATATCTCGGAGTAACTTGAACCAAAGTGGAAGACTTGTATGACAAGAACTTTAAATGTTTGAAGAAAGAAATTGAAGAAGACACCAGAAAGTGGAAAGATCTCCCATGCTCTTGGGTAGGTAGAATTAACATAATAAAAATGGCAATCTTACCAAAAGCAATCTACAGATTCAAGGCAATGCCCATCAATATCCCAGCAAAATTTTTCAAAGACCTCGAAAGAACAGTACTTAACTTCATTTGGAAAAGCAAAAAACCCAGGATAGCCAAAACAATCCTGTACAATAAAAGAACTTCTGCATCACAACACCTGATTTTAAACTACTACAGAACAAAAGTACTGAAAACAGTCTGGTATTGGCATAAAAACAGACAGGAGGACCAATGGAACTGAATAGAAGACCCGGATATTAATCCACACACCTTCAAACACCTGATTTTTGACAAAGAAGCAAAAAATATCAAATGGAAAAATGAAAGTATATTTAACAAATGGTGCTGGCATAACTGGATATCAACATGTAGAAGAATGAAAATAGATTCAAATCTATCACCATGCACAAAACTCAAGTCCAAATGGATCAAAGACCTAAACATAAAGCCAGCCACATTGAACCTTATAGAAGAGAAAGTGGGAAGTACATTTGAATGCATGGGCACAGGAGATCACTTCATAAATATAACCCCAGCAGCACAGACAGTGAGAGAAACAATTAATAAATGCGACCTCCTGAAACTGAAAAGCTTCTGTAAAGCAAAGAACACAATCAACAAGACAAAACGACAACCTACAGAATGGGAAAATATCTTCACTAACCCCACATCAGACAGAGGTCTGATCTCCCAAATATACAAAAACTCAAGAAATTGGTCACCAAAAGAACAAATAATCCAATAAAACATGGAGTACAGAACTACACAGAGAACTCTCAACAGTTCTGTATATGTGTCTAGGTGGAGGTATGCACACCTGTATGTGGGTTTTTGAGGAGGCCACCAATATCTGATCCCCTGCAGCTAGAGTAAGAGGTGGTTACTAACTGACCAATGTGAGTGCTGGGAACTGAACTCAGATCCCTCTTCAAGAGTAGCATACACTTTTAAATTCTGAGTCAACTCTACAACCTAAAGTTTTCTTTCTTGAAATAGATGGCGTCTGCTGCTCACGCCCAAGCACGATACAAGGTTTTATACTACAAAAGTACCCATTAAGAAGTCATCTCTATTGTCGTCTCTCTCTCATACTATGGGCACTTGTTCCATTGCCTTAATCTGAATCAAAAATCTGTGTGTAGAGATTAAATACTGGCCAGTGAATTGACCAGCAGAAGACCATAACACTAATTGCTTAAAAACAGTAGCCGAAAGATTAGTGCTGAGTACTGACTTCTAAGGCAATGCAGATGTTGCTATGAATAGAATTTGAAGACTATGTTAAAGACCCACAGTGGGGGTGGTTAAGTTGTAACACAACTCACCTCCAAACCCGCCACACATATAATATGAAGAAAAACCCAGGTGTTACTCTATCACCAATTGGGCCAGTAACTTTGCAGACATGTGCTCAGACCACAGATACTGACCAAGAGAGAGCTACTGTCAGATAAAGCACAATGTGACTCCAACCATGAAGACACAGATGAAAGATGGGGGCAGATATTTGCGTAGAAGCAGTTCAAGAAACGCAGTAACATAAGAGGAGAATTTCTATATGGAAATGCTGTTTTACACAATGTATAATTTTAAAGAAGTACAGGAATTAAATTAGCACACATATGTGAATTTGGGGGGTAGAATGGGATGCTGGGAACTGAACCTGGAACTTTGTACTCTACTACCAAGGGTAATGTAAGTCCCCAAATTAGTACATTTTTTAGCATACAATTCACTATTACTGTTGCCTTTCTAAACCATAAGCCTGGAGGGTCTGCAGTTGACAAATGTCCCTCAGCTTCACTCACATTGCATGGTGAGCCTTCACTTGAGTACGACAGTTCCGGCCCCAGTAGCAATCAGGACGGGATGTTACAGTCACTGGAAAGAAAGTACATGTCTACATTAGATGTATCACACACTTTTCATGTAGCTAAATGAATTTAACTGGAGATACAAGAAAACTCCTTCTGAGCAAAAAGCATCTTTGTCACTCTGTATGTGTTCCTATGTATGATCATATAGGTGCATGTATATGGTTACAAACATATGTGTAGAAGCCAGAAGTCAATGTGTCAGGTGTTATCATCTACCTTGTTTGTTTGAGACAAGGTCTTTCAATGGCATTAAGCCTGTCAATTAGACTAAGCTACCTGGCCAAACCAAGGACCTGCCTGTCTGTGCCTCCCTAGTTCTGGAATTATAAGCATGAGCTGCTACATCTGGCTTTTTCCTTCTTCTGATTTTAAAAAACATTTTATGTATAACAGTAGTTTGCCTATATGCACCTAAGTGCACTGTGTGTGTGCTTGGTGCCCACAGAGGCCAGAAGAGGACACCAGGTCATCTGGAACTGGAGTTACAAATGATTTAAGTTTCCATGTGGTTCCAGAAACCCCACCTCGGTGCAAGACCCACATACCAGTTTCATTTTGTGTTTTTTTTTTCCTGTGGGGACTGACCTCAGGTCTTTATGCTAGCACAACAAGGTCTTTACTAAGCTTACATCTTATCTCTCTTTATGATCAGTTTTCATAGACCAGGCCAAGACTTTTGGACAAAAAAAAAAAAAAAATTTATCTAAAAACTAAGTCAAGAAAATGAAGTTGTCTAGTGGTGTCTTTATGTTGCTTTCCTCTAGAAACCCATGGGTCTTGACCCAGTCTGAAAAGCAAATGCAACCTCAGCCATCCTGTGTGCCTGTTTTCTGTCTACATGCTACAATTTCTGCAAGGTATGGAGTGTAAAGCCATGCTAAATACCTATTCGAATTGAGTTGGGAAGTCAATACAGACAGAACAGGCTCCTTACCCGGCAACTCAGAAGCAGGAATGCTCTGCCGATACTGGTAGGTCAGCTCTCGGAAGCTGCGCAGACCACAGCAGTAACACAACACAGTATTTCCAGTGATTCTGTAATCTGGGGAAAGTAGCCACATGTGGACACAGCCATTTATCAGGCAATGTCATTTTATAACAGAAAAACAGGCACACTTCAAACTAGTAGGAAACTTAATACCATAATGAGGTAGAGACAATGGACTAGACATCTGGAAAACAATTCTAAAACCAATCTAAATACTAATTCAGCTGTTTTTTTAAAAAAGGTTTATTTTTATTTTATGAATGTTTGCTTACATGAATGTCTGTGTATCATGATGTGTGCAATACTTGAGAAGACCAGAAAAGGGCACTGGATCCTCTAGAACTGGAGTTACAGATGGTTGCAAGTCACCTGTGGGTGCTGGGAACCTGGTCCTCTCCAAGAACAACAAATGCTTATCACCACTAGCCCATTTCTCCAGTCCCATTAGTTTAGTTTTTAGTAGTAAGATAATCTCATGTGGATTAAAAAAAATTGAATATTTTAAAAAATCCCCCCAAAAGTAGTAAGACTGGAAACATTTTCTCTTGTGTTACACTTGTGTGGTTAATTATTCCTTATCTGAAATACATGGGATCAGAGGTATTCTGAATTATAGATTGTTTTTCCAAATTTTGCAACATTTGTGTATATGTCCCACAGGATTAAAAAAAATGTGTGTTTTAAGTGTTTTGCTTGCATGTATGTATGTATACCATGTGTATACCTGGTACCAGCAGAGGTCAGAAGGCATTGGATTCCATAGAATTGGAATTATGGAATAGTTATAAACCATTATGTGAGTTCAGGGAACCAAACCTGGATCCTCTGTAAGAGCAGCCAGTGCTCTTAACTGCTGGGCCATCTCTCAGGCCTCCCTACCTGTTTTTAAAGATAGGATCTCACTGAGTCCTTGCTTACCTGTACCTCAATTTGTAGACCAGGCTGACATTGAACTCAGATAGATCCGCCTCCTTTGTTTCCCCAGTACTGGAATTAAAGGTGTGTGTCACAATGCCTGGTGATTTATGTATGTGTAATGAGAACTGGGGGCCAATTCTAAAGATAGAACTATTCACATCTCCTACACATCTCACACATGACCCATCACAGCAGGCTTGGTATAGGTTTTCTTCTTGTGGTCATGTCTTCAGCACTCTATAGCTACAAATGTTGGAAGCATTTTCAAATTTGGAATGCTAAACCTACATGTGTTGAAAATAAAAATTACACAGAAAATGATTTAATTTTGACTACCTACAATTTAAAATTTGAAATGGAAATAAAGAAACACAAACCATGAGGTAGCAATGCTATAGTAAGAACATATTTATAACACAAAGAGCAACACTGTAAACTTCAACAAAGATAGCATGTCGGTGCTGCCAGAGACCTCCCCAAAGAGTGTATGTAAAGTCTGGGATCATAGATAAGCAAGTATGGATGCAAAAAGACCTTCAATGTTATTAACAGTCATTCAAAGGCATAAGAATAAGTCACTGTCAGCTTCGCCCATATTGACAAAATTAAATGACAAATGCAAAGCCAAGAGGCAGGGGATGCCTCAGGAATGAGGGGAACCCTATACAACCTTAAGAAGGACAGTGTGTTCAAGTGGCAAAGTCTCGGTTTCATGTACTACTGTCATAAAATTCCAGTTATTTATTTTAAAGTTTTAGGTGTACACCATTGAATGCTCAACAGTTGTGGCATTAATGTAATGAAAAACAAGAAATAAAATATCCTTTCATGAGGTAGCTAAAGAAAGCTAACCAAAACTCTAGGCAGGGCTGGTGATACAGCTCAGGTGGTAGAATGCTTGTTTACATGAACAATGCCCTGGGTTTGATCCCCAGCACTATATAAAACTGGAAATGGTGGTATAGGCTGGCTTCTGCCAGCACTTAGGAGGTGAAGGAGTGAGAATCAGAAGATCAAGGTCAGCCATGGTTATACAGAAAGTCCAAGCCTAACTGGGGTCATAATCATCCTCCCTAAGGTTCTCCCCTCCCATAACCCTCTAGGTAATAATAATAAAAAACCAAGGCAGGGCTAAGATGTAGTTCAACAGTAGAGTACTTACTTAGTATGCACAAGAACCCTGGCCAGTTCCTACTACCTCAAGAACCATGCCTAGCCTTTTCTTGGAAGAAGGGAGTGTGTTACACGCTGAGCACAGACATGACACTCAGTAGGCCCATCTGTAATATCCCCCAAATGGAGTCTCTTCAAAGAGCCCGAACAGACGGGCATGAAAACACTATTCCTAATTTTTTGTTCTATATTTGCTTATGCTTTTCCAATGCCCATTCTTAAAAATTAATGCCCATTCTGGAGGGCAGAGCTGGCTATACAGTGCTTACCAGATAAGAGAAATACGCCCCGCTGTAAAGCCAGGAGACTCTCTGCCAACATATTTTTCCAAGTCAGACCTCTGGTTGCCAGGTAATTCTGTGATGGGAAAAAGTGTGAAAATAAATTCCAGTTTAGAAGAAGAATCAAAAAACGAATAAGAGGACATTTCATAAAAGGTAGATGAAACCAAAGCACAGCTACCCTTGAGTGGCATTTGCACAGAGCCAGTGGATAAAATAGAGTTAGTCCTGTCTTAGGTCTTACAAGTTCTTTGCCAAGAGGCTCTTTGGCCTTTGGACCTGAATAAGAATCACTATTCTCTCAAAAAATTCCACAGAGGCATTCACAGCACAAGGAAAGATAAGACACTGAAGGGAAAAAGGAATAAGAGAACAGAATCAAGTCATAGCTTTGCTTCTAACATAGTTAAAATTAAACCATTAAACTGACTTCTGCTTTTGTAAACTACTTGCTGAAGCCCCCTTTTTTTATCTGAAAAGGCAGACATATGCCCTTGAGAAGTGACAATCACCAACAACCACTTAGATACTGCCTGCCCTATATAACTTATGGAATACTGCTAGTGGAAGCCCAATCTCCTTGAATAGAAAGAACTTTCAGTAGCATACTCTGATAAGAATTTCTCCCTTTTACACTCGCCTTCACCCAGCCCACCTACCCCATAATGGTGACAAGTATAGTTGAATGCCAGGTTTTCTTTATTTAGACACTGTTCAAGGCTGTTACAAAAAAGTTGTCATGTACCTAAATGTAGAGTGTAGTGGTGCTCAGCTAAGTCTGGTGATGTGTGTAGGTAAATGAATGGCCTCCAAGGAAGGCAAAGTTCTCAACAAATATGTAGAATTGAACATGTTACAATTCTAAAAGATGAGCTAGCTTCCTCAAACTTGGGAAGGAAAATGTTCAGAAAAAGAAGCCAGAGAAAAGAGCCAGAATTGAGATACCCTCTCTGTAAGATGTATTAACCAATTCATATGGTTTGACAGAATGATCAGCAAACGGAAAATCAGCTCATTTTAGAATAAAGGGAAAACCTGATAAATATCACAGAATCATGGAACTAATTATATGGTCAGATAATACAGTGTGTGCTGTCAGCTGTGGCAGTACATGTCTGCAGGCAAATGCTAAAGAAAAAATGTGTGTCCTAACAGGAAACACAAACATTATAGGAAAGCTTTATGACTTTCACTGATGCCCAGGAAAGTGTGGGGTGATACCTTCAGGATGTCCGACTCATAGTTGTTGTTGTTCAGCACCCCATCCAAGCACTTGTCCCCCAGGTTGAGCTCTGCCAGAGGAAGGATGAATATTATCTGTTTTATAACGATAATGTAGTGTCTTAAGTATTATTTTCCTAATAGGATAACCAAATCTCTCTCTCTCTCTTTTAAAGATTTATCTATTACATATATGTGTTCTGCCTGCATGTATGCCTGCACACCAGAAGAGGGCACCAGATCTCATTATAGATGGTTGTACGACTCCACGTGGTTGCTGGGAATTGAACTTAGGACCCTTGGAAGAGCAGCCAGTGGTTTTAACCTCTGAGCCATCTCTCCAGCCCAACCAAATCTCTTTCCATTACAGATTGTAAAAAGTAACAATCTTAGGAAATGTCTCAGTCATTAAAATGCAGGCTGAGGCGGTCGGTGGTGGCGCATGCCTTTAATCCCAGCACTCGGGAGGCAGAGGCAGGCGGATCTCTGTGAGTTCGAGACCAGCCTGGTCTACAAGAGCTAGTTCCAGGACAGGCTCCAAAACCACAGAGAAACCTTGTCTCAAAAAAACCAAAAATAAATAAATAAATAAATAAATAAATAAATAAATAAATAAATAAATAAATAAATAAATGAAAATGCATGCTGACACGAATTTCAATCCCCAGCATGACTACTAAAAAAAGAAGAAAGTCAAGTGTAGCAGGGTATGTCTACAATACTAGTATTGGTGGGGGAAAGAGACAAGTGGATCCCCGGAGACTACTGACCCAGCCAGTCCAGCCAGTAATGCTTTAGTGAACATTAGGTTCACTGAAAGATCCTGTCTCAAAATAAGGATGATGGAATACAACAGTGTAGTCAGTGCCCCAACTACACATCATATACTACCAAATAACCCCCCACCCAGTTTCAGGAATGGGTAACATCTTTTTTAGTCATTGGCTAAAGTCCCATAGACCACCCCTAGACATTACAGGCTATAGTCAATACTATATAACTCCACAACATGAGTTAAGACCTGATTGTTGAAGTCACCCCATATTTTTGCCACCAAACATGGAAAAAAATCAAGCTGGTACTCAAATTGATGCTTCACCCCTACTAACTAGTATTCAAAAGGCTTAAAAGGAATTGTACATGCTACCAGAGGAAAAAAGCAATCATCAGTCTCACCCAGCTGTGAACCCTGTGTGCTATAAACATGTCTGTCAGATATACCTACTGGTGCAATAGTAGTACAAATGTAATAGAAGTAACCAACTACTTTTTAAATCAGCTTTAAGGCCCTCTATAAAATGCAACACCTACCCAACACTGTTAATGGGGCCAAGAATCTGTCCTAGATAGGTCATAGGCACTAAGGGAAAATATTCTTCTACATGGAAAGAGCTATCATGATTCTTGGTGGAGCCAGGCAATGCTAACACAGGCCTTTAATCACAGCACGCAACACCACACCCAGTCATCCTTGAATCTGTGATCTTCCTGCCTAATCCTCTGGAGGGCTGGGGTTTAGAAATAGTATTTTATATGAGTAAATAATTTCTCCTGTATAAGAAACTGATATTTCTCTTGTTTTATTACCACTTGCTTTTGAAGCAACATGGGTTTGAGACTTCCAAATTGACAAAACTGCAGTGTAGCAGAAAAAGGCAGATAATCAATCACTTGATGGCTCATAGCAGTCTCTTTTTTCTCTGAACACAGCAGGTCACAATTCAATACCACCTACTCCAAGTTCATCAAGATAACAAACGAAAAGTGAAAGCAACTAGGTTGAAGAGCTGACATTACCACAGAAAGGGGCCAAGCAGCCAAAGCAGCCGGTCCGGGTGCAGCCCCAGTACAAATGGCAGAAGGGTTGCAGGCACACTGCACCTGTGGACAGAAGACAGTTGATCAGCTGGGATCTAGAGCTGTGCCTGCTCTCATACTTGAGGAAATTTAGAACCAGATTCAAAAGCTCAACTCTCTTTGAAGACAGTATTTCTGAGGTGTTCTCATGGAACTAGGGAGCAGAGACAACGTCCCAGATAACATCTAAAATCAAAGGTGACAGAACTGTGATAATTAAAAGTTAATTTAAAAACAGCTTGGTCTATGACTCCAGTACCCAAACAGTCCTGATTCATTGTTTCCCAGCTCTGACTATGTGACACACTTGAAATAACTGCACATTCATGTCTGCAGATAGCTTTTCTACCTACCACAAATAATGTTTTCATTATATATTATTATTCTGCATTAAAAAAAGGTTTTTTAATGTTTAATATTCTCCACAATGCAATTTCATAGAATATACTAGTAAATAAATCCTAGTTAATTTTTTTAATGTTTTACTTATTTCATTTTTTTTTAATTTTTAATTGATTTTTATTGAGCTCTACATTTTTCTCTGCTCCCTTCCCTGCCTCTCCCCTCCCCTTCAACCCTCTCCCAAGGTCCCCATGCTCACAATTTACTCAGGAGATCTTGTCTTTTTCTACATCCTATGTAGATTAGATCTATGTATGTCTCTCTTAGGGTCCTCATTATTGTCTAAGTTCTCTGGGATTGTGATTTGTGTGCTAGTTTTCTTTGCTTTATGTTTAAAAACCACTTATGAGTACATATGATAATTGTCTTTCTGTGTCTGGGTTGGGTTTTTTTAAAAATATTTATTTATTATGAATATAATATTCTGTCTGTGTGCATGCCTGAAGGCCGAAGAGGGCACCAGACCTCATTACAGATGGTTGTGAGTCACCATGTGGTTGCTGGGAATTGAACTCAGGACCTCTGGAAGAACAGGCAATGCTCTTAACCACTGAGCCTTCTCTCCCCTGCGTTGGTTTTTTAATGTTTAATATTGTCCACAATGCAATTTCATAGAATACGCTAGTAAATAAATCCTAGCTGAAATTATTACAGGATTGAATAATTAAAGCTTTTTAAGAGTATAATCACTTTATAATTGCCTGTATCTATAAAAAGCATTTCTCTATAAATTAGTCAAAAGTAAAGACTGCCCTCTTAGCAAAATTTTAAGAACCTAACCTCGGCTGCCACTTGCTGATCTGTATATTTCAGATGTCGGTATTCTCAGGACTCGTTCATGGATTCTTCTTAACATGCCTAGAGGTCACCCTGGTATGCCTGGAGCTTGTCAGCTGCCTATCCCAGAATGCATACTGTTACTGTGCTACGGTCCCCTCTTCTGTACTACACCAAGTCCCCAGAGCAGTCTCCAAGCAAACAAAACCCACCACATCACTGCAGTGGAGAGCTTGTCCTGTATCATACATTGTGCCACAGAAGAGTGGCTTAGGCACTGCAGAGACTTGTGATGTGACCACATAAATTTATGATTTGTTTCATTTAACAGCAATAATGATCAAGGAACTCTCAAGTTGAGAAATACTTTAAAATGCAAAAGACATGAACAAGCATTTCAAACAAAAGTATATTCAATCATTAATGAAGAGCTCCATTTATTTTTCTGATGTTTTACAATGCAAAGAACAAAACCCAGAAGATTACACACGCTAAGCAAGCATCCCACCACTTAACTACCCCTCTATCTAAAGAACTGTTTTAATGGTGAAATGTAGATTAAACACAAGGTATTTCATCTACTGGATTTGTAAGTAACACATTATATAAAGACTACAGTTCTGATATGAGAATGGATATAGAAATATATAGCCACCCACATCTGGAAGTGTGGGTAGTGTTATCCACTGGTGAAAAAAAATAAGTGTTCAATATGCTCATGTGGGATCAACTGATTATATGCAGATGGAAAAATGTATCTTTGTTTTATAGCCTACATAAAGTCAATTTCATTTGAAAAATCAAGCCATGTAGAATGCACAAGAATGTCCTCCTGTTGGAGGGGGCACCTGAGGGAGACAAACACACTCACACTGCTGAGGGGCAACACGGGAATCCTGCTCACGTTCAGCTCTTCGGTCAGGCATAGGCTGGAAGCAGCAGGTGCAAATGGCGTGGCTTCCTTGAAGAGGGCACATATAATCCTGGGCTGCTGAAGCACATACATATTGATGTCAGATATGTCCAGACACCAGGGGAAAGGTAGCTGACAAAAATTTTTCATCTAGAGAGGCAACTATGAAGTACACAGGAGGAGGGACAGGATCTGGGAGGAATTAAAACTACTTCCTAAGTGGTCAAATGATATTCTGCCATTTGAAATATGGGAATTCAATGGTTATAGCTCAGTAAGTACTCATCTAGCATTTGAGAAGCCTTAGACTCAATCCCAAGCACCAAAAATACCCATATATATGTACACATACACATACATACATAATTTTTTTTTTTTGGAAAGTAACTGTACTAAGGGAGTTCAAGTCATGCATAAGAGTGAGTATACACCTAAATGCTAGCTATTGGGAAGTTGAGTCAGGAAGATCACAAGTTCAAGGCTAGCCTGAGATATGTACTGAATTTTAGGACAGCCTGACTTATAAATTGAGACTCTATTTCAAAAGATCAAAAAGTCCTTCCTAGATAGTGGTAAAGTATCTATCTCTGGTTGCTGAGCTCTGCTTTGCTGTCCCAACTATGGGTTCTAGAAGTGACGGGGAGAACTGGAACAATGTTCTAGTAGGGTTGCCAGGAACGTGGCTCTTAATTACAACCCTAGGTTAGTGGCCACTTTTAGCACACTTAGGCTAAATAGCAGGTAAAGGGTCAGGGCTCCCAAGGCTATTTTCAATTTGGAAATGATCACAGTGCTTAACTGCAGTTAAGAACAGAAAAAGCTAGAACTAAGGTGGCCAATTCCAGGCAGAGGATACTGTTATTCTATCTGCAGCCAGTTCTGGTTGCTAGGCTTCAACACTTAGAGCTAAGAACTTCATGCCACATGCAAGCAAACAGCTCTCTTTTTTCTCTTTCCATCATTATATGTGGGGTAGAACCAAATGCCTTGCAAATGCTAAATAAGTATGTCCTCTATCACCGAGCTATATCTCAGCTCATCTCAATGTCTGGGGGGGGCTATCTGTTAGAAATACACAACTGATGGGAAATTGTTTAGAGGGCAACTCTACAGAGATGCAAGACAGACTATGGGAATTTATTTGCACATGCTGTTAAGAAAGAAGCCAATCTCTAATTAGGTGACAGATACAGAATTCGGTTTTGGCAAACCCCACCAAGCAAACTGCCAGAAGCAGTAGGCTGAAGATAGACCAAAAGTTAAAACCAGGAATGTTAATTACCAGGTGTGTCCAAAAGGGGAGACCCTCAAATAAACAGATATTCACCTAATTTCTCTCTCTCTCTTTTTCTCTCTCTCTCCCTCCCCCCACCAGATGGCCTTGAACTCATAGAGATACTCCAATCTCAGCCATGCTTCCCTAATTTTTTTCTTTTCTTCTTTTTTTTTTTTTTTTTTTTTTGTTGTTTTTCGTTTTTTCAAGACAGAGTTTTTCTGTGTAGCACTTGCTGTCCTGGACTTGCTTTGTAGATCAGACTGGCCTGGAACTCATGGAGATCCGCCTGCCTCTGCCTCCCAAATGTGCTGGGATTTAAAGGCACACATTACCATGCCCAGCTCCCTTAATTTCTTACCAATACTGGTTATGCCAAGCAAGAGGCTATGAGAGGCAAGAGGACTGCTGAAATATGAAACTAGAGGACAAGAAAGACATCACAGAGGAATCCCACCACAGGAAACTAGAACAAGAATCACAAGGATGTTACACAATGGAAGGAAAAGCTCACATTTAGATACCACTATCTTACCTGTTGGTAAGCTGGCAGAGGTTGATGGTGCTTCCCCACCAGGGGCCTGTGTAGCTCCCAGCTCGCTATCTGGGACTGGGCAAGGAAGAAACTGCACTGCTTGCTTTCTGTATTCAGGACACTGTCGGCATACAATATATGGCTGACTGTGAGAAGAACAAGCAGAGCTGAAGTACCAAAGGAACAGGCAGACATCACTGTCACATTATCATCTACCTCAAGCTCCAGTTGTTGGGCTACTACTCTTCAAAGTCTCTGCTCTACCTCTACTCATCTTCAGCACTGCTTCAATGTGTGTGAAGAAAGGAGCCGACCCCTCCTTTCTGCCCAGCTCCCACCACTAGGAGGACATTAGCCATAACCACCTGGAATAGGAATCTGAGAAAGAGAACATCACACACCACGTGATAGCTGCTCTTGGCTCAGCTTACTTCTGTGTTCAATCCCTCACACCCTGTGTTTCAGCATACTCATCCTGGACCACTCGGTCCCTACTCAATAGGACATGGGCTCAGAGGCTCATGGAAAGGCCAAGAAACCCAATTAAGAGTTTTCTCTTAGGAGCACTTCCGTAAGAGAGAACTACTCTGAAAGTACTGCTAGCTCATTCAATGCAGTATGTTCTTGCTTTGTTGAAATCAGAGCACAGCTGTAGTCCCAGCACTGTTAAGACTGAGGCAAGAGGGTTCTAGTGAACTGGAATTACAGGTATCAGCAGCCACATCCAAATTTGTTTTGTTTGGGGGATCTTTTTGTTGTTGTTGTTGTTCATAATATGATAGATTGACCTCATGGTCAATTCTCACATTCTAGGCAAACACTCCATTACTGAGCTACACTTCCAAGAACTTTTTAAAATGCTTTTTATTTTGAGATAAGAAACTAAATTTCTCAGCCAGGCGGTGGTGGTATACACCTTTAATCTCAGCACTCAGGAGGCAAAGGCAGGTGGATATCTGTGAGTTTGATCAACAGAGAAACCCTGTCTCAAAAAACAAAAACAAACACAAACAAACAAACAAAAAGAATCTAAGTTTCACAGGCTAGCTTTGAACTCTGTAATCCAGGAGAGGTTAATCTTTATTTATTTTTTAAATATCATGGTCTTGGCATACATACAGTGTAGACCTGAAACCAATGTGTCAGCAAGTAAAATTGGGTCTCAAAGGGCTGTGTCCTTTCAGCCTGGGGGTTATACCTTTCCAGTGATACTACTCTAAGATATTGTAACACTACCATTACATCCAAGGACTCACAGTCTCTAACTACAAGAATTAGGTGTGCCTATGTGGAAAAACAATACATATGATTTCTCTGCTATAGCTAGTGAATCAGAACTCTGATGGGGAGCCTAAGAAAGTGAGGGTAAAGATGTGGGGTTCAAGACCCACTGAAGAAGCTGGGCATGGTGGCGCATGCCTTTAATTGCACTGCTCAAGAGGCAGAAGCAGGCAAATCTCTGTGAGTTCAAGGACAGCCTGGGCTACATAGTAAGTCCAGGGCATCCAGGGCTATATATAAAGACAAACAAGCTAGCACTCAGGTAGATGAACGTGAGGTCAAGGCCAGCCTGGTCTACTCAGTGAATTCCAAGATAGCAAAGGCTACATAGGGAGGCCCTGTCTCAAAATATATTAATTAAAAAATACCATGGAGACTACCTGAGGCTCTTAACTTATTCATTGTTGCTCAAGAGTTCATCCAGTCTGGCCATACATTTGAGGAAACAAGCTAAAAACATTAAGCAAACTGACTTACTAAAGTCCTCTAGCTATACACTCCACAATACAGTTAAGCACAGTATTAATGTATTCCTTATCCCCAGGCCCCACTATGAGCCAGGCACATGTCTAACCTGATGTCTGAGGATTCACTATCAACATCTGATAGCTCTAGCAGGTCCTCTGAACTCCCCTCTTCATCAGAGAAAGACCTCCTGACTTTGGGTTGCAGCATATCTTGAGTGATTTTATTCCTTGCATCCATACTTCTCACATCTTCTTCACTGCGACTCTTATCTAGATAAAAAGGGCATAACAAAATTCACTGGCAAGGGAAACAGAACTAGAGAGATGATATAGACTGCCCAGAGCAGAGCTCACAACCCCAGGTCCCTAAAAGGGAAAAGTCAGTGAAGCTGACCTGGGTGCTGGATAAGGTACGCTTCCACAAGGTTGTTCAGGATGTGGTTTTTGCAGATGCGCTCCACTGGACATCGGCAGGTAGGGCACAGAGATGAACGCTCCATCCAGCCAGAGTAGCAAGCCGCACAAAATGTGTGCATACAAGGCTGCAAACTGGCAGAATATGAAGGAATAAAGAACACATTTCCTGACAAAATCTTCCAGATACGCCATTATGATACTCAGACGACACCTGTAGCAGGCCTACCCAAACAGGAATGCAAGCTGGATCCCCAACCGTAAGCCAGTGGTGGAGAATTCTATCATCTAACCTAAAAATACTAAAGCTCAGTATTAGAAGATTAAAAAATGCCGGGCGGTGGTGGCGCATGCCTTTAATCCCAGCACTTGGGAGGCAGAGGCAGGTGGATCTCTGTGAGTTTGAGGCCAGCCTGGTCTACAAGAGCTAGTTTCAGGACAGGAACCAAAAGCTACGGAGAAACCCTGTCTCAAAAAATCCAAAAAAAAAAAAAAAAAAAAGAAGATTAAAAAAAAAAATCAGTGCTATATGTCTGTTCTCAGGGGGAACAAAGAGCAGATCATAACTTCAGGAACACAAACAACAGAAACTCCAAGTGTTTGGGGACTTGGTTGGGTAGTATCTACCTCCCAAGTTTCCAAACAAAACCCAAGAGAAGTTTCTCCCAAAGATAATCCCGGTAACTTCATTTTAAGTATTATGTCTTTATTGAGGAAATGTTAGAAACCCAGTATAATTCACATGATCCTCCTACAAGGAAAAGACCTGGTTGCCTGTGTCAGTCAAAACCAAGAGTGACCAAATCTCATGGATTCTACGACCCTGGTCACCGGGTTTGAGAATTTCTCCTTGTTGACACCACAAGTAAAAGGAAAATGAAAACCTGAGCAGATTCCAGAGCAAAAGAGGATCAAAGTCTACTTTATTTAATCACTTCCCCACACCTGTCAAGGGAGCTAGTGCTACTGGAGCAACCCTAGGCTATGAAGCCGCACACCTCACACAGTCATGCAGAAGATCTTGACAGATGATGCATGTTAGTGTCTCCTCCATCTTGTCTGGCTTCACAGAGGCAACTCTGACATCCTCACATGAGGTTTGGGCATTTCCACACTGGTCTGCAACCAATAACTGCAGGTTCAAGTCAATCTCTTCATCTGTAAGACAAAGGGTAAGTCTGAACGGTCACAATCACTTCATCTGAAGAACAGAAGATCCTCACATTTCTAATGTGCATCCAACAGCAGAGGGAACAAAGCCACTTATAAAGACTTTTTTTGAGACAGGGTCTTTGTATGTAGCCCTGGCTGTTCAGAAAACTCACTGCCCCAGAAACAAAGTTGGGATTCAAGGAATGTGACACCATGCCTGGCTATATAAAAACTATTTTTTTTATTTAAAAACTATTTTTAAGAAGATCCCAAATAAGTCAGATATTCCTTTGTGCCTAAATTCTGGTTTAGAAGAACAGTTGCTGACCTAAAAGACAAAGAAAAAAGGGATACTCAGGATGTTTGCACAAGACATTAAGGTAACGCGTGGGAGAGGGAGAAAGAGGAGGATCAGTTGTATAGCATTTTATTTTGTATTGTATCTTTGTAAATGTCATTTTTGCTTAAACATGACCCTATGCACAAAAGAAAGTCCTGGAAATGAAACTGGTGGCTTTAAAACGGTTCCTTCTCCGGATACATTTATGAGTGTATACACAAAGCACTGCTACTACTACTATTGTTTCTTAAGATGTTTTCATGCTGCTCTGATTAGTTTCGAACTCATTATATAGCTTAGGATTACCTTAAAGGTCCGATTCACTTGTTCCCATTTCCTCAGAACTGGGATTGCAGACGTGTGACGTTATACCTGGCTCAATTTTTATTTTATTTTTACAAGTTAGATTTATAGGCTGCATATGATGGCGCACTTGGGAGGCAGAGTCAGGTGGCTCTCTGTGAGTCTGAGATCAGTCTGGTCTACAAAGCAAGTTCCAGGCTAACCAGAGTTACATAACAAAAGCCCATCTGAAAGGGAAAAAAATAGCATACAACTTTAAAAGCCACCTAGATGGAAATAAATGTGGTTATTCTCTGCCCTGGGTCTTCTTTACCTAGTGTTCTTATCTAACTGAGGGAGTTATTCAGTTTTTTGGGCCATATGTTTGTATTATAATACTGCAGTTGACTTATTTTGTTTGCAGTATTATAATCAAATCTGGGGCTTTACACATTAGGCTCAACCACTGAGTTATATCCTCAACAAATTATCAATTTTAAAGGTCTTCTTAATATTACTAAGTAAGTATTGATTAAACTGCATTTTATGGCCATCATGATGAATATGTTAAGTATTCATTACTAAATCTAACAAATTTAGGTTTTTTTTATCTTATATAATTTTCTATTCTTAAAAATATTTTTATTTTTTATGTATGTGTGAGTGCCTGCATATATGTATGTATACTATGTACATATCTGGTGCCTGCCAAAACCCAAATTAGGTATCAGGTCCTCTGAAACTGGAGGTACAGATGGTTGTAAGCCATCATGTGGGTGCTGGGAACCAAATTCAGGTCCTCAGCAAGAATAAGGGTTCTTAACCACCGAGGAAACGCTCCAGCCTTTGATTTTCCATTTTTGTTGAAGTTATAATCACCTCATATTAGCTTGTGGTGATGGCATACGCCTTTAATCCCAGGAGGCACAGGCAGGCAGATCTCTGTGAGTTCGAGGCCAGCCTGGTCTACAAAAAGAGTTCTAAGACAGCCAGGACTGTCACACAGAGAAATCTTGTCTCAAAAAAACAAAACAAAACAAAACAAAAAAAAACCCCCAAAATAAAAAAGAAACAAAACAAAACAAATCACCTCATATTCATACCTTTTTCCCCCCAAGATAGGGTCTCACTATGTAGCTCTAGTTGTCCTGGAACTCACCATGTAGACCACCAGGCTAGCCTCAAGCTCAGAGACCAATGTTCCTCTGCCTCTCAAGTGCTGGAATTAAAGGCATGCATCACTATGTCTGGCACAGTATGTTTTTCTTTTAAAGAAATTACTGCTGTTAGAGCATGGGTATGTGTGTGTGTGTTTTGTCAGAGGCCATGGGAATATACAACATATGGCAATTGACAATTCAGATGCCAACCTACCAGAAGAGTGACTCTGATGGAGGTTAATCCTGTCCAGGCAAGGCCTGCAGGACCATCGGCTCTGGTAATTGTTGCTCACTTTTGCTAAAGCAGCTGATGTCTCCCCAATACCTATTTTGTAGTGTGTAATCTCATGTGATCTGTGTATGTAATCATGAGATTACATCTCAAACTTATAGGCACATATATCAGTGAATGGTCATGAAGACAACTTTTCACTTAGCTATACAATTTCAATATATAGAATACATGCTTCATTACTAGATCTATTTGTTCCATGAGGACCGTAGACACTTAAAAGCCTGCTTTGTTTCTTTTTGCTCAGACTAACTGTGCACAATTAGCTCACTCTCACCTCAAAAAAAGTTCAAACTAGACTTTGTAAATAGATCATGAAACTTTACAGCTATGCATAAGGGCAGAGCTGCAGATGTCTAACCAGGTTGCTACACAAAGCACCCTAAGAAAAGCATGCCAATTCTTCACTTGCCGGGCTGCTGACAACAGACCTGTGTCTCAAAATCTGTCACTGGGCACCCATGCCTCACTCCCATCTGGTCATGGTCTTACTCCTATAACCTTGGAACTTTGTGTTGCCATGGCAATGGCTTAGCTCCTTATTGTTTACTCTAAGAATGTGCTTTTGATCAATTAGAGGTAACTCCTATAATTTCCTTTATTGTTTCAAGGCTTCTGTAAGAAGAAGAGTTTTTAAACTAGAGAAGTAGAAAAAAAAAAGAAGCTAGGAAGAATCAGAAAGAGGACAGGAAAATTGAACAGAAAAAGAACAATAAAGAGAGTGATCTGGAAAAGCATGTAGTGAGAGAGCTCATTCATTCACCCTCAGATACCCAAAGAAAAAAGTCCTTTTTGCTTGATGTTGTGTCCGATCTGAACCCTGAAGAGATTCTTCGGGCTGAACCCCAAAGGTTCCCAATGTGTGTGTGTGTGTGTGTGTTTGTCTATGCCAGAGCATATGTGGAGGTCAAAGGATGCCTCTGGGGAGTCAGTTCTTTAATCCCATCTTTATGTGGGTTCCAGAAATTGAACTTAGGTTACCAGGCTTCACAACAAACACCTTTACCTACTGAGCCATGTCACCGGCCTTACATTTACTTTTTTAAAAATGTAAAATATTGTGCTTCTTATCACGGGCCCCACAAGTCAATCAATCACTCAGATATCCAGTTTCTTCCCCGAGCTTATTTCTAGTGCTCTTCCATCGCATCACTCCCACAGCTAGCTGGCCGTCAGCTCCGTCTCCCAAACTCGGAGATTACAGTTATGTGTCACCATATCCTGCTTAAGATAACTTTTTTTTTTTTTTAAAGAAATTACTATCCTGTCAAAGATAGTCAAAAATGATAACCATTTGTAACTGAAAATGCTGTTTTCAGAACAACAGCATGACCTAGTAGTGAACAGTTCTACTTGCATTATGCAAACAGGAAGAATCCTAGACTTTCATACAGAAAATGCAAGTTGTTACAGTATAAACCTGAGGCAGATCTACATACTTCTGCAAAAAGCGCGAATCCACCGCCGGCAAAGCCAGCACAGCACAGAGCACATGAGTACAAGGATGCACAGAACAGTGAGTCTAACCTCCTTTTGTCTTTTTTTTGGCAGGCTCCAATTCCTCATTGTTTTCAGTTTCCAACAAAGAGAAGGATGCTTCTTTGTCTTGGAGAACTGGAGAAAGGCTAGAGGGTTCACGATTTGCAACAAGTGGACTACATTCTTTTGGGGAGATGCCTGCTTTCCCAAGTCCTGTAAAAAGGGACAAAGAAGACAGGTTCTGATTTATTCACTTCAAAAGAAAGAATCAGGAAAGAGTTATTGATTTAATAAAGTACATCTCACATGCATCATGTCTTATACAAATACTCATCCATATGTGTCACAACTTAAAGGCACTAGAGTCCATCTCTGTGCTAACGAAGCTAGAGGCAAGTGGCACATTCACATGGAAATACACGCAGGGAGGTCCACAAGAAGACTGTCCCTAAATACTAGGTCTAATATGCACAAGTACACATTCTTGCAATCACAAAATGTATACTAAACACACCAAAAAGAGGTATGAAATAGATACACTTCTGACAGGAACAGGAAGTATGGTAAAGCAAATAACAGCAACTAACAAGCAGAGTTATCGCCTGGACAGACAGAAGCTTAAGTATCACATGCAACTTGAATGAACTCGATTGAAAAGTCAGGAAACTTTTCATTATTCTCTAGCTTATCCATACTATTATAGTATAATACATATCTACTTTATAATATTCAAATGATAAGCACTAGTATTTGAAAAAAGAAGAAACTGGATTATATCATTGAAAGCAAAAAAAGAGGAGTAGGGGAATTATTTCAGGAACAAAGTAACTCATATACTAAAGAAAGAACAAGAATCTAACTTCCCAGATCACCTCCTGGAACCTATGATCCTCTGATCATAGATCCTATGATCTTCAGAGCCTTTATGTTCAGCCATGGTTTTTTTTTTTTGCTTTTTTCGAGACAGGGTTTCTCTGTGGTTTTGGAGCCTGTCCTGGAACTAGCTCTGTAGACCAGGCTGGTCTCGAACTCACAGAGATCCGCCTGCCTCTGCCTCCCAAGTGCTGGGATTAAAGGCGTGCGCCACCACCATTGCCCGGCTTCAGCCATGCTTTTTATTTGAGGACAAAGATTATATAAAGGCTCCCGATAGGGAAACTGAACATATAAAAGTTCATATTATACCATCTCACATCTAGTAGGCACTAAGTTTTAACTATAATTATTTTGTTAGTATAAAAATACTTCAGCATATAGATAAAAAAAAATCTTCATTCTTAAAAATTACAAAAGAAGCGGAACGGTGGTAGCACGTCTTTAATCCCAGCACTCGAGAGGCAGAGGCAGGCGGATCTCTGTGAGCTGGAGACCAGCCTGGTCTACAAGAGCTAGTTCCAGGATAGGCTCCAAAACTACAGAGAAACCCTGTCTCAAAAAACCAAAAATATAAAAAAAGAATAAAAATTACAGTAGATATACATTATTCATTCTAGGAAATCTGAAATCAGAAGGTTAATAGTCTTACCAGACTACATGCACATGGACAGATGAAATAGAATTTAAATGCAATGGTGAGGTAGGTTTTGAGTGTTTATGTATGTGTGTTGTTGGGGATCAAACCAAAAAAGAAAAAAGGACAAGGCATAAGGAACAGGGCATGTAAAACTGGTTCTAACCAACACATAGCTCTGGATAAACCTTGAAAACATTATGATAAATAAAGAACCCAGTCATAAAACTACATACTGTATGACTATGAACACAAAATGTTCAGACATGCAAATAAATGCATAGAGACATATGAGTTTCCCTTTATGCCATAGAATGTTCTGCAATTAACAGTGATGGCCATGGGCAGTCATGGCACATGTCTTTAATCATGGCACTCAGGAGGCAGAGGCAAGCGGATCTTTGTGAGTTTGAGGCCAGCCTGGTCTACAGAGCGAGTTCCAGGACAACTAGAGCTGTTACACAGAGAAACTCTGTCTTCAAACAAATACCAGTGATGGCCATATAACCTTGTAAATGTACCTAAAACACTGATTGATATACTTTAACTTAGTGACATTTATAGTATATGAAATATATTTAGATGAAATTACAAAAATACTGTTACCATGGTTCTTATTAGTCTTTTTCCTGGGACTGAAATAAGTCAGTATACACGACTACAGAACACTTACTGATGAATGGATTTACTGTATCTCAAGGAACAAAAACTGCAATTGTCATTGTGCTCCCCATCTCACCAGAGCTAGAGGAGTGTTTTTGCCCTGCAGAGGTCAGCTCTGGCTCCACAGAAGAGGTAGAGGCCAAGGGGAAGAGGTCTGATGTCGATGTTGATGGCTGTGGTTCCTCTAAGCATTTTTCAGCCATGGGTGACAATGGTAGAACCTGGGGGTCATCACCCTGCCCCAGACCTGAGGAATCTTTGGTCACATGGAACATATTTTCTTTATTGGCTTCTACAGGCACAAAAATAAAGAGAGTACATTCAGAACTCAGAAAGACACTTCGGGGACTGAATGGCCATTCCTAGAACTCAAAAGCCCTTTACAGCACCTAGGCTTTTGCCATAAGCTCACTTACCAAAGGATTCTTGAGGCAAGCTTTGTTTTTCATTTAAAGATTCATAGAGGTATGCCACATCTAAAAGGAAATTAATCAAATCAGGGAGCGGTGGTCCCAGTGGAAAATGAGACCTCATCTCTCCTGTTCACCTTTGATCACATCACAACATGTCTTGATTATTTTCACTTACCATCTAGCAACATTCAACAGTTTAAGCAATTCTAACAAAATCAAACCACAATTTTACCAACCTAAATATAAGCAAGCAACCAAGGGAAAAATAGTCGCAGAAAGCAGACAATGGTAAAAAAAAAGACATGCTTCACTAATAACTGCAAGCCATTAGAAGGAAAAGATTCGAGTTCCTTCTATGAGGCAAGAGGTGCTTTACTTTAAGAGGACTTAAGGAATATTAGTGGCCTCTTTTTCCTTCCTTACCGAGTTTATGATGCTTTTCAATTATTTCAGGGTGACTTTCAAAGATTTTTTACAACTCTCCTTATCCTATATGGAACTGGTGCAGTCTAACCTTGTAAAGTCTCCAAGAGTAGACCTAGCAATGGCTTCCAGGGCCCCATCTGGATTTTATTTCCACACTTCAATTCTACTGTTTAGCCCAGCCCAGCCCATTTACTCCTCCTTAGCTGCCATTATCAGATGTGAGGCTCCTGCTGGCATTCTTGAAGAAAAGCTGTGCCCCAAAAGTCAGCACTTCATCCAAGTGCATACAACAAAAAACACCGTAATTGTTACTATCTATACAAATGTCTGCTTCAACACGTGTTCTTTCTGAGGGTGTTTTCCAGCCTAAGTTAGACAGCTTCTTGATGCCACACCTGGGAAAAGTATCTACAGCAGTAAATTTTTCTCTCTTACTGTGTTCTGGTTCATTCTTCCTGTATACCAAATAGATGATATCCCCACTCTGCAAAGGGTAAGTCTGCTTCTTAACAACTTGCAGCTTGTTGATCACTGTTCCATTGGTACTGTAAAGAAAACAAAGGCGTAAGTTGCCCTACTCAAAATAACTAAGTAGGGTTAACATCTTTCTGCGATATTAAGAAATCTGCTCAGGATTACCATTTTGAAAATACTCCGAAGGGAAAGGAAACTAACTGGTAGTGGCAAACACCTGTAATCCCAGCACTTGACAGGCAGAAGCTGCCAGATCTCTGTGTGTGGCATAATGTCCCACTGGCCTGGCGCCATAGGGTTAGCAAGCAACCTCCACTAGACATGAAACCCTGCTGGCCTATACCTGGCCTAGCTCCTAATCCATCATTTGTGTTACAGATACCTTTTGTTGCCCTGTGTGAATCTTGTCTGGGAGTTTCCCATGGATACAAAGCCTATGCAAAACTTGGTTTGGAGGAAACCCGGAAAACCGTGGTACCTCATGAATCAGGTTTTTAGCATTGTGGTTTTGGAAACTTCATTCAGTTTGTTTTGAGATAAGGAAATCTACTAGTTAAAGTGTAAACATAGGGAAAAATAAGGATGCCAAGAGGCAAAGGGAAAGTGCTTCAGTTCACAGAGACTGAGCCCGCTGCAGCCACAGAGCCGAAGTTCATTCTCATGTGTCTCTGAGTCTTCATTTCATGGACCCGTGTGAACCCACACACCAGTACTGAGTTACATGCAACACCTGTGAGTTCAATGCCAGTCTGATCTACAGAGTGAGTTCCAGGATAGCCAGAGCCATTACATAGAGAAATCATATCTTTAAAAAAATAATAATAATAAAAAACAAAAAAGAAATTACTTAACCATTTCACATATGAGTTTCACAAAGGCGTATATACTGCCTGATAATACTCTAAGACAAAAAACTTGCCTGTTACTACCCACTTACTTGTAGTGATATTTCATTTGTATCTTAATAAAGTTTGCCTGAAGAACAAAATGCAAAACAGCCACACTAGTCAGCATACAGGCCAGGCAGTGATGGTGGTGCATGTCTTTAATCCCAGCATTAGAGAGGAATATAAGGCAGGATGAGACAGTAACTTGTTCTTTTTCAGTCTGAAGATTTTCTGAAAGAGCTCTCTAGTGGCTTGGCTGCTTTTGCTTTTCTGATCTTCAGGTTGAGCCACAATACTTGTCTCTGAGTTTTATTACTCACGCTAAATATGGCACCCAACGTTTGGGGTATGAATTCATGAAAAAGACACCAGTACAGGCCAGAGTTGCATGTCAGGCTCCAAGCCCACCTGGCTAGGCTTTCTTTTCTTTCTTCCCCAAGCCTCTGAGCAAGTTTGGGATTTTCCTGTTGTAGCCTCTCTGAAACAGTCTCCAGAAGCACCTGGGCTCCAAATGTCACAGAACTCACCAGCACTAGACTGGCTGGTTCTGCCTTCATGCAGTCCCCTACCACACAAGCTTTCTCCGAACAATCCCCTGTGTGTTTTCAGACAACCACCACCACCACCACTGTGGGTTGCAGACTCTCCCTGAAACCCTTCTCAGGCTGCTGCCAAACTAGGTAGCTGCCTTGAATTCCAGTCAGGCGTTTACTGTTCCACACAACAGCAATCAGCCTCACGTCTTCATCAACATTGTCAGTAGATTTGGTAAGACAATTAGAAATTCTTAAAGAGAGGAATTAGTTAAAAGACAGTTTTTTCTCACATAAAATAAAGGGGGAAAGCTGGGTGGTGGTGATGCACTCTCGGCACTTGGGAGGCAGAGGCGTATTTAAAGATCAGCCTGGTCTACAAGAGCTAGTTCCCAGCTAGGACTGTTACAAAGAGAAACTCTGTCTCAAAAAAACAAATCAAAACAAAACAAATAAACAAACAAAATCATTACAATGGAGGGATTTGGGTCTCTATATGATAATATACTAGGCAGTTTGAAAACTGAACAATTAAATGAGAGAATATCTAATTTAGATGGGATTTATGTAATGTCAATTGTAAACATTATCAGATTTATCATTTTTGTCTTATCACTAAAAAAAGTTGGATACAGGCCTTAGAAAAACCTAATAAAACAGATCACAAAGATATTCAAATCCAGAAAGAGGAATTTAATGGAGAACCAATTTTAGTGTTGCATTATAAGAATAAAGAGGAACAGCCTAAGGTTTTCAGACAAACAACCTTAATATATCCAGAAACCTTAAGGAATTGCCAAATGGCAGAGGCTCTGTTACAGCTAACTGGGCTCCTGTGCCAATGTTAGATTTAAGAAGATTCAAGGAAGCAAAAGTCTCACACAGCATGCATTCATTTACTGTGAAGCAAATGTTAAACTCATGATTAATTTCTAATAGAATTATCCCTAAAGAATGGATAAAATTGATTAAGGGTGTTTTAGAGCCTGGTCCACAATTACAAAGGAGTACCTGGTTCAGAGAAGAGGCTAAGGTTATTGAACAGCAGAGTAAAGCTAGAGGTAGGGAAATCTCCCAAGATCAACTTCTTGGAGAAGGAGAATATGTTACTATAGAAAGGCAGACTGTATTTGATGACCACACCCTGAGTTTATGCCCCGCAGCAGCTTTGAATGTTTGTGAGAGAATTGGAGAAATAGAAAAGAAAATTGAGTCATTTATTAAAGTTATACAGGGCTCAATGGAAGCCTTTATGGATTTCTTACAAAGATTGACTTCAGCAGTAAATAGAATGATACAAAATTCAGAAGTCAGACAAATAATAATTGAATCTCTGGCTTCTGAAAATGCCAATTCTCTATGCAAAAGGATAATTAGGCCAGTAAAGGCACGGTCCTCACCTTTGGATGAATGGATCAGAAATACAATCAACATTGAATCTCCTGAACGTGATGTAGCATGGAGAGGAGAGGTGATTTCCAGAGGTTTAAGGAAAAGTCGAAATGTCAAATGTTATAATTGTGGCAAACAAGGTCACCTTAAAAGGGATTGTAGTAACAATGTTTTTTCTAAGAATAATCCAATCAGAATGTCCCTTCTGAATTATGCAGAAGGTGTGGCAAAGGTAGGCATTGGGCCAATGAATATAGGTCAAAGTGGAATATTCAATGTAATCCTTTGCCATCAGAAAACTCCGTGAGGGGCTTCTCACAGGCCCTATGCCAACTCCAGTTGAGTCATTTCCTGCAATGTCCCAGTAAAACTGATAAACAGTATGCAGACGACAATGTTGACACAATCATAACTGGCCTTCTACAACCAAGCATCCACTAATTGTCATTTTCATACTCTTTCTCAACAAATGAATTCCTGCT
This sequence comes from Chionomys nivalis, assembly GCF_950005125.1. NCBI lineage: Eukaryota > Metazoa > Chordata > Mammalia > Rodentia > Cricetidae > Chionomys > Chionomys nivalis. The sequence goes on from NC_080088.1 coordinate 113,925,786, forward strand.
CTTAGATTGAAATCCAAATAATCTGCTATAATTTCTACTTATCACTTCCACCTACCCAACCTGTCCTTGTGCCTCTGGCTTGCCTACCTGCTTCTCCTCCAACCCACCTCTGCTCCAGAAGGCAGAACCTCTGACAGGAGATTGTCCTAAGAGCATCCAGGAGGAACCCGCCCACTAAGCCCCAGTGGTAGAGCCCATAGCATCTTTAAAGGCTCTCTGTTTCATGATGTTGTGTCGGGGCTTTTATTATTATTCTTCTCTCTTTTTTAAAAATTTAATTTCTTATTTATTGATTTCTACCATAATGTCCTTTGCATACATATTATGGCTTCTGGTTTTGTATTTTTATGGGATTCCTAAATGTGCAAATAAATATTTCTCTGTGTTTGTATCTTTTTATAGTGCTTTTCCTTGGGGTTTCTTCCTTCTATTTTATTATTCCAATTTGTTTGTTTTTTCCCTCTTACTATATTATATTTATTATTATTGTTGTTATTTATATGCATGCTTTCTAATGAGAGACAGAATGGGGTGGAAATGGGAGGGGAAGTAGAAAGGAACTGGGAGGGGTAGAGGGAGAGAAAACCATAATCAGAATATACTGTATGAAAAAAAAATCTATTTTCAAATAAAGAAAAAACTATCAATATATTTTAAATCTTGTTTCTGAGTCATTGATTTAATTAGGAAAATGAGCTATAGGAACTAAACCACACCCAGGATCCCACGCTGGAAACTAGAGAATGTACATCCTGGTGACTTCAGAACCTGAGTAGCAGTTTAGAAAAAGGAAGCCTCTCTTACACTATAACAACATGTCAGCTTCCTAAGTTACAAAAGGAAAGAGAAAAATAAAGTGCTCACCTGGTATCTTCCAGTGTCACCTGACCAGATTTTTTATCCACTGTAAGTTTACAGTGGTCTCCAGAGACCAGTTTATTGCTGGGAAAAGAGAGGTCACAGCCTGAAACAGAGGCAAGAAGACACCGAACATTACTGTGGGCTCTGTGAGAACTACTGCCTTGCTTTTCTAGTCTGTGATCAACTGTGCCCACAGACACAAACAATATTTAAATACTGAAGTGTTAACCTAAAGTAAAGGGACAGGGTGTATGTCCCATATCTTCCTGCACCAGGTCACCTGGGAGACAGCCATTATAACAACAGCTTCTTTATGACAGGTTACCACACAAACAGCTCAGAAGATAATATCTCAATTGCAAAAACAAAACAAAACAAAATTAAGTCCAAAGGGGCTTAATTTTAAACTAGTTCTTGCTGGGTGGTGGTGGCTCATGCCTTTAATACCAGCACTCAAGAGGCAGGGGCAGCCAAAGGTAGACAGAGAAACCCTATCTCAAAAAACCAAAAATAAACAAATAAATATATACGTGAAAAGAACAAGCTAGGCAAGAATCCCACTACTAGGCATCTCACAGACTAGGGTAGAAAGATCATATTTGTAGGTCAGCCTGGGCTATATATCTTAAGATCTACCTTAGGGGAGGGAGGCATGAAGGGTAAGGAGGAGACAATGTCCCACATGAAATCACAACCTTATCCTGTTTTGGCCTGTGCTTTGACTCCTTTATGGACCTATGGACTGGGGGATCAGAAGACTCAATACCTCCCATCCTTAGTCCACCAAGTTTCATTGGCAAGGAAGGGAAAAGACCCAGGGCCAGCACCCCTTCCTTCATTTCCTACCAGAGGAAACCTTCTGTAAGAAAAGAAGCCTAGACACCTAATGACTCAGAGGATCTGGGAGATGAGCGTATAACACACTGGCCCTTAACCAGGCTGCATAGATGGCAACATCTTGTTCCAGTCACCATAAGATGTCCTAGAGCTGCTGGCACTCCTGGATATCAGCACACATGTTACCAAGATGGGCTTAAATATAGCTGATCATTACCTAGATCTGCGCCAACTAGAATCTAAAGTGGACTTCTGTTTCTGTTAGCATGCCTTCCAGGATGTCAAGCTACAACTGAAGCTGTATCTCAAGATTCTGGAGGATATGTTATAGGTCAGTAACCTAAGACTTGCTCATGTGGCGTTACTTCATTTGATAAGCACCTCAAAGTTCAGCCAGTTTGATTAGAAATCAGTTGTTCATCCTTCCAGTTCTTTTCTGCCACAATCTAATACTGTCTTGTCTCTTTATATCATGGATAAGTCAATGCTCAGAGTCGCATACATGTTCATACCAGCCTGACCAACCACAAGATGTTTTATGATTCTTTAGGTACATCAGCTTTTCCTCTAGGCTTGCAACATACATCTCTAGATTATCCATAATCAGTTCTTCAGGCCCAGATACAGAATCTGATCTAATGCATCTAAAATTTGATTTACAAATCACCTGCAGCTAGATGGGTGCTGTCTACCTCTGGACAAATCTGCCAATGAAGGCAGCAAGAATCTTGTCCTAAAGGTCCTCCATGGTCTTGAGGTAGTGTTGATGGTCACAGAAGGTCCCAAGCCCCTACTTATGGTATTAGCCTCATGCTCAATACGGTCTGACAGTCACACAGGGTCTGAGATTCTACATAGGGACCTTTTCATTTCTTGCCAGTAGCTCAACAGACCCAGCCAAAGTGCAGGCATAACTTAGCCACCATAGAGGAGGATGAGGATATGAAAAGGTAGAAGACGCAGACAAGGTTTGGCCCAGCTAAGGGCCCATGGATGCTGGGTTCATAGAAGCACTCCTATCCTCAAATGTTCTGACCAGAGCCCTAAAGGAGGAAGTATCTGACAACTAGTGGAAGCTGAAGGAAGTCATGGCGAGGGTAGAAAGCCAATGACACTGGCTTGAGGAGATGAAGATAGCAGGAGTTCAAAGATCCCTGTGTTATTAAGATACAACTTCTTCTCTAGCATTCAAAGCCAATTCCATAAAACTTTTAATGTGGATATCAGACGACAACCTCTGGGTGTTAGATCTAGCTTTCCACCTAGTGTATTAATCAATTAGTACAATGTCCTTTACATTGTTAGTGATATTAATACATTCACTGAAAGCATTTCTATGATAATCAGATTTTTGTTTATTGTTCTAACATGCATGAAATATTATGACAGGTATATTATATTACAATGTCCTTTACATTGTTAGTGATATTAATACATTCACTGAAAGCATTTCTATGATAATCAGATTTTTGTTTCTTGTTCTAACATGCATGAAATATGACAGATATATTATAATGGGCTCTCTAATGCATGTGTGTGCACTTATGATCATGTTTGCAGAGGTAGATGTCACACATCTTCCTCTCTCACTCTACATCTTAATTTTTGAGAAAGGGTCTCTCACTGAACCTAGCACTCAAGAATTCAGAAAAACTAGTTGACCAGTAAATTTAAGAGATCCTTCTGTCTCTGCCTCCCCCAAACTAGGATTACAGTCATGTACCACCATATTTAGCTTTTTACATAGGTGCTGGAGATCTGAACTCGGGTCCTTAAGCACTTAACCACCTGAGCTCTCTGCCCCAAGCTATGTTTCTTACAAGTAGTTAATGTAAGATTTCACCAATCCCCCTAAAAAAAAAATAATAATAAGGTCAATACAAAGTTAATGGAAGGTAAGTTGTTGGCCAAAAGCAAGTAAGGTTGGGCTTTATGCATGACTTTGTTGAAGTTCTCAGCTTCCTAGAATCATTAAATGAAATATTCTAGTTCCTGGGACTTTGAGATCTCTTCAGATAGAAACCCTGCTGTTAGAAATTGCCCTCCGAACACTGGTTTAGCAGCATCCTACTCTTCCAGCATTTCTTTGTTCTCATTTGTCTTAAAGCATTCTTGTTTGGTTTTTGAGACAGGGTTTCTCTGTGTAGCCCTGGCTGACCTGGAACTCACTCTGTAGACCAGGCGGCCTTGAACTTAGAGATCCAGCTGCCTCTGCCCCACAGAGTGCTAGGATGTGAGCCACCGCAGCCTGACAGGCACTTCTTTCCGAAAAGTTCCTGTGGTTTATTTTTTCACTCATCAACTGTTAACAACAGTGTCTACTTGCTACATAACCTTTCAGTTTTCCTTTCGCTAATTTCATTCTGTTGGGAAAGAGACGTTTACAGTAATAGACACAAGATCGTATTCTAAAGGACATGTTTACGGATCTACTTTATAAAGTTGTAATGAGAACTGAAAAATATTCATCATCAAACAACCTGAGGATCAACGCCACAGACAAGTAAGTAACTAAATAGCAGGTCTTACTGGAAAGCACAGTGCACCCTCCTCCCCATTCTGGTAGTCTCTGTACCGCCAGCCCTGTACTTTTCCCACCTCAAGTTCCCTGCCGGTTCCCCCATCTAAACCCACTTCAATGCCTAGGTCTTCGATCCTGCTGTAGGCCCTCAGTCTCTGTTCTCGGTGGGGTACACCCCTTGGGTCCCTAGCCTTAATCCCTGTCCACCCCTTCAGCCCTTATCCTCGTTCTCACTCCGCTCTGGCTTCCGCACCTCTCCTCCTTCCGATGGTCCACTCGCGTTTCCACAGAAGGATTTGCGGTTCGTCCTCCTCCGCGCCTAGACGAAGGAGCCTCCCCCAGGGCTCCTGCGGTAGCTGCGGCTCGTCTTCCACTGGTAGCTCCATAGGACTCACATCTACAGATACCCGGAAACGCTGGCTCAGGGACTACCTCACAAACTCGGCACCGCCGCCAGTCCGCCGGCCGCCGCTCCCCCCAGCCGGGACCCCTCCCGCCAGCCAGCTTACCCCCCGCCCTGCGCGGAGCCCGGAACCGGCCACACAGCCTCCGCCGCTGTCAACAGACATCTCGGGTCCCTCAGCTGATCCACAGGAGGCGGGGGCGGGGCCTAGGGCGGTACGCCCGGCGATTGGCTGGCGGCGGTGCCCACAGAGAGCGACGGCTAGAGCGGTGCCAGGAACAGCCACCCGGAGGGGGAGGGCCCGGGCGATCCGAGCCTGCGCAGATAAAAGGGTGCGCAACTGGTTGCCATCTTGGATGCTGGCAAGCTGATTTACTCGCCTGCAAAGCACGGAAGTAGCTGTGGAGGGCGCCATCTTATATTGAAGCAAAAAGGATCGAGTAACTTCTAAATTGGAAACCCTTAAAGCCTTGCATGTAATACAAATACGCTTTGCCGGTTAACTTATAGCAAGCTAAGGTAGTATTTTCACACGGCAGTTCATAAAATAGGGAATTTTGGTATACTGGACCAGCCCTTCGCAAGGAGCGCAACAAAGGTGTCAATCAGAATACTGTAAGTTGTCTCTAACTTGCGATATCTTTCCACGTTAAATCCTGTTTCTTAGACTCTCGTGTCATTCCACTGTTGTATCCCAAAGAAGGATGCACAAGCATGTTTGTGGCCCTTGCTGAAAGTGAGACATAGGCAAAAAGAATGCCCAGGAAGAAGGAAGAAATTGAAGACAGATGCAAGTCCACTTAGAGGTACTCTAGCCTTAAAGGAGTACCTAGCACTCAGGAGGCAGAGACAGGTGGATCTCTGAGTTTGAGGCCAGTCTGGTTTACAAAGCGAGTTCCAGAACAGGCTCCAAAGCTACACAGAGAAGCCTTGCCTCCAAAACCAGAAACAAACAAACAAAATGAAACAAAAAGAAAAGAAGCCGGGCAGTGGTGGCGCACGCCTTTAATCCTAGCACTCGGGAGGCAGAGGCAGGCGGATCTCTGTGAGTTCGAGACCAGCCTGATCTACAAGAGCTAGTTCCAGGACAGGAACCAAAAGCTACAGAGAAACCCTGTCTCGAAAAAAAAAAAAAAATACGTGCTAGCTTCGACAGCATATATACTAAAATTGGAACGATACAGAGAAGATTAGCATGGTCTCTGCACAAGGATGACACGCAAATTTGTGAAGCGTTCCATATTCAAAAGTATAGAAAAGAAAAAAAAAGAAATACAAGAAAGTATCATACATCTAGAAATGTAAGAGTTTCCTCTAAGAAGCTGCATGGATCGCGGTTCAGGTTGACAATGAAGGAAAACAATTGAGTCTCGGAATCCAGGCTGGCTCAAATTTTTTTTAATCTTGATGCAGAAAGATGCCCTCACAGATTTGGTGTGCATCACAGCTGAAACAAAGCCTGGGAATGACCTCAGGTTAGATTAAGACATTTTGATAATAGCTTTGATGTTAGGAATCAAAAAAGCAAAGCTGACCAATTTTTACTAGCTCATTTCCTTTCCTTTCCAGGATTGATTGGTGATCAAAGATGATGAATAATTCCTTGTACCCATTTCTGCTCTCAATCTCCTGATATAAAAACCTATTGATGAGTGGGTATACATCCTAAAAATTTAAAGTAGAGCTGAGTGATTGTTTTTCAAGTATAAAAGTTTAGGCTTGTGATTCCTTTAAGATTCCTTATAAGATTACCTTTCAAGTTAAATGATTGGTCCTTCTTTGTAACTGCAAAATGCAGCCTGCCAGCAAAAGAACTGGTTAAGAAGAATACCTTGCTTGCTTATACTCTGTTAATTTATAACAAGTTGCTTGGGTATGAATATACATGGGTTCTTGGGGATAATTTGTTTTATACCTGTAATATGTAAAGTGTTTAATTATGTAGGGATATGAAAACTATGCTATTTTTCACATGTATTCATTGTAATCATTCACTTGATAAATAGAATGTAACCACATTGTAATTTTTATATTGCCTGAAAGATTTTGGGGTGTATAAGCTGTTAGGGAAAGAATAAGGATAGAGTTAGAAGGAAAAAAATCAACAATGAGAGAATTAAGAAGAAAACCAGACAGAAGGGACATTTTTGGATAGAGATAAGAAAAGAGAATATAAAATGGGTAATGGTGGCATACACCTTTAAGTCTAGCACTTGGGAAGCAGAGGCAGGCAGATCTCTTTGAGTTCAAGGCAGTCTGGTCTACAGAGTGAGTTCCAGGATAGACTCCAAGGCTACAGAGAAGCTCTGTCTCAAAAAACGTAAAAAGGGCTGGAGAGATGGCTCAGAGGTTAAGAGCACTGGCTGCTCTTCCAGAGGTCCTGAGTTCAATTCCCAGCAACCACATGGTGGCTCACATCTGTAATAAGACCTGATGCCCTCTTCTGACTTGCAGGAGAACACTACATACATAATAAATAATAAATCTTTTAAAAAAGTTTTAAAAACATAAAAAAGGAAAGAAAGAGAATATAAAACACAGAGAGAAGAAAGAATACAGAAGGACACGACCGAGAGTGTGAGTTTCTCCTTACCCCTCAGATAAAAAAGCCGTAGTATGTCGACTGTATGGATTCCCTTTGAGCCCTGCACTGCTGGAGTTTGGTCCCCCAGGCAGCAGAATAATGTTTCTGTTGATGCTCATAGACTGCTGCTGCTTTCAGCCATGATCAAAGAAGTCTCCTTTTGTCCAGTAGACCACACTTACTGCAGAAACTTATAATTTGTCAAAGCACTAAGGTCAAGTTATCTGAAGCACGGTATCGGTATCTTCTGAAACTTTCATGGAAAGCATACTCTAGGTGTGACTTATTTGAATTGTATTCTTTTAAGCTAATCAACAAAGTTGCATTACCTCCTAAATCATAGAAAGAAAAAAAATTAAGTTTACTAATATACTCACTGTGGACTCTCCCTTCACATTGTTGCAAATAAGGAAAGTCAGAGGAGACTCCTGACTGTGAACACGTTGGAAATAGATCACTGCCGTACTGTTACCAAGATGCATACCTATATGTATGTAATTCAACAATGACGTCTTCTAATTATGCCTATTTACAAAATTACTTAATTTGCTAATTCCTTAAGGGCAAGACTTGTGATATAGACATTTATACCTAGACTAGTTGGTGTGTAAACAGTGCCTCATTCAGTTGTCCAGATAGAAACTTCATAAAGATCTTCTCAAAATTTTTATTGGACATTTTCTTTTTAAAAAGAATCCAAATTAGGCCAGGTGGGTGCTGCACACCTTTAATCCCAGCACTTCAGAGGCAGAGGTGTGTGGATCTCTGTGAGTTTAAGGCAAGCATGGTCAACAGCAAGTTCCAGGACAGCCAAGGACTGTTAATTAGAGAAACCTTGTCTCAGAAAAACCAAAAACAACAAAAGGACTATACTGGAAGGAAAAACTTCTGTGAAGTCTAATGCAAATTAGTTCCTTTCAATGAGAGATGGAGAGAATGCAACATTCTTTAATTCAGACAGGATCTCAAAGTATTAGGCTCAAAATAGTCTGTAACTCATATATTTCACAACTCAGCCTCCCAACTTCTCAGATTATAGGTATGAACTACCACACTCACATAAAGACAATGTCTGTAGGAAATGATAGGGCATGGTGTTGCCTGCAATGGGGCCTGTTTGGTAGTCTGTTTCAAGTAAATTTACTGCTTCTTGTCGTCATGTCTAAAGCAATTCTAGCTTAGTTTTACAAGAGCTATTTTTCTTTTTTTGGCATGATGATGGTGATGAGAACTAAGGAAAAAGATGGTTTACTTAACTCTTTGCAGATGATTTCGTGGTTACTGAGAGATACACCTACAGGGGCAGGGTCCTATAATAATTAACCTTCAAAATATCTTTAATTTTAGCCGGGCGGTGGTGGTGCACGCCTTTAATCCCAGCACTTGGGAGGCAGAGGCAGGCGGATCTCTGTGAGTTCGAGGCCAGCCTGGTCTACAAAGGGAGTTCCAGGACAGGCTCCAAAGCTACAGAGAAACCCTGTCTCGAAAAAAACCAAAAAATAAATAAATAAATAAATAATAAAAAAAATCTTTAATTTTATGGCATATGTGGAAGATATCCATAGGTATTCTTGTCCATGATTTTAATTATTTAAATATGTGCTTTATGATCAGACACTGCGCATGCTTAGAAATGGACAACCCTTTTTGTGAAAAATTGTGGAAGCTTCCTCAAAAGAATCCTCATACTTATTTGTTGAAGGGAATTTTGGAAATGATTCCTGGACTCCTCTCACCTGTTGCAGGTAACAACTTTTTCCCCATTCTTTCATGTTTTAGCTGGGTTAATTGTTTTTTATTATTGCCAAGGTAGAGATTACAAAAGTTATTTGTAATAAAGAATGGCTGAAAGGGAACCCTCATATTTGATGAGTACTGCAGTTTTAGAATCTTCCTTCTTCTTAATTGTTGTTTTTAGTCATGCATATGTAATCCCAACTTTTTCATAGGTTGCTTAGATGAGCCAGAAGTAGCACAAGGCTTGATAAACTTTTTGGTTTTGGTTACTGCAGAGGTTTAGGTATAACTTCAATGTGGAAGCAGGTTCCAGGGCTATTTACATGTGCCCAAACCATAAAACTCTGACATTTGTTATTTCTACTGTATTATTAAAACAAAGAGGAAATAGGCAATGAGAGTTTTCATAAATGTCAATCTACGTTCTTTCTATGAGAACATGTATTAGTAACAGATGCTCATGAGCAGTAAATGCTCATCAAGCAAGAGAAAACAAAAACAAACGACACAGTCAAACTATAAACTTCAATAACATTTAATAGAGACTAGAGATGGCTTAACAGTGTAGAGCACTTGTAGTTCTTGCAGTGGGCCCACATTTGATTCCCAACACCCACATGGGAGGACACAACAATCTGTAACTCCCATTCCTGGAGATCTGATGCCCTCTTATACCCTTCACAGGCACCAGCATGCAGTTGGTGCACAAATGTACATATATTTATGTAAATGGAGATTGCACTTTCATTTCCCAGCAGCCTAGACCTGAATAATCACACAGAAACTATATTAATAACAACACTATTTGGCCAATGGCTCGGGCATATTCCTAGCTAGCTCTTATATATTAAATTAACACATTTCTATTAGTCTATGTATCACAACAAGACTGTGGCTTACTGGTAATATTCTGGTATCTTTCTCCTTCAGCAGCTACATGGTGTTTCCTTTGACTCCTCCTATTCTCTCTCTGTATCTCTATTAGGATTTTCTGCCAGGCCTTACTTTGATAAGCCATTGGCCAAAACAGCTTTATTTCTCAACTAATAAAAGCAGCACATATACAGGACATCCCACATCATATGTGTATGTGTGTGTGTGTGTATGAGTGCATGTGTGTGTATACATGTAGGCAGTAAAGCACTCAAAACATATAAAAACTTTAAATTTTTAGAAAAGAACATTAAGTTGGGGCTGAAGAGATGGCTCAGAGGTTAAAGGCTACTCCTCCAGTGGTCTCGAGTTCAATTCCCAGCAACCACATGGTGGCTCACAACCATGTATAGTGAGATCTGGTGCCCTCTTTTGACATGCAAGCAGAACACTGTATACATAATCAATAAATAAAATCTAAAAGTAAAGAATATTTAGTAAAGGGTTTATTCACAGATAAAGGGTTTATTTACATACGTTCAAAATTAAGCCAACCAGTGATGGGCAAGCATTCCGGGGAATTAGTACCCTTATGTTTGAAAAGCCAGAAGGCTTGTTATTAGCTGAAAGCTAGAGCGTTTCAGCCACACGAGAGAGGCTGCTAGCTACTACACAGAAGTACCAAAACTAAGGCCCAACAGAGAAACAGGAATAGGACAGATCTCACTTTTTATTGGTGCCCATGGTTCAAACCTAGGAAGAAGTTCCAGGAAACTTTCCTCTAGAAGACAGATTCTGAGTCGCTAGACAGAGGTAAAGGATAATCAGCACAGAACCAGTACCACATACATTTTATGAATTTCAGTTGCTCCAAATGCAGCTTACCAGAATTCAAGAATAGGTTACTGACTCAGATGATACAGTCATAGTTAAACCGTTATCATCTAAGTGCTATTGAACTTCTAAGAGCCTAGAAGCTTAAAATATGTTACAAGTGCTTTGGTCCTAAACTGTCAATTTACTTAAAAAATTTTTTTTAAATATTTTTATATTTTTATTATATATTTATATTTCCACACCTCTTCATCCCCTATTCAAATTAATTCTAAATTTCCACTCTACATTGTTCCCTGTAGCCTCGGGACTTAATAATTTGATATGCTTTCATTGATACTGCCTCCATCTTCTAACTTGTATATTTCTGACCAGCTAACATGCTGCCACTCTTTCTCCCTGCATATTATCTCTTTCTTTTTAGGTGGTTTTTTTTTGTTTGTTTTTTATTTTTGTATTTTTTGGATTTTTCAAGACAGGGTTTCTCTAGCTTTGCAGCTGACCTGGAACTAGCTCTTGTAGACCAGGCTGGCCTCAAACTCACAGAGATCTGCCTGTCTCTGCCTCCTGAGTGCTGGAATTAAAGGTGTGAGCCACCACCACCTGGCTCTTTTTAGGTGTTTTAAAATAGTTCAGTTGATTACTGGTTTTCACCAGTGTGGTATGCATTACTGGGAGATATGGCTCAGCGGTTAAGAGCACTGATTGCTCTTCCAGAGGACCTGGGTTCAATTCCCAGCACCCACATGGCAGCTCACAACTGTCTGAAAATGCAGTTCCACAAGATCTGACACCTTCATACCAGTGCACATAAAATAAAGTTAAATAAATCATTAAAAAAATTTTTTTTAAAAAAAAGAGATTTTCCATGTACTTCTTCAGTCTTGGGTTTATTGAGCATCCTGAATATGTGGGGTTAGTTTTTATCATACTTGGAACATTTTCAGCTCTTTCTCAAATAATTTTAAGTTTTTGAGACACAGTTATTATTCTTCTGTCCCACCTGACAATGGGCTGAGATATCTGGTTGCCAACACTTTTTTTCTCATTTTGCAGTACAGGCAATTGAACCAGTGTCTTACTCATGCCAGATAAATGCTACATCAACTGACTTATATACCAGCCTTCAAATGCATTTTTTTGCTTTGTTTTCTCTTTTTTGTATATCATTGGAATAATTGTTTTTACTTACTAAGTTCACTCATTTATTTTCAATGTTTAAACTGCTTTTAATTGTACCAAGCATTAAAAAATTCTTTCAGTAATGTTTTGATCCCTGTTAGTCACATTTGAAATTTATAATCTATATCTATATCTATTATATAAGACTTTTAGTCCAGGCTGGCCTTGAACACACAGAGATTCTCCAGCCTCTGTTTCCCAAGTGTTGGGACTACAGGCATATACCACCATGCCCAGCACTTTCTTGTTTCTTTGAATGCCATATGATTTTTAAATGTCAGACACTGTGGACCAGTAGCTTTAAAGTAGGAATAATTAACTCTAATACTGAAATGTCCATCTGCTATAGAAACCTATTTCCAGCCTTCAATGAGGGCCAGACGCTACTACCCTACTGCTTTCTATCCAGTACGTGCAGTGGGATCAAAAACCCAGTGCCATTGTTCTTGAGTTCTCAGTAGTCCTCATTGTCCGCTATGTTCAGCGAATCTGGTTTTGTCCCATGCTTTTTCAGACCCAGGCCACCTGGCCTTGGTGAGTTCCCGATAGAACATCCCCATTGTCTCAGTGTGTGGGTGCACCCCTCGCGGTCCTGAGTTCCTTGCTCGTGCTCTCTCTCCTTCTGCTCCTGATTTGGACCTTGAGATTTCAGTCTGGTGCTCCAATGTGGGTCTCTGTCTCCTTTCATCGCCTGATGAAGGTTAATATTCAGGAGGATGCTTATATGTTTTTCTTTGGGTTCACCTTCTTATTTAGCTTCTCAAGGATCACGAATTATAGGCTCAATGTCCTTTATTTATGGCTAGAAACCAAATATGAGTGAGTACATCCCATGTTCCTCTTTTGGGGTCTGGGTCACCTCACTCAGGATAGTGTTTTCTATTTCCATCCATTTGTATGCAAAATTCAGGAAGTCATTGTTTTTTACTGCTGAGTAGTACTCTAATATGTATATATTCCATACTTTCTTCATCTATTCTTCCATTGAAGGGCATCTAGGTTGTTTCTAGGTTCTGGCTATTACAAACAATGCTGCTATGAACATAGTTGAGCATATACTTTTGTTGTATGATAGGGCATCTCTTGGGTATATTCCCAAGAGTGGTATTGCTGGGTCCAGGGGTAGGTTGATCCCGAATTTCCTGAGAAACCACCATACTGCTTTCCAAAGTGGTTGCACAAGTTTGCATTCCCACCAGCAATGGATGAGTGTACCCCTTTCTCCATAACCTCTCCAGCAGAGGCTATCATTGGTGTTTTTTATTTTAGCCATTCTGACAGGTGTAAGATGGTATCTTAATGTCTAGATTTGCATTTCCCTGATCGCTAAGGAAGTTGAGCATGATCTTAAGTGTCTTTTGGCCATTTGAACTTCTTCTATTGAGAATTCTCTGTTCAGCTCAGTGCCCCATTTTATAATTTGGTTGATTAGTCTTTTACGGTCTAGTTTCTTGAGTTCTTTATATATTTTGGAGATCAGACCTTTGTCAGTTGCGGGGTTGGTGAAGATCTCCCAGTCAGTGGGTTGCCTTTTTGTCTTAGTGACAGTGTCCTTTGCTTTACAGAAGCTTCTCAGTCTCAGGAGGTCCCATTTGTTCAATGATGCCCTTAGTGTCTGTGCTGCTGGGGTTATACGTAGGAAGTGGTCTCCTGTGCCCATGTGCTGTAGAGTACTTCCCACTTTCTCTTCTATCAGGTTCAGTGTGTTCGGACTGATATTGAGGTCTTTGATCCATTTGGACTTGAGTTTTGTGCATGGTGATAGATATGGATCTATTTTCATTCTTCTACAGATTCACATCCAGTTTTGCCAGCACAATTTGTTGAAGATGCTCTCTTTTTTCCATTGTATACTTTTAGCTCCTTTATCGAAAATCAGGTGTTCATAGGTTTGTGGGCTAAAGTCAGGGTCTTCTATTCGATTCCATTGGTCGACTCCTCTGTTTTTATGCCAATACCAAGCTGTTTTCAATACTGTAGCTCTGTAATACAGTTTGAAGTCAGGGATGGTAGTGCCTCCAGAAGATCCTTTATTGTATAGATTGTTTTGGCTATCCTGGGTTTTTTGTTTTTCCATATAAAGTTGATTATTGTCTTCTCCAGATCTGTGACGAATTTTGATGGGATTTTGATGGGGATTGCATTGAATCTATAGATTGCTTTTGGTAGAATTGCCATTTTTATTATGTTGATCCTCCCAATCCAAGAGCAAGGGAGATCTTTCCATTTTCTGGTGTCCTCTTCAATTTCTTTCTTCAAAGACTTAAAGTTCTTGTCAAATAGATCTTTCACTTCCTTGGTCAGAGTTACCCCAAGATATTTTATGCTATTTGTGGCTATCGTGAAAGGTGATGCTTCTCTGATTTACCTCTCTGCTTCCTTATCCTTAGTGTATAGGAAGTCAACTGATTTTTTGGAGTTGATCTTGTATCCTGCCACATTACCAAAGGTGTTTATCAGCTGTAGGAGTTCTTTGATTGAGTTTTTAGGGTCACTTATGTATACTACTATATCATCTGCAAATAACAAAAGCTTAACTTCTTCCTTTCCAATACGAATCCCCTTGATCCCCTTATGTTGTCTTATTGCTATTGCTAGAACTTCAAGCACTATATTGAAGAGGTATGGAGAGTGGACATCCTTGTCGTGTTCCTGATTTTAGTGGGATGACTTTGAGTTTTTCTCCGTTTAATTTAATATTAGCTGTCGGCTTGCTGTAAATAGCTTTTATTATATTTAGGTATGACCCTTGTATCCCTATTCTCTCCAAGACCTTTATCATAAAGGGGTGTTGAATTTTGTCAAATGCTTTTTCAGCATCTAATGAAATGATCATATGTTTTTTTTCCTTCAGTTTATTCATATGGTGGATTACATTGATAGATTTGCGTATGTTGAACCAACCCTGCATCTCTGGGATGAAGCCTACTTGATCATAATGAATAATTTTTCTAATGTGTTCTTGGATTCTGTTTGCCAGTATTTTATTGAGAATTTTTGCGTCAATGTTCATGAGTGATATAGGCCTGTAATTCTCTTTCTTGGTTGGGTCTTTGTGTGGTTTTGGTATCAGGGTAACTGTAGCATTATAAAAGGAGTTTGGCAATGACTCTTCTGTTTCTATATTGTGGAATACATTAAGGAGTATAGGTATTAGCTCTTCTTGGAAGTTCTGGTAGAATTCCGCATTGAAACCATCTGGTCCTGGGCTTTTTTTGGAGGGGAGATTTTTGATAACAGTTTCTAATTCTTCGCGACTAACAGGTATAGTTAGATCATTCACCTGGTCTTGGTTTAGCTTTGGTATATGGTACTTATCTAAAAAAATGTCCATTTCTTTTGCATTTTCCAGTTTTGTGGCATACAGGCTCTTGTAGTATGATCTAATGATTCTCTGAATTTCCTCTGTGTCTGTGGTTATGTCCCCCTTTTCATTTCTGATCTTATTTATTTGCATGTTCTCTCTCTGTTGTTTAATTAGTTTGGATAGGGGTTTGTCGATCTTGTTGATTTTCCCCAAGAACCAACTTTTTGTTTCATTGATTCTTTGGACTGTTTTCTGTGCTTCTATTTTGTTGATTTCCGCCCTCAGTTTGATTCTTTCCAGTCTTCTACTCCTCCTGGGCGCGTCTGCTTCTTTTTTTCCAGGGCTCTCAGGTGTGCTGTTAAGTCCCCAATGTATGCTTTCTCCGTTTTCTTTAAGTGGGCACTTAGTGCTATGAACTTTCCTCTTAGCACTGCTTTCATCGTGTCCCATAGGTTTGAGTATGTTGTCTCTTTGTTTTCATTAAAATCATGGAAGACTTTAATTTCTTTCTTAATTTCTTCCTTGACCCAGGTGTGGTTCAGTAGTTGACTGTTCAGTTTCCATGAGTTTGTCGGCTTTCTGGGGGCAGTATTGTTGTTGCCTTCTAACTTTAATCCGTGGTGATCTGATAAGACACAGGTGGACACTGATTTTTTTTTGTACCTGTGGAGGTTTCCTTTGTTTCCGAGTATGTGGTCAATTTTCGAGAAGGTTCCATGAGCTGCAGAGAAGAAGGTATATTCTTTCTTATTTGGGTGGAGTGTTCTATAGATGTCTGTTAAGTCCATTTGCTTCATTATCTCCAACAATTCTCTTAATTCTCTATTAGGTTTCTGTCTGATTGACCTGTCCATTGGTGAGAGAGGTGTGTTGAAGTCTCCTACTACTAGTGTGTGTGGTTTGATGTCTGCCTTGAGTTTTAGTAATATTTCTTTTACATAAGTGGGTGCTTTTATATTAGGGACGTAGATATTCAGGATTGAGACTTCATCCTGCTGAATTGTTCCTGTTATGAGTATAAAGTGTCCATCTCAATCTCTTCTGATTGATTTTAGTTTGAAGTTAGTTTTGTTAGAAATTAGTATGGCCACACCTGCTTTTTTCTTAGGATCATTTGCTTGAAAAACCTTTCCCCAACCCTTTACTCTGAGTAGATGCCTGTCTTTGTGGTTGAGATGTGTTTCTTGCAAACAGCAGAATGTTGGATCCTGTTTTCGTATCCAATCTCTTAGCCTGTGCCTTTTTATAGGTGAATTGAGACCATTAATATTAAGTGATATTAATGACCAGTGGTTGTTTACTCCGGTTATTCTTATTGTTTTTGGTAGTAGAGTTTGTGTGTCTCCCTTCTTTGAGTTGTGCTGTTGAAGGGTCGCTAGATGCCTGAGTTATTGTAGGCAGTGTTGGCAATGTTGGATTCCTTGGGTTGTGATTTTCCTTCTGTTACTTTCTGTAGGGCTGGATTTGTGGCTACGTATTGTTTAAATTTGTTCTTATCCTGGAATGTCTTGTTTTCTCCATTGATAGTGAACGATAGCTTGGCTGGGTATAGTAGTTTGGGTTTGCATCCATGGTCTCTTAGTTTCTGCAGTACCTCTATCCAGGACCTTCTGGATTTCATGGTTTCCATAGAGAAGTCAGGTGTAAGTCTGATCGGTTTACCTTTATAGGTTACTTGGCCTTTTTCCTTTGCATCTCTTAATATTCTTTCTTTAATCTGTATATTTTGTGTTTTGATTATTATATGACGAGGGGATTTTTTTTTTTTTGATCCAGTCTGTTGGTGTTCTGTATGCTTCTTGGATATTCAAAGGAATATCTTTCTTTATGTTGGGAAAGTTTTCTTCCATAATTTTGTTAAAAATATTTTCTGGGCCTTTGAGCTGTGACTCTTCTCCTTCTTCTATCCCTATTATTCTTAGGTTTGGTCTTTTTATTGTGTCCCATATTTCCTGAATGTTTTGTGATGAGAATTTGTTGGTTTTGCTGTTTTCTTTGATCAGTCCGTTTATTTTCTCTATGGTGTCTTCAGAATCTGAGATTCTTTCTTCTATCTCTTGTATTCTATTGATTATGCTTGTTTCTGAAGTCTCTGCTCGTTGACCTAGATTTTCCATATCCAGCTGGTCCTCAGTTTGTGTTTTCTTCCTTGCTTCCAGTTCAGTTTTCAATTCTTGAACTGTTTCTATTACCTGTTTGATCGTTTTTTCTTGGTTTCCCAGGGTATCATTTACGTATTTGCTCATTTTTTCAAACATTTTATTATACTTTTCATCCATTTCTATGAGGACGTTTTTTACATGTTGTTTAAGGGAGTCTATTGCTTTCATAAAGTCCATTTTTTCCTCTTCTGTGTTAGGATGTTCAAGTCCTTGTGTTGTAAGATCATTGGGTTCTGGTGTTTTCATGTTATTTTTCAGATTGTTGGGTGAATTCTTGCCTTGGCGTCTGCCCATCTCCTCCTATTGATGCTATCTAATGGGTTTGATTTAATTGTAGTGGGGCGATCTGCTCTCAGTGTGGGCTTCACTGTTTCATGCTTGGACTATCCCACCCCCGCCAGGTCTGCTCGCTGGTGTCTCCGCTGCTTGGCCCGCGCGCGCTGGTGTCTCCGCCACCTGGGCCTGCTTGTATGCCGGTGTCTCTGCCGGCTGGGCCTGCCTGCGCGCCCGTGTCTCCGCCGCCTCTGATAACTGTTTTGTTATATGTAATTTTACTATGTTAAAGTTAAAGCCTTTCTTTTTTGTTTAAACAGAAAAAGGGGAAATTATGTAGGAGGTTCATCTGTCTATGTATTACTTTCATTGGTTAATAAAGAAACTGCCTTGGCCTTTTGATAGGCCAGCCCTTAGGTGGGTGGAGTAGACAGAACAGAATTCTGGGGGAAAGAAAACAGAGTCAGGCAGATGCCATGAAGCTCCGGCCTGAGATCGACGTAGGTTAGAATCTTTCCTGGTAAGCCACCACCTTGTGGTGCTACACAGTTTATTAGAAATGGGTTAATCAAGATGTGAGAATTAGCCAGTAAGAGACTAGAACTAATGGGCCAGGCAGTGTTTAAATAAATACAGTTTCCATGTAATTATTTCAAGTAAAACTAGCTGGGTGGCCAGAAAGTAGCCCGTATCCCTATTACAACAAATAAAGAGGGTTTTGAATATTCCTAACAGAGAAATAATAAATATATGGAGTAATACATATTAAACCAGTTTCCCAGATCTGATAATTGCACATTATGTATATGTATTGAAATGCCATATGTACCCCCACAAACACATACAACTCTTCTAGATGGCAATTAGAAACATTAATAAAAACATTTCACATATATTTACAGTTTCTAGCTGTTTAAGACAGGATAGTTCATCTGGTCCACTACTCCTCCACAGCAGAAAGCAGATGTTTCCACAAACATACTTGGTGTTTAAGACAGACTACTTTTTGTAGTAATTCATAATCAACAACTTCCTCACAAAATCACTTGAGTAGGATCACACTAATAATGCTCTTCAAATCATCAGTTTGAACTCATTCAGGGTATCCCATTGTTAGCATTCTTTAGTGGTTGTCCTTTTCTGGTGAGATCTTTGGCTCACTTGCTATAGTAGCTTTTCTCCTGTTTAATACTTTGACTTTTGACAAGGCTCCAGCACTATCTCTAGCAGTACTGAAAACATTGATACCTTGGCAACTTATCCAAGGAGTAGTAAGTGTGTCTTCTGGGAAATCTCCTTTTCATATTGTCTACCTCTACAGTTTCTCTTCTAATTCTTTCTAGTGATTCCCAACTCTTAAAGTTTTTTTCTTGACGGTCTCGATAGGAGATTCTTCTATGTATTATCAAGAAGTGTCAGGGACATCTGATAGCATCTATCCAAGTTTCTTGCACATAGATGGTTTCTATATTATATGATTTTTTTTGATGTTTGGGAAGCTGTGACTTCCTGATGAATGTAGTTCCACATTGGCTGCACTCATAGTATTTATCTCCTGTATGAATTTTTCGATAACTCATAAGATGTGATTTTCTAGTGAAAGATTTCCCACATTCACAATTATAGGGTCTCTCTCCTGTATGGATTCTCTGATGAAGCATAAGCTGTGTCTTCTCAAAGAAAGCCTTTGCACACTCACTGTATTTATAGGTCTTTTCTCCTGTATGATTTCTCTGATGCTTAATGAGCTGCACTTTTTGAACAAATGCTTTCCCACACTCACTGCATTCATAGGGCTTCTTACTTGTGTGTGTCCTCTGATGAGCTATCACGCTTGATGTCTGGGAGAAGGGCTTTCCACATTCCTTGCATTTATAGGGTTTCTCCCCAGTGTGAGTTCTTTGATATATTAGGAGCTGTGACTTTCCAGATAAAGTTTTTCTACACTTGACACACCTATAAGGTTTTTCTCCTAAGTGACATTTTTGATGTCTTATTAGCTCTGACTTCTTGAAAAAGGCTTCTTCACAATCACAACATGGATATTTCTTCTCTCCTGTATGGGTCATCTAATGTTTACTAAGTTGTGACTTTCTGATGAAAATCTCATTACATTCACTGCATCCATATGATTTCTCTCCCATGTGACTCCTTTGATTTCTAATGAGAAGTGAGTTCCTGCTGAAGACTTTTTAAAATTCACTACATAAATAGGGTTTCTTCCCAGTATGTGACCCGTGATGAGTAATCAGTTGTTAATTCCAAAAGAAAGCTTTTCTATAATCACTACATTTATAGGGTTTTTCTCCTGTATGTGTTCTTTGATGAGTGATAACTTTTCATTTCTGAGAGAAAGCTTTCCCACAATCACTGCAACCATATGGTTTATTTATTGTATGAATTATCTCATGTCTTTTTTGCTGAAGGCTTCTCTCACACACTACAAGCATAAGGCTTCTCTCCAGTATGAATTGTCTGATGCTGGATGAGCAGTGACTTTCTACTGAAAATCTTATGACATTTATAGCAACTATATGGTTTCTCTACTGAGTGGGTCCTTTGGTGAGTAGTGAGCTGTGACTTTTGGGTAAAAGTTTCCCTTCTGGGGGGCTGGAGAGATGGCTCAGTGGTTAAGAGCACTGGCTGCTCTTCCAGAGGTCCTGAGTTCAATTCCCAGCAACTACATGGTGGCTGACAATCATCTGTAATGAGATCTGGCACCCTCCTCTGGAGTGCAGGCATACATGGAGGCAGAATGTTGGATATATAATAAATAAATAAATCTTTTAAAAAAAGTTTCCCTTCTGTGCTGTATCATTTCTCTGATGTATAGTAAGCTGTGATTTCTTGTTAAAAACTTCACCACATTCCATACATAAATAGACACCTGACTTTGTTATATGATTTATAATGAGCCATGACTCTTTATTGCTGGTTTTTCTAGATTTGTTACAATCATGGTATTTTACATCACTATAGGCTCTGTCAGATTTTAGATAAAACAACAATTTCTTACTGACCTTAATTTTTTTCTTCCGTAGTTACTTTTCGGAATAAAAAAATCAAAAGGATGTTTTAGCCATTTTTCGCATGTGCCAATTTATGACGCCTTGATTCTAAATGAACAGTGCTCATGTTTGACTGAAATATTTCCTCCAAAACATCATTTCCATAGCCACTCCCCTTTATTTCAAGCTTGTTTTGTTTATTTTGATGACACAGTTCAGAATAACTGTCTAGCGAGCTTTCTAGAAAAGGAAAAAAAGAGAACCATATTGTATAATTTCTTCAATGATTATACTTACAAATAAAACTTCTGAAATAAGCTTATTCTCCTGGAGAGAAGGTAAGCCCTCAAATATGTATACTAAGTAGGTGAATTTCTTTTTGTTTTTTGGAAACAGTTTGACTATGTAGCCCATATAGGCCTCAAAGTCAAAATCCTCGGGACTCCGACTCCTAAATACTAAAACTCCAGGCATTTTTTTTTTTGGATAGTGAAACATGAAAATGAAATTTTGATGTAGTAGGAAATTTATAAGAGCCACAATAGTTGGCATTTACTGGAGAGTGATGGCCACCTAGGCTTTGAAGTAATCTTTTGTAAATCTCAGTGATTGTTATCTGAGATTTATGGAATTGCTTTTCCTTTAGGGGCTTCAAAAACCTTTATATAACCTCAGTTACAAGACATTCCTGGCAAATCAGTAAGTCTTGTATGGCTGAGAATTGCTTAAGTGATGAGCTCCTTCAAAAAATGCCTAGATCACATTCAAGGTTCTGGTCTGTAGGATGTAACAAGGCTTCCCAGCAGTGGCGATGACTGATACTTATTACATCCTGTAGTTTTTTTCTTAGTTCACCAACACTTTAAATTACAAATGTTAGAAATATTCAGTAATCTGTGATTTTCAAGTATATGTCTAGAACTCAAATGCAAAAGACAAAATGCAGGTAACTACCCAAACATAATATACTGAAAACTAAGACTAAGCAAATATAAAACAAACATTTGAACACACTTTACTTTTGAATGATATAAAGGAAGAAACACTGGTCAAGTTATAAGCAAATACAGGCTACCAACTTTGTATCTGAAAGATGAGAAACTTTAATTTTCCATACCATACTTACATTAATAAAAAAAAAAACTCAGCTGAGCAGCGGTGGCGCACACCTTTAATCCCAGCACTCGGGAGGCAGACATAGGCAGATCTCTGCAAATTCGAGGCCAGCCTGGTCTATAGAGCAAATTCCAGGACGGCACACAAAGAAACCCTATCTTGAAAAATCAAGAAAAACAAACAAACAAACAAACAAAATCTGGTTGTGGTAGCACACACCTTTAATCCCAGTACTTGGAAGGCAGAAGCAAGTGGATCTCTATGTATTTAAGTCCAGTCTGGTCTACATAGCAAATTCCAGGTTAGTGAGAGCTACATAGTGAAATTCTGTCTTAAAAACATAATAACAAAATAAATGAATAAAAGAAGGAATAACACAATCTCAGAGCCAGGAAGATGACTTAGTGAGTAAAGGTGTCTGCTGCCGAGAGTGCTGGCCTGAGTCTAGTCCCTAGGACCCACACTGTAGAAGTAGAAAACGCACACACAAAATAAAAATGAAAAATTCTTTTAAATAGTCTCCCTTAAGATCATCACCTGAATCACTGAAATCGGTTACTTGACCATCATTAAAGCAAGTTTTGGGGCTGGGTGGTGGTGGGGCACTTGGGAGGTGGAGACTGGCAGATCTCTGTGAGCTCAAGGCCAGCCTGGTCTATATAGTGAGTTCCAGGACAGGCTGCAAAGTTACAGAGAAACCCTGTCTCGAAAAAGCCAACCAACCAAACAACAACAACAGCAACAACAACACCAAACAGCCGGGCACTGGTGGCACACACCTTTAATCCCAGCACTCAGTAGGCAGAGGCAGGCAGATCTCTATGAGTTCAAGGCCAGCCTGGTCTACAAGAGCTAGTTCCAGGACAGGTTCCAAAGCTACAGAGAAACCCTGTCTCGAAAACAAACAAAGAAACAAACAAAACAAAAAGCAAAAAAAAAACAACAATTTTTTTTTGGCCAGGCAGTTGTGGCACAGGCCTTTAATCCCAGCACTCGAGAAGCAAAGATAGGTAGATTTCTAAGTTCAAAGCAAACCTGGTCTACAGAGAAAGTTCCAAGACAGTCATGGCTATACAGAGAAACCCAGTCAAATAAAAAATAAAAATAAAAATAAACAATTTTTCTTGCCCTTAGAATATTTGTGCTGCCAGCAGTGGTGGTGCACGCCTTTAATCTCAGCACTTGGAAGGCATAGGCAGGCAGATTTTTGTGAGTTTGAGGCCAACCTGGTCTACAAAGTGAGTTCCAGGACAGCCAGAGCAGTTACACAGAAAAACCCTGTTTTGAAAAACTAAAAAAAATTAAAAAAAATAAAAATATTGTTGTATGTGTGTGTGCACATGCATGTGCATGCACACATGTTTGGAAATAAAGACAACTTGAGGAGTCAGTTATTTCCCTCTGCCATGCGGGTTGAGGAATCAAACTCAAGGTGTCATACATAGTTGCAAGTGCCCTTATTGACTGATCCATCTCACCAACACTTTCTTTTGGCTTTTCATTTTTGTCTCATTTTCAATGAGACAGTTTCATTCTGTAGGTCAGGCTGGGCTTGAACTTGTAGTGCTCTTTCTGTCTTAGCCTCTCAAGTTTACTTTAATCACAGTTTGGCATTTATCCCTTTTTAATTGCACCAATAATTTAACCTATAAATAAATACAATTGACCTATATATAATACTAATAATATGAATTGCAAACCGTAAGAATGCTTTATATAACTTTAGAGTGGGCAGATCAGAAGTTCAAGGTTATTCTCGGTTACTTAACCTTCCAGCCTGGAAGATCCTATTTAAAGAAAAAAAATTATATAACATTAGGATAGTATTTTTCCTTTTGTAAGTGTAATAATTCCCAATTTTCACATAACTGTTCATTAAATTTTTTGTTTGATTGATTTTTCTGTACTTTTGCTTGTTTTCTGGTGATGGGAACTGAACCAAAGGCTTTGTGGAAGTTAAGCATTTGTTCTACCATAGAGCTATAGTGCCAGATAGTCTTTCTTTAAGGATCTACTTTATTATTTTTAATTGTGTATATGTGTATGCCTAAGTGTGGATATGGGTATATAGGTCTGGGTATTCTGTTCATAGAGGACAGAAGCATGAGACTGTATAGAACTGGAGTTATAGGTGGTTGTGAGCCTCCCAACATGGGTGCAAAGGCCTTAACTCGGGTCCTGGAATAGTAAGCACTCTTAACTGCTGAGTCATCTGTCCAGTCTGTTTCTTTTTTTGAGAGAAGATATCATTGTGTGTGCTAGACTTGTTACATACTCTGGACTCAAATGTACCCTGAAGACCAGACTGGATTCTGACTCACTGTTCTCCTGTTTCTACTTCACAGGTGCTAAGATTAGAAGAAGCATGTGCTACCATCTGTGACTTTGCTGAATATTTTCAAGAGAATTTTATTGAATATTTTAGCTATTATTATTTATCTATTTGTTTATTATTTATTTATGAATGAGATGGGGGTCTCTTTATGTAGCCCTGGCTGACTTGGATCTTTTCTCTAAATTAGGCTGGTCTCAAACGCACAGAGATCCACCTATTTCTGCCTCTTGAGTGCTGGGATTAAAGTCTGCGCTGCCATGTCTTTTTGGAATGTTTTTTTTTTTTTTTTTTTGGTTTTTCGAGACAGGGTTTCTCTGTGGTTTTGGAGCCTGTCCTGGAACTAGCTCTTGTAGACTAGGCTGGTCTTGAACTCACAGAGATCTGCCTGCCTCTGCCTCCCAAGTGCTGGGATTAAAGGCGTGCGCCACCACCGCCCGGCTTTTTGAAATCTTTTGAAGTGGTGTTGTAGATCACCATCTTTCGAGCTTAGCAGCCATTATCGCCTTCATCAAATCAGTTGAGCTCATCACAGAAGATGGTTGTGTCACAAGCTAGAGTCATCTGAGAAGAGAAAATCTCAATTAAGAAAAATACTCCATTGTATTTGCTCATAGGCAAGGTTGTAGGACACTTTCTTGAGTGATGATTGATGTGGGAGGGTCCAGTCTGCTGTGGGCAGTGCCATCCTTGGACAGGTAGTCCTGAGTATATGAAAAAGAAACTAAGCAAACCAAGAGGAACAAGCCAATAAGCATTCTTCCATGGCTTCTACTTCAGTTTCATGATGAAAGATTTAACAGGATCTCAAATAAAAAGCAATTAGTCTTATTTTTTTGAGGGATAAATTTTTTGGCCAGGAATAAAGTTCTTAACTAACTATCAAATACTAGAATTTGGGAGAAGGGATCGACCAGTGCTGCTGATACCAAGGAGAATTAAATAAAGGCTTGATGTTTCATGCACATATATAAAGGACAATAAAATCCAGAGATTTTGGGGGGGGGGGGTTCTAGACTTTTTCTCTATATAGCCCTGGCTGTCCTAAAACTTGCTTTATAGACTAAGCTGGCTTCAATCTCACAGAGATCTGCCTGCTTCTGCTTCCTGAGTGTTAGGATTATCAGTACCTTGTTTAAGTCTGGAGATTAAAGGCAATAATCACAAGATAAAATCAGAGTATATTTGAAGAATTTGTAGCAAGTTATTTTATGAACTATGAGAGAAAAAAACATAGTAATTTTGTGTTTTGTGAGTTTTTTTGAGTCAAGGTCTCATTTGGCCTAAGCTAGCATCAAACTCACTATGTAGCTGAGGATAACCTTGAATTTCTTATCCTCCTGTCTCCACTTTCTGAGTGGTGGGAATAAAAGCATATACTGCTATGCCCACACTCAAAGAATGTAATTTTACAATAACAATAAGGGGCTGGAGAGATGACTCAATGATTGAAAACTCTTGTTGCTCTTGCAGAAGACTTAGGCTGCTTTCCCGTACCTGTTAGTATCCAGGCACACCTGGGCCCGCTCCTTGGGGACCTGGCAGAGTGTGTTACCCCTGCCCACATGACAGGCAGTACACCCTGTTGGGTGGTCTCTGTGCACTTGTGCTGCTCCCTGTCCCTTTCAAAGGCCAAACTCTTAACTACTCACTTTTCTTTTTCCCTTTCTTCTTCCTCTTTCCCACCCACCTCTCTCTCTCTCTCTCTCTCTCTCTCTCTCTCTCTCTCTCTCTCTTCTCTCTCTCTCTCTCTCTGTTTGGCTCTCTGCCCCTCTCTCTTTCTCTCTAGCGCTCTGCCTCCCTCTGTACCTTGTAGTGATATTTTATTTGTTTTTAATAAATAAAGATTGCTTGAAGATCAGAGTACAAAACTAAGCCATCAGAGGCCAGGGAGTGGTGCCACACACCCTTAATCCCAGGACTCAGAGGCAGGATGAATCTCTTAATCCCAGGAGACAGAGGCAGATGGATCTCTGTGAGCTCAAGTTTACCCTGGGCTACACAGGATTGATCAAGAAACAGATCCAGGTGGTGGTGACTCATACCTTTAATTCCAGTGTTTGGGTGTCACACACCTTTAATCCCAGCACTAGGGAGGTAGAGACAGGAGTGATATGGCTAGATGGAGAGAGAAATATAAAGGAGAAGAGACAGGAACTCAATGGAGTGTGGAGTCTGAGGTTTGGTGGAGACAGTACATGCAGTCTAGGCAGTCTAAGTATCGCCCCTTAGGTCTGAGCATTGATAGAGGGAAAAGGTCTCTCTAGTGGCTTCCTGCTCTGCTTCTCTGATCTTCAGCTTTAACCCCTATATCTGTCTCTAGGTTTTTATTATTCATGCTACAGCACCTCTCTCTTTCTTTCTCTCTCTCTCTCTTCTCTCTCACCATGACGCCACTCTGCACTCTCTTTCTCTCCACTCTCATTTCCCTTCCCCGACTCTGTTTACTTCCCCCAATAAAACTCCCCACTCCCCAATAAAACTCTGTCTGCATGGCATGTTTGTTCACTCACTATGGTTTGGACCCAGCCCACCAAGGTCCATCTCACCTTTTATCATAACAGTAACAGTACCCACATGGTAGCTCACAATAATCCATAACTTCACTTCCAGGAGATCTGATAGCTTCTGACCTCCTTGAGCACCAGGTATACACATGATGCATATATATACATTCAGGCAAAATATACATCTAAAATGAAGAAATCTATAAATCTAAAAAATAAGATTATAGAATATATTTATTTAATCCCAGCTACTCAGGAGCCTTGCAAATTCAAATCTAGTCTGGGCAATTTAGTGAGATCCTATCATAAAATACATATTTTTAAAAAAAGATCTAGAAGCCAGACATTGTGGTATATGCTTTTAATCCCAGCACTCAGGAGGCAAGGGCAGGTGGATCTCTATGAGTTCAAGGCCAGCCTGATCTACAAAGCAAGTTCCAGAACAGCAAGGCTACATACTAAGGCTCTGTTTCAAAAACAAAGAAGGGGTTGGCATGTAGTTTAATGGTAGAGTACTTGCTCAGTATATATATAAAATCCTAGCATCAATCCCTAATATTGCAAACCCCATATATATGCAAACTCTATTTCATTTAAACTAATAAAGTATATTAAACAATAATGTAGTGTTTGATTTAATATTTAAAGGTTTAGGTATGGAATTGGTGTTAAAAAAAAAAACCCTTGAACTAATCATGATAACTGATGCCTACAACCCAAATACTCTAGAGGCCGAGATAGAAGAAATGCCATGTGTACCAGACTAGTCTGAGGTACACTCAGGGCTATAAACTGAGAATCTATATAAGAAAATTGAAAATAATTTAAACTGGTTTGACTAAATGAGATTGTTGCTATTGTGTGGGTATATGTAAATTTCTATACTTTGTTTCTGCCACACATTGGCATACAGGATCTTTAATTTTATCTACTTTTCCAAAATAATAGTCCTATTTCCAGTTCAGTTTGTAATTCTGACTTCAACGCAACATCTAGTATTCTTTAAAGTTTCTGATAAATTCAAAATTTTATCATGAATTCCAGGTCTTTATAATCTTTTACTCTCAAAATATTATAAATATAATACTCACAAATATTTAATTACAAAGATATTTTCCACCCTGGGACCTTTGCCACTACAGTTGTCTCAATATTTAGGAATTTTAAATACAATTTATGAACAACACTTCAAATGTACTCATCTGTCCTCAAAACTCTTGAGACTTAATTTTCACCCTGTCTAATAATGTTCATTATTTCTCACCTAAAGAGTTTGACTTAGGATTTCATCATCCATTATCCATGACTCTTCTTGATCTAGCTTGGAAGCTACATCAGGTTTGATGACTTGATGACCTGTTAATTAGAAGCATAAAAATTAAGCTGCGAGCCGGGCGGTGGTGGCGCACGCCTTTAATCCCAGCACTTGGGAGGCAGAGGCAGGTGGATCTCTGTGAGTTCGAGACCAGCCTGGTCTACAAGAGCTAGTTCCAGGACAGGTTCCAAAACCACAGAGAAACCCTGTCTCAAAAAAACCAAAAAAAAAAAAAAAAAAAAAAAAAAAAAAATTAAGCTGCGAGATCCAAACATAAAGAACTTTTTATTATAAAAACCACGAAATATAGGAGCTGAAGAGATGGCTTAGCAGTTATGACTATTTGCCTGGGTTCAGTTTCCAAACCCACATGGAGTTTCACAAACATTTGAAACTCCAATTCCAGGGGACCTAACCAACATCTTCTGACACCTGTGGGCACCAGACATGTATGTGGTGCAAATGCATTCATTCAAGCAAAACACACATGCACATTAAATAAATCTTAAAAAAAAAAAAACCTCAAGACTGTGACTGAAAACAAATCAACATATATAGAAATGAAACAATTTGAAACATATATTAAAATCAGTAAACACATCAGAGGAATGATTACTATGTGCGCACTAAATTACGGTGGAAATCCTCACCCAAGAAGACAAGGCTGCTGCAGATCTCCAACATCACATCTCTGTACAAGCTCTTTTGAGTAGGGTTAAACAGCTGTCGTTCTTCCCATGAGAAGTCTACAGCCACATCCTCAAATGATATCTGAAAAGCACAGTCTCTGTTTGATGTGAAGTGACTATCATGGAGGCCTTGCAGAATACAGGCATCCCTATTTGTGGCAGACAACCTCAGTGATCTCTGACGCCCACCGTTGGTGTTATGTATACTCTCAAGGTGATCTTACCGACTACAGGACATAATGAAATGAGGTGATGGGATGCTATTTCACAGATTAGGTTATAAGAGAATATAACTTCCTTCTTGAAAGTTATTTCTCTTCCTGGGAAAATCTGTCAGTAACACTGAAGTAACCTTATAGGAAGCCACATACAGCAAGTAACCAAGGTCAAACATTCCTATGAGGGTTTATAAACTAGATCATCTCCCTATAACACTTTGGAATGACCTCAGCCTTTCTGAACATCTGGATTTGTGGGTTACTCAAGACTCTGTTCCAGAACCAAAGAGGTAAGCATCTGATAAAGCAAGAAACTGTAAGATAAATGTTTCTTCTTATACACTGAGTGTTGAGACAATTAGTCACACAGAGATGAATCAACAATATGACATACTAATATTACATACTTTGAAGAAAAATAAAATGTTATTAAAATTTGTATAATTGTGAGCTGGGTATGGTGATTCACATCTATAATCCCAGGTATTAGGAAGGTTGAGGTGGGGAGCCAACCTTGGGTACATAATAATACTGTCCCCAATCAGCATGGTGCTTGACACTCCAGACCACCCAGGGGTACACAGTGAGACCCATTCTTAAAACAACAAGAACAAAACAAACTGTGCCCCCCCCCCCCGGAAAAAAACACTATTACCATGGACTAGAGAGTGTTGTGAAGAGTGTAGGGACCCTTTGTTCCATCCTGCCTGGCTAGCTTACACCCGAAATAATCACACAGAAATTGTATTAACTAAATTACTCCCTGGTCCATTAGCTCTAGCCTCTTATTGGCTAACTCTCACATCTTGATTAACCCATTTCTATTAAATCTGTGTATCACCATGTGACTGTAGCTTACTGGCAAGATTCTAACCTATGTGTGTCTCAGGCCAGAGATTCATGGCATCTGCCACTCTGCTCTTCCCAGAATTCTGTTCTGTCTTCTCTACCTATCTGAGATCTGCCCTATCAATTAGGCCAAGGCAGTTTCTTTAATAACCAATGAAAGCAACACAAATACAGAAGGGTCTCCTACACTGTTTCCCTTTTTCTGTTTAAATAAAAGGGAAGGCTTTAACATAGTAAAATTACATATAACAGGTATCAAGCAAGAATTACAATTACAATATTTAGATCTATTTTATCTTTTATCATAACAAAGGAAAACTATAACTATCCATTCTTCAACTCCATCAAAGATTCCAGAAGGAGGCTGGTCCGAAGGTAGTGAGTTCTTTCAGCTGACTGTTCACAGTCAGCCATTTGTGCTTCCTGTTGTCTGACAACAGTTAGCTATTTACAGCAGTTGTTGGCAACTGTTCACAGTTGTGTAACAATTGTTCACCCTGTCAATTGTTAGCAACCGTTCATGGTCGCATAGCAATTGATTACCCTGTTCTCACTACTGTACTTGACTAGTCTTAAAAAAAAAAAAAGATTCCAGAAGGATATAATGTTACCTAAGTAAACAGAAGTGCATTGTAAGAAATTTCCAAAACTCTAGAATTGACATAGACATTTTGCTGCCTGTACAGTCACCCAAAGTTCTTCTGTACCATTGGGGCATCCATCTTTGACCTTCAGGCCCATAGTATCCAGCAGACTTTTTCACGAGGCAGGAAATTTCAAAGACAGTTCAGTTACTTTCTTTTGTGTCCTGCAGAATGGCTCACAGACTCTTTCATGAAGCAGGAACCCTGAAGGATCATCTCACCTTTAGGCAAGTTCAGCAGTCCTCTCTCTGCGGTTCTTTGTGTCCAGTTTATGCAACAGTCCAGGCAAGAGGAGTTTCTTGCCCAAATGGCTATCAAACTCCATAAGGAGCCTCTTCGATGCCCATCTTCCTCTTGAAGTAGCTGGTGCTGCCAGGAGCAGACATGTCTCATTGTCATGAAAAATCCTAAATTATTAAAACATCTTAAATGCCATATTCTGTAGTATTTGAAAGATATGAAGAATGCCTATCTGATTGAAATATATCTCTATATATCTAGAAAATCTAACAAACATGACTACAAGCTTGATTATTATTGATGATTATCCATTGACAACCTATATTTCCTAATTATACATTACATTTTTAAATAAACTATACAATCACAATACCTTAATCAAGATCAAAAATACATATACATATAACAAAATTGACCTTAAACTTGTATCAATAAATCAAGACTTACACCAATGCAAATTATTAATATCTATATCATATCCCCCTTTAAATGTAAACAAACAGTTATAAACAATATTTGGGAATATGGACATAGTTATTTCTCTCCAAACTTCTTCCTGCTGTATGGGGGCACTGTTAATCAGGTCCTTCATGGTATATCCCATGTGCTAGGTTCATCTCAGTCACCAGTTGAGTGAATTAATTTCCTGAGGGTGTTTACGGCAACCTTTCAGGAGGGCAGGGCCTATCATACCATATTGGTCTAGAAGCAATCCACAGGGTCTCATCCTCTGTGAAAACAAAAGAAGAACCTCTTTTCCAAAGCATCATATCCTTAGACCCAAATTCTGAAGTCAAGATACCTTTATAATATACATGTTGGTTTAGCTTAGCAACTCATTCAATGAAATGTTTTTCTGTACTTAGCTCCTTCTCAGTCAAAACATTTAAAGAAAACACAATAATACAGATAATCCAGACTCTCTGTGAATTTTCCATTTTTATGTGGCTTATTTTTCTTCAGTCTTTTTAATGGTCTAATTAATCTATCAATTTTTGATTGCCCGTCTCTTTGAAGACTTTACCCTTTTCTTAAAGCATTAAACTTTATTTTATGACTCTCTATACTCCTTTTCTTCTCTCCCAAGCCTATGTGCATTTATCCAACATTGTGACCCATTTAGAGATGGTCACTTATGTCTGAATCTGTCCTATTGCATTGTCTGCAATTCTCTACTGTCTTGAAGAGCTTCTAAAATGTTAAGCAGCTTGGTTGCAGCTGCTCTGGATGTTGGCTCCGCCTCTTTCCAATTTCAAAATGGTGGACGTACCATTTATGAGAGCTCTGGGGCTGCCAGGCAAGAGCAACATTCATCAATCCAACATGGAGAATGAGCGTGCCACACATAAATCCTTTTTATTTGAGTTACAGCCAAATCTGCCACACAGAGCACTGTGCAGCCTGGAAACATCTCTCTGTATGGCAGCAGGAATCCACCATGTTCTCCCACTTGCACAAGCCTGATTCCGCTGTCTGCCTAGGCAGGGAGCGCTGAGTCACAGGCATGGTCTCAGCCAGTTTCCTCCCAACTCTAGTGGGCACAGAAACACCAAGTCCCACAAATGTCATTGAAATGCTTTATAGCCGGAGTTCGTACTGGTGGCACAGCCCAGGAAGCCACACTTTAAAATGGCGCGGCTTTTTTCTGCTATAACTGAATCAGGAGAATCTCTCTTAAAGGAGATGCCATACTCTGCCAGCAAACAGCAAAAAGCTGTGTTAAACTCTGTATTTTTTTTTTTTTGTTGTTGTTCTAGAATTTCTTTTTAAGCCCTCTTAGGTTTTACATGGAGTTAGTAGACCACGTTGGGCACCACTCTGTTGTGAAGGGCATGGGGCCCCTTTTTTTCCATCTCACTGGCTAGCTTACACCTGAAATAATCACACAAAAGTTGTATTAATTAAATTATTACATGGTCCATTAGTTCTAGCCTCTTATTGGCTAACTCTCGCATCTTGATTAACCCATTTCTATTAAATCTGTGTATCACCACATGACTGTGGCTTACCGGCAAGATTCTAACCTATGTCCATCTCTGGCTGGAGATTCATGGCATCTGCCACTCTGCCCTTCTTCCCAGAATTCTGTTCTGTCTTCCCCGCCTACCTGAGATCTGCCTTATCAACTATGCCAAGGCAGTTTCTTTAATAACCAATGAAAGCAACACAAATACAGAAGGACCTCCTACACCAGGAGAGATGGTTCAGAGGTTAAGAGCACTCACTGGCTGTTCTTCTAGAGATACTGAGTTCAATTCCCAACAACCACATGGTGGCTCACAACCATCTATAATGAAATAAGGCACCCTCTTTTGACCTATAGGAATATATGCATTCAGAATACTGTATATATAATAAATAAATAAATCTTTAAAAAATAATGTCTGTCTTTAAGGTTGAGGTGTGCTTCTTGTATGCAGCAGAAGGATGAATTTAAAAAAAAAGAAATAAAACCTATTACCATTATGAAGTCACACATCTACATACCTATCCATTTAATGAGAAATTGAAATTGAAAAAGTGTATCTTTATAAGTAAAGTATCATTGGTATTTGAGAACAATTTCCAGCTAAGCAGGAATGCCTCATAGGAATGACCTCCTGCATACCTGGCTTCTGCCTACTAAATACCAGGTATATCTCTAAGCCACTGGCAAAATGAAGTCACATGAATACACTGACACTATCCTCTTTCAACAAGTAGGCAGCTCTTTTAGGTATCTTCTAAAATGCAAATATTTAATGACTAATATTCTTATAGGTTTTGAACAGTACAGTGTTGAGTAGAAAAACATAATGTCAGAGAATCTTTAGTTTTCCAGACAACTAGTAAACAAAGCATTGTGAGTATAAATGAGAATACACAGGGATGGAACAAAACAGGTTGCAAACACTAGGTATGAGACACTGGGGTTAGGCAACCTTCAGAGAGAATGCAAACAAGGAAGGCAGAGGAAGGGACATTCCAGGAAAGTTATGAAAGAGTATAGGAGCATAGCACAGGTTGTAGGAAAATGGTGACATGGATGACCTTGGGCTCTTAATGTGGAACTAAAACCTGGAGTAATCAGAAGCCAGCTTTTACTGAATTTAGGTAAATGTATAGGACAGAGGATACAGAATAAAGGGGAAAGATTTAGAGCAAGTCGCAAGAATAGAGACCTACTAGGATATCTTTTGCCTTAAAGTTGAAACCCCAAAAGTACAACTTTGTATTTGGATTAATGAAAAATAATACTAAGATATGTATGGATGGAGTTCAGTGGCAGAATGCTTGTCTAACATGTGCCAAAGCCTATCACTTCCATAATAACAACAATAAATAAAATAAAATGTTTGTGTACATGCATATACATAAATAAAATGTATTAAGAATTTGTAAAATTGTCACTTGAGAATCTGTGATAAGAAGGCAGATTTTGTTTTGTTTTGCCCTGTTCTTTTTTTTTTTTTTTTGAGAAAGGATTCCTTTATGTAGTCTTGGCTGTCTTTTAACTAACTATATAGACCAAGCAGGCCTCGAACTTACAGAGATCTGCCTGCTTCTGCTTCCTGAGTGTTGGAATAAAGGCATGCACCACCATACCCAGTTAAGAAGGTAGATTTTTTATGTGATTGTATTGACTAAGTCTCAGGATAGGTATATTTTGTAAAACAAAACAAAATCCCAATTGTTTTGTTTCCTTTTTTTCGCCCTTTGAGACAGGATCTCACTACATAACCCAGGTTAGCCTGAGCTCATAATGTATATAATGTAGCCCATTCTACTCTCAAACTCTTGGTCCTCTTGACCTTGTTTTGTTTGCTTTCATTTGAGACAAGGTTTCTCTGTGTAGCTCTGGTAGTCCTGGAATTCACTCTGTAGTCCAGGCTGGCCTCGAACTTCACAGAGATCCACATGCACCACCACCGTCCAGCTGACTTTTCCTTTCAAATATGCTCTCAAAAACAGAATTATCCAGGGGTTAGGGCTACATTAAGGTACAAGGGGTATCCTTTTACTAAGGAAAATGGTAATGGTAATGGTCCTTTGCCTAAATAAGACCCTCTCTCAAAGCCGGGTGGTGGTGGCACATATCTTTAATACCAGCACTTGGGAGGCAAAGGCAGGTGGATCTCTTGTGAGTTCGAGGCCATCCTGGTCTGCAAGAGTTGTTTCCAGGACAGCTAGGACTCTTAGACAAAGAAACCGTGTCTTGAAAAATAAACAAACAGCAACAACAACAACAAAAAATGATTCAGACCATATTAAGAACTCCAGAGCAGGAGCCTTATTAGCATAACTGCAAAATTTAATATTCCACGGTGAATTCCCATATCAATCTAGCACTAAATTCTGTGGGTATTCTGATATCATTGATACTATCTCAGCCTGCAGACCTTCAGTTCAGTTCAAACTTGCTGGTCACAATTTGGAGTCATAAATTAGTGCTAGGGGAAAGCATTCATACAGAACTTAGAAGCCTCCTAGCTCTCTACTAGGCTGAACAATCACTTACTGGTAAAGCAACTGCTAAGACTCATTCAAGGCATTGAAGAGTCCAAGAATAAGAAAACAGAAATGTAGATTCCAGAAGTAAGAATGTAGAAATAAAGAAAAACAAAGTTGTAAGCCTAGGTGAATGAGAGCAGGCTGTCAGCAGCTTACTGGACAGTTTAAGGACTGACTACTTTGTTTTGCAAATAGCTCTATCTGCAAGGTTGAAACGAGCCTCTGCAAACAAAGTTAGCCCTAAGAGAACACACACACACACACACACACACACACACACACACACCGGCCACCTATGCTCAACAACGAACATGAGTTGAGTTAACCTTTAAATGGTGGGGTGTATGTGACTTTTTGTTGTGCATTTTCCCACACCCTTCCCTGCTATGTGAAACGGCCAGTGTTGGGGGGAATGCAGAGCTTTGGTAAACACCATCTTGGAGTGACAGGGAAAAGCAATGGACTAAATGCAAACACTAGTTTAACTGAAAAACTCTGTTAATGGAAATTGCAAAGAAGAGCAATTTGTGTCTAAGTTTCACCTCAAGATTGTAAAAATTCCTGTTATTGCCTAATGCTTGTTGCTATAAAAAGGGATGGTTCAGAAACTGTCCTGGGCCACAGCCTTACAAGTCAATCTCTGGCTGTGGTCTCAGCTTTTTGTGCCCCATGGATATTTATTTTTTCCTGGAATAAAGTTTTCTTCTGGTTTACTAGACTTCAGTGGCCTGTTCCTATCTTTGCGTGAATGCTGTGGACACAACAGTAATGAAATTCAAGAGCTCCTGATCTTCCTGCCTTCTGAATTCAGATGCTGGGATTATATGTTTCAATAGTGTAATAGATTAATTTAAAATGCTCCTGCTGTTGCCCCTTCAGCACCAGCTTCTACCCCTGTCCCTTTAGCTCCTACTCCTGTTCCTACACCAGTTCCTTTAGATACTGTTTTGTACCCCACTAAGAAATCTACACCTTCCCAACCTCAACAGACAATAAGAGGGCCCAGATAGTTTCCGACATTCTTCTCCGAGAAATCAGCCCCGGTTTGGAATCCCAACCTCTCTTCAGTCAGATGATGGCCCAAAGTTTACTTCCCAGATTTCCCAAAATTTGTCTAAAGCTCTTAATATTCCCTGGCATTTTCATATCCTATACCACCCTCAGTCTTCAGGGAGGGTAGAATGAACTAACCGATCCTTAAAAAATGTTCTTGTTAAAATGTCACAGGAGTGGGGCTGATCTATTGGGAGCTCACCAAGGCCAGCTGGACTGGGACTGAATAAGCATGGGATAAAACCGAACTCTCTGAACATGGTAGACAATGAAGGCTGATAAAAAGCCAAGGACAATGGCACTAGGTTTTGATCCTACTTCAGGAACTGGCTTTGTGGGAGCCTAGCCTGTTTGGATGCTCACCTTCCTGGACCTGGATGGAGAGGGAAGGGCCTTGGACTTCCCACAGAGCAGGGAATCCGGACTGCTCTTCAGAGTGGGGGGAGGGGGAGAGGAGGGGGAGGGGGAGAGAAGTGGGAGGAGGAGGAGGGAAATGGGAGGCAGGGAGGAGGCAGAAATTGTTTCAACAAAAAAAAAAATAAAGAAAAAAAAGAAAAAAAAAGAAAAATCCTATTAAAAAATGTCACAGGAGCTTCACTTTGACTGGGTAAAACTTTTGCCTCTGGCCCTTCTAAGGCTTAGGGCTCTTCCCAAAGGGCCCCCTTTTCATCTCACCCTTTGAACTCATGAACAGAGGCCAGTTTTAACACCTCCTTCCCCCCCCTCACCTAAAACCTCTCCCCTTCCTGATCATCTGCTTACTCCACTGGTATTCCATCTACTCTCCCATATGGGATTTTACTGACTACTCATTGCCTCAACCATGTGCTAATTCATGCCCACCGCCTATTAAAATAGGGGATCAGGTACTATTCTCTCCCCCAGACCAACACCCCTCATCCCTTTCCCCTAAATGGCAGGGCCCCTTTAAAATAATTCTTGTAATTCCCACAGCTGCCAAGCTCGAGGGACTTCCTCATTAGCTTTGGTCTTTGATCATTTGTAGAAGTCTGCCAGAATATGTTTTTTATTTCCTACTAGAGTTTTTGATCTATCCTCCACATCTATTTTATCATTCAGACCAGTATGGTTTCTTACAGTAGGCACTGGATTTTTATTTTTTTATTTTTTTTATTTTTATTTTTTTTGTGGAACATGTTTTCCACACTAACTGGGAAAGATTGAACCATTGGACCTACAAGAGGCCCCCAAGGGAGTTCTCCGATGGTATCAGATTGTCTTGTCTGTCCTTTGTCAACCTACATTTATTGGTCCAATGTCAGCCTTTGCCATGCCTCCTACAGACACACAAAGGCTGAGTCCTCCTATTCTTGCCATTTCTAGAGTAGATATTATTTCTAGGAATTTCTTGTCTAAAATCCCTTCTCAGATGTTCTATTTTACTACAATTAAAACATTTAACAATTTGCTGTTTCCTCATACTATTGGAAATCACTTCTCCTACCCAATTTATTATTATAGTCAAATGTCTTAACATTCATTGTATCCAGATCCATTCATTCATTGGTGCTGATCTGACCTTTAGAGGCCCAAGGATCGTTTCCCATTTTAAGTTGGCATTTTTAAAAGCTAAAGATTTAATAAGTATATGTCTATCTTCTGGGTCTGTTACTCCTATTTGTCCAGCCTTATTTAATCTTTGAAAAAAGTCACTAAAAGGTTCTCTCTGACCCTGTTAAACCCTAATAATATATATATTTTCTTTTTTGGTTTCTGAATCATGTCCCAAAAATTTAAGGCTGCTGTGCTGCACAGGGATAAGGTGTGTTTGTTGTAAAGAGCCTGGTCCTTAGGATCAGAGTAAGGACCCTTGCCAAGAATTTGATCTTGGGAAATCTCAAGTTCTTTTGCTTTTTCCTTTTGTTCAAAAGTTTTTGTCTTTTTTTCCAATAACCTTTTTAGAGAAGCTGTGGTCCATCTGAGATTAACTGAAGCCAAGCTTGTGGGTTAGCCTTATTGCTTGAAGCCCATGTTTTGACCATTTTCCTAACAAAGGGTGAATGTGTGCTGTAAGAAATGATTGCTTACTTAATTTCTTTTAGATCACTCATACGAATGGGTTCCCATTTATATTTTTTGACTTCCTTAGGGTACTTGGTGCCAGATGGTCTTTTTAAGGAGAACACTGGATAGGCAGTTAGAACTCTGGGTAAGCCATCCAGGAGTTTGGTACATACTAATGGGGCTAAATTTTGTCTTTGTAACTTTTGTCCCTGCTCAACAAAAATTTTGATAATTTTTTTAATCTTTTAAATTTTTTTGACCACTACTTTCTGTAAAGTCTGGATCTCCTGTCCAGTGTTTTGTTCTAATGCCCTCCTTGAGGATTTCAAGGTGTAAAGTCTGTCCAGTAAGGATAACATCTCATCCTTGGACATAATTTTTTTACAGTTTTTTTATTGATTTTTATTGAGCTCTACATTTTTCTTTGTTCCCCTTCCTGTTTCTCCCCTCCCACTTTCAACCCTCCCCTGAGGTCCCCATGCTCCCAATTTACTCAGGAGATCTTGTCTTTTTCTACTTCCCATGTAGATTAGATCTATGTAAGTTTCTCTTAGTGTCCTCATTGTTGTCTAAGTTCTCTGGGGGATAATAAAGATGAAATCTCAGTGTTGTTTTTATTTGCATTTATATGATGACTAAAGATGTTGAACATTTTCTTAAGTGTCTTTCAGCCATTTTAGATTTCTCTGTTGAGAGTTCTCTGTTTAGGTCTGTAATCCATTTTTAAAAATTGGATTATGTGTTCTTTTGATGACCAATTTCTTGAGTTCTTTGTATATTTTAGAGATCAGACTTCTGTCTGATGTGGGGTTAAGTGAAGATTTCTTTTCCCATTCTGTAGGTTGTCATTTTGTCTTGTTGACCATACTCTTTGCTTTACAGTAGCTTTTCAGTTTCAGGAGGTTCCATTTATTGTTTCTCCCAGTATCTGTGCTGCTGGGGCTATATTTAGGAAGTGGTCTTCTGTGCCAATGTGTTCAAGTGTACTTCCCACTTTCTCTTCTATAAGGCTCACTGTGCCTGGTTTTATCTTAAGGTCTTTGATCCATTTTGACTTGAGCTTTGCGCATGGTGATAGATACAGATCTATTTTCATTCTTCTACATGTTGCTATCCAGTTATGCCAGCACCATTTGTTAAATATGCTATCTTTTCTTCCATTGTATAATTTTAGCTTTTTTGTCAAAAATCAGGTGTTCAAAGGAGTGTGGATTAATATCTGGGTCTTCTATTCAGTTCTGTTGGTCCTTCTGTATGTTCTTATACCAATACCAGGCTGGTTTCAGTACTGTAGCTCTGTAGTAGAGTTTGAAGTCAGAGATTGTGATGCTTCCAGAAGTTCTTTTATTTTTCAGGATCGTTTTTCCTATCCTGGGTTTTTTGCTTTTCCATATGAACTTGAGTACTGTTCTTTTGAGATCTGTAAAGAATTTTGCTGGGTTTTTGCTGGGCATTGCATTGAATCTGTAGATTGCTTTTGGTAAGATTGCCATTTTTACCATGTTAATTCTGCCTATGGAGAGCATGAGAAATCTTTCCACTTTCTGGTGTCTTCAATTTCTTTCTTCAAAGATTTAAAGTTCTTGTCATTCAAGTCTTCCACTTGATTGTTTAGAGTTATTCCAAGATATTTTATGCTATTTGTGGCTATTGTGAAGAGTGTTGTTTCTCTAATTTCTTCTCCAGTCCTTTTATCATCTGTGTACAGGAGGGCTATTGATTATTTTGAGTTAATCCTGTATCCTGCTACATTACTGAAAGTCGTAGAAGTTCCTTCATAGAATTTTTGGCATTGCTTATGTAAACTATCATATCATAAGCAAACAGTGAGAGTTTGACTTCTTCTTTTCTGATTTGTATCCCCTTGGTCTCCTTTTGATATCTTATTGCTTGCTCTAGCTAGGACCTCAAGAATTATATTGACTAGATATGGAGAGAGTGGACAACCTTGTCTTGTTCCTGATTTCAGTGGAATTGCTGGGAGTTTTTCTCCAATTAGTTTGATATTGGCTGTTGGCTTGCTGTTTATTGCCTATATTATGTTTTCCAATTTTATGGAGTACAGGTTTTTGATATATGACCTGATGATTCTCTGTGTTTCCTCCATGCTTGTTGTTATGTCCGCCTTTTCATTTCTGATTTTGTTAATTTGGATATTCTCTCTCTGCCTTTTGTTAGTTTGGATAGAGGTTTTCTGTTTTGTTGATTTTCTTGAAGAACCAACTCTTTGTTTCACTGATTCTTTGTATTGTTTTCTTTGTTACTATTTTGTTGATTTCAGCTCTCAATTTGATTACTTCCTGTCTAGTTTTGGTAGGTGAGTTTTCTTTTTTTAGTTCTAAAATTTTCAAATGTTCTGTTAATTCACTAGTGTGCTTTTCCCAGCTTCTTCATGTAGGTGTTTAGTGCTATGAACACTTAAGACTGCTTTCATTGTGTCCCATAAATTTGGGTATGTTATGTGGTCATTTTCATTGAATTTTATGAAGTTTAATTTCTCCCTTGTTCCATTGATGAATCAGATGACCATTGTTTAATTTCCATGTGTTTGTGGGTTTTCTGGAATTAGTATTGCTCTTGACTTCTAGTTTTAAAACATGGTGATCTGATAAGGTACATTGGGGTATTCCAATTTTCTTGTATTTGTTGGTTTGTTTTGTTAGTATGTGGTCAATTTTTGAGAAGGTTCCATGAGATGCTGAGAAGAAGGTATGTTCTGTTTGGATATTCTATAGATGTCTGTTAAGTCCATTTGAATCACAACACCTGTTAGTTCTCTTATTTCTGTTCATTTTTTGTCTGACTGACCTATCCAGTGGTGAGAGTGGAGTGTTAAAGTCTCCCGCTATTGGTGTGTGGGATTTAATATATTATTTAAGCTTTAGAAGTGTTGCTTTTACATATGAGGGTCCCCTTGTATTTGGGGCATAGATGTTCAGTATTGAGATTTCTTCTTGATGGATTTTTCCTGTGACTAATATGAAATGACCTCCTTTGTCTCTTTTGACTGCTTTTAGCTTGAAGTCTATTTTGTTAGATATTAATGACCAGTGATTGCTATCTCCTGTTAGTTTACTTTTCATTATTGGTAATGTTAATTTGTATGTTTTTCTTGTTGGGATTTCCTTCTATGAGACCATCAATTGTCTGTGTTTTTGTTGGTGTAGCCAACTTCCTTGGGTGGGACTTTTCCTTCTAGTATTTTGTGTAGGGCTGGGTTTGTAGCTAGGTATTGGTGAAATCTAATTTTGTCATGAAATATCTTGCTTTGCCTTACTATGGTGATTTTAAGTTTTGCTGGGTATAGTAGTCTGGGCTGGCATTCATGGTCTCTTAATGTCAGCATAACACTTGACCATAACTTTATGGCTTTCATTATCTCCAATGAGAAGTCAGGTGTAATTCTGATAGGTCAACCTTTATATGTTACTTGGCCTTTTTCCTTTGCAGCTCTTAATATTCTTTCTTTACTTTGTATGTTTAGTGTTTTGATTATTTGGTGAGAGGACTTTTTTTTTAATTCAGTCTATTTGGTGTTCTATAAGCTTCTTGTATCTTCATAGGCATATCTTTTTTTTTTAGGTTGGGAACGTTTTCTTCTATGATTTTGTTAAATATATTTTATGTGCTTTTGAGTTGAACTTCTCCTTCTTCTATACCTATTAGATTTTTTTTCATGGTGTCCCATATTTTCTGGATATTTTGGTTAAGCTTTTGTTAGATTTAATGTTTTCTTTGACTAATAAGTCTATTTCCTCTATTGTATCTTCAGCACTTGAGATTCTCTCTTCCATCTCTTGTATTCTGCTGTTTATGCTTGCTTTTGTGGTTCCTGATCATTTCTCACGATTTCTGTTTCTATAATTACCACAGCTTGTGTTTTCTTTATTGTATCTATTTCAGTTTTCAAGTCTTGAATAGTTTCTTTCATATGTTTGATTTCTTTTTCTTGGTTTTCCCTGAGGGATTTGCTGGTGTCTTCCAAATTTTGTTTGTCTTTTCCTCCATTTCTTTGAGAGAATTTCTCTTTTCCTCTTTAAGAGTTTTAAACATTCTCTTGAAGTTATTTTTAGGTCATTTTCTTCTGCTTCATCTATATTGAACAACTTGGTTGTTCAAGTCTTGCTGTTATAGGGTCTTTAGGTTTTACTGGTGTTGTGTTGCTATCTGTGGTGTAGCGTGTGTTCTTACCTTTCCTACTCATCTTTTCCTCTAATAGATGTGGTTTGGGCTGTCTGAGATTCTGTTGATTAATCTTTTAGGTGCCCCCAAAGAATCCAAAGCTCAGATGGTTGTTCCTCATGGTACAGTCAGTGCCACACATTGGTTACTCTGTGTTCCTGGAGATAGCTCAGTGCTCCTGTGTTTTTCTCTGCTCCCTTGAAGTTTGTTGTCTCAGGCCTACTAGGTTGCTGGCTTTTACCTGTTTCTGTAAATCCTGGTCTGGATCCCCTCCTGTAGATGTCCCTTGCCTGGAGTTGGTCCTGCAAAGGTTTCTGGCTCTGGTCTACTGCATCAGAGTTCCCAGGCTCTGGTGCACCCGGAACAGCAGAGGACCTGGCTCAGGCTTATGCCCTCAGAGGTCCCAGACTCACGCTTGGGCCTGCAGAGGTTCCAGGTTTCTGCCTATTGCCTTTGATGTCCCAGACCAATGCCCAGGCCCACAGAGGTCCTGGCTAAGGCCTACTCCCTCTGAGGTCTGAGACTCATGCCTGGCCCCACAGAGATCTCTGGTTCCTGCCTACTCCCTCAAAGGTTCCAGATGCACGCCTAGACTGGCAGAGGTCCTGGCTCAGGCCTAGTTCCTGGGAGGTCCTAGCCTCATGCTCAGACCCACAGTGGTCCTGGCTTAGGTCTACTCCCTTGAAGGTCCCAGATTCACGTCAGAACTCTCAGCGGTCTCTGACTCTGGCTCACTTGCTCAGGGTTACTCCCTAGTACCTGTTCCAGTGGAGATTAGTTACTCTGGATCTTGGACATAATTTTTTTTTTTTTTTTGGTTTTTCGAGACAGGGTTTCTCTGTGGTTTTGGAGCCTGTCCTGGAACTAGCTCTTGTAGACCAGTCTGGTCTCGAACTCACAGAGATCCGCCTGCCTCTGCCTCCCAAGTGCTGGGATTAAAGGCGTGCGCCACCACCACCCGGCTATCTTAACTGTTTAACAGATACATTCAACAGCATGAATTCTCTAAGACAGTGTCTCTTCACCCTCCATCACTGACTGGGTTTGGTCCATCAAATTGGTCACGTCCTTCTCCAGAGTGCTGACTTTTCCTTTTAGCTGGTCATTATCAGTCTTAAAGTGCCTCATTAATGGCTCTGTTATCAAACAATTTTTAAAGGAGATAATATGAAATACAAAGCTAATCCGTGGAATGAAATATAGGGATGTAGGATGGAAATCACATAAACCTTGCATAATACCACACATCGTATAAGCTGAAAAGCTGTTGTCTTGCATTGATAAATTACTTGTTATGTTGACATTATAAATCTCACTTGTCATAAGGTATATTGAAGTATGTGCAATAACTGTTACCGGCCAGCAGGTGTCACAGTTGTATCTGCGTGGTAGGAAAATCCTAGCCAAGGACTTTTCAAATTGGTTTTAACCCTTTAGATATTGAAAGATATGCTTAAATTAGGATCAGT
Source organism: Chionomys nivalis (assembly GCF_950005125.1). Lineage (NCBI taxonomy): Eukaryota > Metazoa > Chordata > Mammalia > Rodentia > Cricetidae > Chionomys > Chionomys nivalis. The sequence goes on from NC_080088.1 coordinate 113,969,498, forward strand.
TATTAAAGTGATCAAAGTGATTTTGAGAGTTGGTGACCTGGATAAAGAGAAAATCCAGAGCCTTCCATCAGTATAAATCACAGACCCTGCACTCCACAGAGATCCCTCCATGGCCACAGTGTGGGTACTGGAAGGACAGGAAGGCAGCAATGCCAACAGAGACATCCAGTGAATTTCACACCCGACCTGTGCCTTTGCAACATGCCCGGGAAGCCAGATCCAGAGTGGCTCTGGGATGCCACTGAGGCCAGAGATTGTTGTAGAGTCATTCACAAGGAGGGTCAGTGCCCAAATACCTATGTTTGACCCAGTGGTGGCTGGCTGGAGCTGCGCGGGTCCCAAAAAGTGGATGTAATAGAATTACTATGCTTTAATGGCACACACAGGTTGTGACCCCATAATGGCCCCGAGCAGCAGGTTAGAGGCCTCTGATGGAGAAGTGGGTCTTCTGGCTGGGTGTAAATCATGGTTGTCTCATTTGTTATAGGAATGTACCTTAATGGCTTATTAATCCTTGTGAACAAACATTTGCAACTCATCATACTAATTAATCTCTGACAGGCATGGTTAGCATACTATTTATCTTTGGGGTATTTGGGATTCAGTCCTCCCTTACTTAAATTCTACTTTGTGTGACTCAATGTCTCCTAAGAACTGGTAAATCCTTATACCATTAATTCTATTATCAACTATACTCTTCTACATCATAGTTTAGCACTGGAGTGATACTCTACACAGGCCTAACTGTTTACAAGCTCCATAAAATTAACTACAGATGGATCCTAAACCCACATGTTAAAAGTGCAGAACTTCTGAAGATACTGGAGAGACCAGGAGTCTCCAAGTTTGGCAAATCTGGTGATATCTCTCCACATGCGACAATATAAGCAATACGGGCACCACCACTTGAGGCTCCCTACACTCTGCTCTGTGCAGACACAGCCCAGGCAGTGAAGTTATTCAGAGGCTGCCAGCAGGGATCACTTAGAACTCCTTAGGATGAGGCAGAAACACACTAAACTCTGTGTCTGTCCACTGACTCCCACCCAGCCAGGGGAGGTCCCTCCACACCAGCGGTGAGCCTCAACAGGGAGAGCGGCCCCTTGCATACCAAGGCTGGACACTCCTCCACATGTGGGGACATTGGCCCCTTATTCACTTTGGCCCTCCGCTCCTCCCGTCTGTGGAGAGCAACCACTCACTCTCCATGGTGCAGCTGCCCAGCTGACACACTCTCTTCCCACAAGGGAACCCAAGATGCAGTGCATGAGAGAGACTGTGATTTTTTTCAGGAAGAGCTAAACCAGAAGCCTGACTCCAGAAAGAACCCTCCCATCTGACTGGTGGGTCTGCTGGAGGCTCTGATTGGCTAGTGAGGTCTGAGTGACAGAACCAGGTGAGAAGGGACATAGCACAGCATTTCCATCACTGGTTGCTAATCTAAAGACAGACATATCCCAGATTGGCTGGAGATTTATGCCAAATTCAACATCAATCTCTTACTAATGTAAAACAATGGGGTCGGTTTTAAATGGAAGTATACAAATTCAGAAAGAGGCTAATCAGACAATGTTGCACAAGAGGAACATTGGGTAACTCAAGAACATTGTACTCACCAAGGTCAGCTGGACTGCTACTGAAAAAAACATGGGATAAAACCGGACTCTCGGAATGTGGCGGACAATGAGAGCTGACGAGAGGCCAAGGAGAATGGCACAGGAACTTTCATCTGGCGATGGATCGAGAGAGAGACAGAGACCCAATTTGGATCAACCGTCTGAGCTCTTAAGGTCCAAATGAAGAGCAGAAGGAGGGAGAACATGAGCAAGGAAATCAGGACCACGAGGCGTGCACCCACCCACAGTGACAGTGGAACTGATCTATTGGGAGCTCTCCAAGGCCAGCTGGACTGGGACTGAATAAGCATGGGTTGAAACTGGACTCTCTGAACATGGCGGACAATGAAGGCTGATGAGAAGCCAAGGACAATGGCACTAGGTTTCGATCCTAATACATGAACTGGCTTTGTGGGAGCTTAGCCTGTTTTGATGCTCACCTTCCTGGGCCTGGATGGAAGTGGGAGGACCTTGGTCTTCCTGTAGGGCAGGGAATTTGGACTGCTCTTCAGTAGCGAGAGGGAGGGGGAATGGACTGGGGGGAGAAGAAGAGGAGTGGGGTTAGGGGAGGGGAGAGGGGGGAGGGGGCAATGTGTGGGAGGAGGGGAGGGAAATGGGAAACGGGGAGCAGTTGGAAATTTTAATTAAAAAAGAATAAAAAAAATATATAATAAAAAAAAATAAATAAAAAAATAAAATAAAAAAAAAAAAAAAAAGAACATTGTAAACAAAGTCCACAGTGGTGTTGGGACTGATAACCAGTTTTCACCCTTCCACGAAAAGTCATTGGTTCTGAGGATCTGAAAAAACCATTGTCCAAAGGCCCTGGCTCCACATCTTTACCAGCTCTCTCAAGCATATTCCCGAGATTGGAGACAGCTGTTATTGCTATATACATCAGGGCCTTAGAGAAACCTCCCAAAGCCTAGGCAGGTTGCCAAACTCAGAGAGGCCTAGTTTCAAGTATCTTCTACAAGTTCTGCACTTAGCATTTGACATTTAGGTGACATTTGGAGTTAATTTGTGGGAGTTGTAAATGGCATCTCATGTACTGTGTATTACACTACTAAATTGCAACACAGAAGAGTGAAATTGGTGATATAAAGAATTGGCCAATAATTAGTAAGTCACACAAAGTAGAATTTGGCTGAGGGAGGGCTGCCTCTGAAATACCCCAAAGACAAGCAGTATGTTAATCATGACTGTTAGAGATTTGGATGCTAAGATGTTAATGTTTATTTACTTTTTGTGTATACAAGTCTGTAGTGAAAACAACAAATGAGACCCCCTGTGTAGTTTTAAGGGGGATTTCTTAGTTGTGTTGTACTGGATGCTGTAAACATCAATTCCATGATGTTTAGTTACATATCTGTTGTTTCTTGGTATCAACTCCATACTCACATTAAAATCAAAAAGCATGGTTACAGTAGTGATGCCATGTATCACACGAAGAATGTCTTGTGTTTTATCCAAGGTTAGTTGAACAGTTTGTACCTAAGAAATATTAATTTATTACATTATCTTTATGATCATGTGCTCCAGAGACTAGGGTGAAGGCATAAGTCACAAACAATCCCACACCAGTTTGGAATTATGATTAATACAATGGTTATTTATTTAAAGGGGAAAACTTACAGATCACTGTCCCAGACAACAGGCCTCTGCACAGTCAGGAAAGGAGCCTAGTCGCCGGAGGTGGAGCAGGAAGCCAGAGAGAGAGGAGAGGGAAGTGGCAACTTTTTTAAAGGGAGAGAGACCACAACCCAATGGGCTGGTATCTCAGTGGCTATTGGCTGAAGGAGCTCCTGCAACACTAGGGATTTGTATTAGAGAGCATAAAACATTAGTCACACATTTTATCTCAGGCTGTACATCTTAAATATGTAAAATAACAGTTCTTTGAGGCAGGGTCATGCTATTTTATTCAGTTCTATTTTGGTCAAATTAGTGTAACTTTTTTTTTTTTTTGGTTTTTTGAGACAGGGTTTCTCTGTGGTTTTGGAGTCTGTCCTGGAACTAGCTCTTGTAGACCAGGCTGGTCTCGAACTCACAGAGATCCGCCTGTCTCTGCCTCCCGAGTGCTGGGATTAAAGGCGTGCGCCACCACTGCCCGGCAAATTAGTGTAACTTTTAATTTGGTTTCATGATAAGTTCTGTTCTTTATCCAGATTGATTCCTTGCTCTGTGGATGCAAGAAATGGCCAGTCAGAACATTTAGCAATCATGTAAAATTGATTAACTCACACTTATTTCTAATGTGAGCTGTGGTCTAAGGGGGGAAACTTTAATGCTCCTTCTTGCCCATCCCTTTCTGTGCTGGGACTATACCTGCTTTACAGTTTGTCAGTGAACTCAATTCTTACATGGGTCCCTCTTCATTTACAAGTTCACAATAAAATCCAGAGAAGCTGGAGGACACTCATTTACTCGTCTATTTTCCCTCTCTCTGAGCAGTTAAGGCCCAGTCTTGAAGCAGTTGCAGGACTAGTTTTCTGGGCAGCAGGAGTAGGGTTAGGTGTTCAAAGCAATTCTCAAATACATAGTGTGAGATAAGCCTAAGCTACAGAAGACAGAAATAATCAACATCATTTGAGAAAAATGGAAAGAAATTCTTAATGACCTGGAAATAATAGAAAATAGAAACAAATATATTAGAACAGTGATGCATTTAAAGCCAATAAAATTTTAAAAGTGAAAAAGCAATTATCTTTTTAAAAAACATAAATATAATTTTTAAAAAACACAGTTATACTGACTTTGAAAAAAAAAGAGAAAAACATCCCCTGGTAGAGATACTGACATTAAAAAGGTATTATTTCACCATGCCCCGATGTGCAATGTCAGCTGCTGAGACCTGTGACCTGAAACACACGGCTACAGCTAATGGATATAATCATGACAGGCAGGATTGAACATATAGGAGAGTTCCCTTGTTAGAAAGTCAATATCTATTTGAATACTTGAATGCCGTAAATGACCGGCAATTAGAATTAACCAGACTAGCTTTGATATAAAATAGTTAGCTTTAATAAAGGGAAGAAGAGGAACTTACAAAGCCAGGGTTCCAGTGATTCAGGAGCGCAGGAAAACAAAGAGGAAAAACAAGTGCACATAAATGGTTTATAGGCTATTTGTGGCCCTGAGGGGGACACACCTTATACAGCACGCGATTGTCTGAAGTCCCCATCATTTATTGACTCAAACTAACCTCCCCGAATTATACACCCCAAATCTAGCCTGCCTTCATTCTCATGACAGATTAGCATATGCTGGGAAATTACAAAATCACTGATCCTGTCACAATCAGCTCCTATTTCATAATGGTGACTCCAGCAGCTGTTTGCCTACCTACAGTGTATGCAATAAACTATTCCTTCTATTCTGGTCTGAAGGTGGAAGTCATGTTCCACATACAAATCTTTTCCTGTTACTGAAATGGACAGTTGACTACATGTCTCAAATTTTTAATTTTAGAGCTCAGTGGTCATTGTGTTCTTTAACCTAAGAATTTAGTTTAATTACAAGGACAATAAGGTCATTGCTCTGGGGAGCAATGGTGTGGGATCAAGGCTACCTAATCCAACATAAAAATGTTTTTCTCAGAAACATTTTTCTACAATGCTGGAGGTACTGCTATTCTAGACTTAATATGTCTTCCCAGTGATAAATCATTCACACACTTAAAGTTTAATAGACATAAATTCCTTTAATAAGAGTATGCATTCATGGTGGTTAATACTAAAAGAGGAAACAACCTGGTCCAGATTTTGCATTCCATATACGCTGTCATCCTTAAGTCTTTTTTTAGGTTCAGGCCTGAGGTTATACATTGAACAGTGTAAATAGGGACAGGAGAATGCAAGTCTAGCCACTTAGGCAGATGGAGATTTGCAGAACAAAACTACCTTTTAGATTATGCATTATGATCAAAATAAAATATATCATAATGTATGACTTAGAAGATAAATAGATCTTAATATATGATCTAAAAGATACATTTAAGATGTATTGATGCTACAATCCTCACACATACAAAGGACATAGAACACAAATTAAAACAATGTTATGGGAAAGTCACCTATCCACACTGCGATTGTTCTTAAATCAACAGCTATTCTGAGCCATTCTAACCTCAAAATAAGCCTTCTTTTGCCTCCAAGCAAGCTGGTTCAGAGAAAGATCACAAATGCTTCTTTGATGGACAGCCCTGACTGATGTTTATTTCAAGTTTGTGACATTACTGTACAGAATCTCATTTTTTAAGTTTTATTTAATGTATATGGGTGTCTCTGTACAGTGCCTGCAGAGGCCAGATGAGTGAATCAGATGCCTTGGAACTGGAGTTAGAGGAGATGGTTAGCAACCATGGTTTCTGGCAATGTAACCTGTGCCCTCTGCCACAACACATAGTGTTCTTAATTGCTAAGCTATGTCACAAACTGCATTTTTTTTTTTTTTTTTTTGGTTTTTTGAGACAGGGTTTTTCTGTGGTTTTGGAGCCTGTCCTGGAACTAGCTCTTGTAGACCAGGCTGGTCTCGAACTCACAGAGATCCACCTGCCTCTGCCTCCCAAGTGCTGGGATTAAAGGCGTGCACCACCACCGCCCGGCTACACAAGCTGCATTTTTATTTAAAATTTATCCACAAAATTTTCCTTTCTAATTCCTTCCTTAAGTCTGTGTGAATAAGGACGTGCAGATATATTAATAAAACCTGCTGGGTCCATTTCTGTTGGTTTTGTGTTATGGTTTCAAGAATTGAACATGTTTCAGATACACAAATAGGGATCTCATCCCTGTCTGAGGCTAATTCACCCAATTGTAAGAGAATTTTAATCTTTATTGAGCAACATGAGTCTGACTCTTAAGTGACCTAGGCTGACTTGGACAGAAAACATTATCAAGAATAAAAAACTTAGAATGGCAAATACCTCAGCTAACATTTGCTGGGGCCACAGCTCTGAAGTTCTGGGGCTGCAGGAATGACTATGGACACTGTCCTGAGCAAATCACAGGCTCCCTGGGTTCAATGGGCTTCCCACCATACCCTACTGACCATTCTCAGTTTGGATGACTTTGAAATCCTGAAATTCCTGCCTCCACTTTCTAAGTACCATGGTTACACATCTGTGCCACCATGCTTGACTTAGTTGGCTTTAACTCCATTCCATCATTCGTTAGAATGATGGGATGAGTAAGATGAGCAGTTACACTTAATTATATTAAAACTCCATTGATCTCCATCAGCCTGGGTTTCACCCATCTGTAGAATAAAGACAGTACTGTGCTCTAGTCTCTTGATGAATTATAATACAAAGATAAAGAAAAACAATATTACTCATAGTTGGAAGACAGTGGGCCTTAAGACAGGAAGGTTGCATTTGATGGGAGTCTTCTGTTACTTAGATCAACCAATCACACCTTATTGCTATTAATGACATGTTCATGGGACTAAATAGAAGGTTCAGCACTTAAAACACTGGCTGCTCACCTGCAGGGCCTGACTTTTGATTCCCAGCACCAAAATACAGCTTACAATTGTCAGTAACTCCAGTCACAGGGGATTAGACTGCATCTTCTGGTCACTACTGTTTCCAGGCATGCCATTGGTATACTCACTGGCAAAACTTATACACTTAAATTAATTTTTTTTTCCCTAAGGTAATAGACACATGAAGAAAACCCTTTTTAACAATATGTAATCATATACATAGCTGTCTTTCCACCATTTGCATATTTAGGAGGTCAGCTACTATTCCTTCTGTCTCCTATCACTTCAGGGTGAGGAAAGTCCCCTCTTGATGGTTGTCAAAGAACTTAACGGATTTCTTTACCTCTCCATATTGTTTCTCAGTTTCATTGTTAACAGTTATCTTGATGCAAGATAAAAGCTTTTGTTGAAACCATTCAGAGTCCAGCCAGATTATATTAGGAAAAGTTCCAAAATTTGAGATAAGATTATATTTTTTGGAATTTTTGACACAGGGTATGTCCAAAGAGGCATAGCTGCAATGGAATTCACTATGGGCGCCAGATGGCCACAGACTCAGAGATTGGCCCAACACAATCCTGCAAATGCTGGGATTATAGCCATGTACTTCTAAATCCAGTTGAGGTATGTTTTTAAATGACCTATCATTGAATTAGAGAATGAAAGGATAAAGTATAATTTAAAAGGGACCATCATTGTTCTGATGAACAGTAATATTTCTTGAAATTCTATAGTTGAAATGTGCAAACATTTAATATGTGCTCAATAATTGGGTTTTCTTTGCTTTATTAACTTTATCCATGTAAAAATGTTTGAACTGTGTGCCTGTGTATACACCTGTGCCATGTGCATGTAGCACTGAGAAGACAACTCACAGGTGTCTATTATTTTCTTCCCCAATGTGAGTTTTGTTAATGAAACTTAGGGATTCGTTTGGCTACAATTGACCTCAATTGCACTCATCCAGGATTAAAAATCATTTATGTATGTAGGACATACATATGTAAACATACTACTGCCCAAGTTTAGAAATAAAAGAAAAAAAACCTGTAGGAGCAATATGGATCACCCAGAGATAGAACACAGGTCATCAGGCTTATCAGCAAACAATTTTAACTAATGAGGCAATTCTTTGGCATTCAATCATGGTTTTGAGAAAGTGTTATAAACAAATGCTTAGTCCCCAGGATAAACAAATTAAAAAGATGTATGATCATATTAATATTCTCCTATGCAAAGAGTATTTATTCTTCAAATTATACTGTGTTCCTCTATCCTTGTATGAAATTAAGTTTACAATCAGAAAAGAAGACAATAGTTTACTATTATAATTTTCCTAATAATCTTATTTGATCTCTGTTCTTGAACAATGCAGAGACTGGCTGGATTTCATGCTTAGGGATTGGTAGATCTCAAGCTTAGGGATTGGTTGGTTTTGTGCTCAGTTGGTCAAGGGTAGAGTGTGTTTCATTGGCTCATGTTTCAGGGCCAAAGTGTGTTCTTTCACTGGCCCCTAAAACCCTTTGAGTCTGGTTTCAGAGTCAGGTGTGTTTCTTTCATTGGCTCTGGATTGAGGATCAAAGTGTGTTTCCTTGTCTTGGTTTTAGAGTAAGGATGTGTTTCTTCAGCTCCAGTTTCAGAGTCAAAATTATATATTTCAATGGCTAAGGTTTCAGGGTCAGGATGTTTCTTTAGCTGGCCAATTTACCCTACACATAGGGCTTGATAAATTAATAAATTCCTTTTACCATGAATTTGTAAGTAAAACAGTATAAAAATGACATAATAATGCTTGAAAAGATTGTTAACACTGTCAAATTTATTTCTACAGAAGAAATAGTCTTGTGTTGTAGGCAGAGGATTTTTGTTCATTCCTGGCTGCCCAGACCCAAAATAATCACACAGAAACTATACTAATTAAAACACTGCTTGGTCTATTAGGTCAGGATTCTTCTAACTAACTCTGACATATTAAATTAACCAATTTCTATTATTTTGTATTTTACCACAAGACTTGTGATTTACCAGTAAGGTTCCAGGGCATCTGTCTCCTTCAGTAGATACATGGAGTCTGACTCCACTTTCTTTTTTCCTCTATCTCTGCTTGGAATTCCTGCCTTGCTCTATTCTGCTGTGTCATAGACCCAAAGCAGCTTCTTTATTAAAGAATGGTAATAAAATACATTCGCAGCATACAGAGGGAAATCCCAAATCGTTATGTAGCTGATTATAAGTGTTTTGGCTAAAGATCTTACCAAATACTTTATAATAAGAAGTCCTCAGTATTTTTTTCAGGTAGTCAATGTCTATTGTTATATGCAAATATTTTTAACAGATTGTTGTACACAAAAGTTTTACTCCTATATAAAGTACAAAATTTTACCACACTGAATACATTCATAGGGTTTCTCTGCAGTATGATTTTTTTTCATGATTTAGATTATTCATACATGCAAATGCTTTACCACACTGATTACATTTACAGAGTTTATCTCCAGTGTGTGATCTTTTATGCATTTAAAGAGTACTTTGAAGTGCAAAGGCTTTACCACACCCATTACACTCATAGGATTTCTCTCCAGCATGTGTTAGTTCATGTCTTTGAAGATGATGATGATAAACAAAGCCTTTACCACACTAATTACATACGTAATGTTTCTCTCCAATATGGGTTCTTTTATGTTTTCAGAGATTACTGTGACATGCAAAGGCTTTTCCACATTGATTTTATTCATAGGGTTTCTCTCCAGTATGTGTTCTCTCATGTGTTTGGAGACTACTGTGACATACAAAGGCTTTACCACACTGATTACATACAAAGGGCTTCTCTCCAGTATGAGTTCTTTTATGTCTTCGTAGATTACTGCGCCATGCAAAGGCTTTATCACATTGATTACATTCATAGGGTTTCTCTCCAGTATGGATTCTTTCATGACGTTGTAGATGACTGAGATGTGCAAAGGCTTTACCACACTGATTACATTCATAGGGTTTCTCTCCAGTATGGATTCTTTCATGACTTTGAAGATGACCATGCTGTGAAAACGCTTTACCACATTGATTACATTCAAACGGTTTCTCTCCAGTATGGCTTCTTTCATGACTTTGAAGATAACTGGGATATGAAAAGACTTTACCACACTGAATACATACATAGGATTTCTCTCCAGTATGGGTTCTTTTATGTGCTTGGAGACTACTGTGACATATAAAAGCTTTACCACACTGATTACATTCATAGGGTTTCTCTCCAGTATGGGTTCTTTTATGTGTTTGGAGACTACTGTGACATACAAAGGTTTTACCACACTGATTACATTCATAGGGTTTCTTCCCAGTGTGTCTTCTTTCATGACATTGAAGATGACTGTGCTGTGCAAAGGCTTTACCACACTTATTACATTCATAGGGCTTCTCACCAGTATGTGATCTTTTATGTATTTGAAGAGTACTGGGAAGTGCAAAGGCTTTACCACACTGATTACATTCATAGGGTTTCTCTCCAGTATGGGTTCTTTTATGTCTTTGTAGATTACTGTGATATGCAAAGGCTTTACCACATTGATTACATTCATAGGGCTTCTCTCCAGTATGGGTTCTTTCATGACTTTGTAGGTGTCTGTGCTGTGCAAAGGCTTTCCCACACTGATTACATTCATAGGGTTTCTCTCCCATATGGATTCTTTTATTTTTTTGAAGATTACTATGACATGCAAAGGCTTTACCATATTGATTAAATTCATAGGGTATCTCTCCAGTATGGCTTCTTTCATAACTTTGAAGATGACTGTGCTGCACAAAGGCTTTACCACACTGATTACATTCATAGGGCTTCTCACCAGTATGTAATCTTTTCTGTGTTTGAAGAGTACTGGGAAGTGCAAAGGCTTTACCACACTGACTACATTCATAGGGTTTCTCTCCAGTATGGGTTCTTTCATGACTTTGTAGATGACTGTGACATGCAAAGGTTTTACCACACTGATTAGATACATAGGGTTTCTCTCCACTGTATGTTCTTTTATAAATTTGAAGATGACTGTGATGTGAAAAGGCTTTACCACACTCATTTCCTTCATAACGTTTCAATCTAGTATGTGTTTTTTCATGCCTGTGAAGATGACTGTCACATGCAAAGTCTTTAACACACTGAGTATATACAGAAGTTTTCTCTCCAGTTTGACTTTTTTCATGCCTACAATAATGATACATGTGAAAGCATTACTACATTTAATACATTGTTGAATATTTTTATCTGTATAAATTAATTTTACATCTTAGTCATATTTTAAAGAGGAATTATATGTTAAGGTTTTAGCACCATGTTTACAATCTTGTTTTCTCCTTCATTAAGGCTTGCTTCTCATCTCTGAGGATAACTGATAACAGCCTTTATGACATGGTTCACATTTCCAGAATCTTTTTTCTCTATGAGAATTTTCATGTATTTGAAGAGAACTGAAAAATCTCAGAGCTTTACCACTCTTATTACATTTATAAACTTTCCTATACTGTGAGTGAAATTACATTTGCTAAGTGTACTAGGACAAACAGAAGTTTTTACACAGTCCAAGTACTCATGGTGCTTTTCTGAAATGTGAGCTTGTTGACATATTAACAATGAGACTAGAAAACCATGACTTGTATACTTGTACATCAAATTCAACAAGTATACTCAACATGGGGACTGCTACATATCTTCTATTTGTTCTGAGGGAGAGGTATGTTATATCTTTTCACATCCCTATGCTCATGTGGCTTGTATCCAGAGTAACATATGATATACCTAGTAAAGGAAGAATAACAAATATAAGACTTCTACATTGAGTTCACAGTTTGACTTTCTGTCCTCATAGACTTGTGGTATATGGATTAAGGCCTCTCCACAATAACTGCCCCTTGATTCATGAATCTAACTGCCCCCTCACTAAACTTAACACAATCACAAGTATATGTGTTAAACTACCCTTTCTATGGACTATTAGTGTAATACAGAGGCTTACAGATATACTTATCATTAATATGAGTAATATGAAATAAATTGACAATTTTACAGACTAGCTCTCATAATATCATGATTCAAATGGTAATATAGGTTAAGACATTGCTTCCTTGACTTCTTTCTTGAAAGAATGACTTGCAAATGCAGTTCACCTATTTGAAATTAAGGTATATGATTTTGTGAGAAATTAATAATGATCAATTCATATTAATAATTTGTACTGTTCTTTTTGTGTAAAACATTTGGATACATTACAAATTCTTCATAGGTACATTTGTATCACCATATACATGAAAATTACCTTTCATGTCTTCTAGAACTTTGACAATGTTCATCAATATTACGGTCCTCCCAACTGTATCCTAAAATATATTGCCAGAAATAAATGTTCGTTATATATTAAAAATTGTAAAATATTTAGTTACAATTTGAAGCAAACCTTATAGAATCTTGATTTATTTACCCCATTCTTCTTTCTCAATCATATTACAAAAGAGCATCATTAACCAAAGAACAGTTGTCCCCTTATTTGAAACATGAAAGATAGTTCAGTCTTACCTATAGTAGTGAGGTTTCTGTAGGTCTCCAGCATCACATCTTTGTAGAGACTCTTCTGTGAAGGATCCAGTAAAGTCCACTCTTCCCAAGTGAAGTTGATATGCACGTCATCATAGGTCACTGCATTCTAAAATATCCCGTACATGTGTACAACAGAAATCATGAGTTTGACAACATTATAAGTGTATACTTTTTTGACAGTATAGTCATATAATTCTGGTGCTCCCCATACTTATTCCATGACATAGACATCATAATTTAATCAACAAGTCACTTTAGAAGCAAACTGAATAGGAGATTCACCTCGGTCATTTCTGAACCCTTTGAATGAGATATCACCTTGCAAGAGAAATGCCTACTAACCAACAATGAAAGATGCATAAACAGATCAACAGTACAGAGTATAGGTAAGAGAAATTGTATGAATGATTAATTCCTAACTACAAAAAAGAAAAATAAGATAAAAAAGATGATTGAATCATGCCAGATTATTGAATCATTCCTCTAATCTTTGTACTCAGAAAGCAGAGGCATGAGTATCTATCTGCCTGTGAGTTCAATACCAGCCTAGTCCATGCACTCACTTCGAGGACAGCCAGAAATACATGTTAAATACCTGTTTCACATGAGAAATATCAAACATGAAAGATAGAAATAACTCATAGGTTTTTGCTGAAGTTTCTACAGAGAGTTATGCATTAACTTCAACTCTTTATTCATCTACCAGATGTCAGGAGCCATTTTCCCAAAAAGTATAGTGGGGACCATTGTCCTGGGGATGTTTGCGGAGAGCCCCACATCCCAACTGTATTGAGAACTGTTTGTTGGCGGAGCCCACCCCACACCCAACTGTCTTGAGAGTTATCTGTTAGTGGAACCTGCCCCACATTCCAACTATCTAGAGAACTGTTTGTGGTTGGACTCACAAAAGGAACGATTCTTCTTGCATAGAGAACACTAGGTGTGTCGACTCATGACCATTGCTGCAAGATCCCTTCCTGCCCTTGCCATGCCCCTGCCCCCATCCCAAGCCAAATTCCTCATTCAAGGGCTATATAAGCCCCAACCATTTCACTAATAAAGTGAGGCTTTGACAAGAGAATTTTGCTTGGCCTTGTTCCTCTTTCCCGCCCATGTCTTTTTCAGATAGAGCCTCTTCGGGACCCTGGAATAACTGACCCACTGGGTGGGTTTACAGTGAAGTGCCCCAATCTAAACTGCAATATAAATAAGATTTTACTAAAAGGCACTGTGTGTTTAAAAAGTTATAAATGGACAAATGAAAACAATAGTAATTAATATGCTGATTACAAATAATCAACACAGAGCAGGAAAGATGGATCAACAGTAAATAGTCCTCCTGGTCTTGCATACAGGTGGGCTCAAGGACTTACATGTGGGATCATAACTATCCATTGTTTAGGGTTTCTAACACCATCTTTAGATCAGTGTAAAGACCAGTGTATATCCATGCATACAAGTAAAATACTTAGAGGTAGGCAGAGTAGACAGAACTGAATTCTGGAATGAAGAAAGCAGAGTCAGAGAGAATCACCATGGAGCTGTCAATATCAGACACACTGCATGTTTCCTGGTAAGCCACAACCTCGTGGTGATATACAGATTACTAGAAATGGGTTAAATCAAAATGTGAGAGTTAGCCAATAAGAGGCTAGAGATAATGGGCCAGGCGGTGTTTAAATTAATACAGTTTCTGTGTGATTATTTTGGGTGTAAGCTAGCTGGGACGACAAGCAATCCCATCCTTGTCAACAAGGAGGGAACAAAGGGCCACCCTCCTACTATTACAAAAATATTCTTTTTTAAAATAAAAATTCAAAACAAACAAAACAGGCAGGAAGAAGGTTATGTACCTGTAATCCAATGACTCAGAATGCACAGGTAGTATTAATGTCATGAATACATGCCATTCTGGGAAACATAATGAAACCCTCTGTCAAATTTTAAAATTCAAGATATGGGTGTAACTCAGTACAACACTATATGCTTGATAGGAACAAAACCATCATACAATATAAAAACAAAAAGCCAGGAATGTTGGACTACCTTTAATCCCAGCACTTGGGAGACAGAATTAAAGGATCTCTGAGTTTGAAGCCAGCCTGGTATATAGAGCAACTTTCAGGACAGCTAGGGCTACACAGACAAACCTTGAATTCAAAAATAAACAAACAAAAATGAAAATTGTAGGCTATCAAACTGCCTTGGCACTGAATAGCAGTTAATTCTACGGAATCTCACGTGATTTAGTGACAGACTTTATGATGGTGGGGAAGTTATGACAGCAAAAGAAGAAAGCTGACCAATTAGTTTCAACCACAACACAGCAGGCACAAAGAATAGGAAATGGGTTGAGGCTACAGAAACTCTTATCACATGTCCAATGAGGAAATTCATCCAGAAAGGCTCCTACTACTACTGATTTCACAAACAATCAAATGAAATTTGCCAAGAAGAGGCACATGCTCAAATCCATCTTTCTATCTGGGGAGTTTTTTATTCAACCACTTACATTCTGACTCAGATCACTATAGGCTCATGGTCACCAATGAAGAAAATGCATTTAGTCACTTCAATGATACTCATAATCTGCAACAGGCCCTATACTGTTGAAATGTTCAAAGTCTCTTCTGACACTCAAGACAATCTCTTGACAGTGACATCAGAAAACAGAAAACAAGTTACATCTTTTCAACATACAATGGTACAGAATACCATTCACACTCCAAAATAGAGAAATGGAGACATAGTGAGGGAAGATTGAACCAACGCAAGACTGAAGCATAGCAGGACAAACATCAAATCCTGTAGCTCTGTCTCAGATGCACAGGGCTTCAGTTTCAAAGGGCAAAGATGGCCCTATCCCTGCATCTTCTCATACATCTCTCTCTTTGGTTACTTCCACTCCCTATATTCAGTTAGTTCTCCATAAAAGATATCTTATAGTTTAGGCATATCAATATCTTGTGATATCAAAACACAACCTAGGCTGTATCAAAATACAACCCTTGCTGTTGTAGAATATTATTGTAAGATGTGTCATATTTGTTTATATTGTGAAACATTTGTTCCAATGATGCAAAGATGTGTTGCATTCTTTTATGTTGCATTTGTTTAATTCTGTGAAGGTGTGATACTTAGTGGGTCTAAAATACCTGATTTGCCTAATAATAAGCTGACCAGTCAATAGCTTGACAGGGAAGAATAGAAAGGGCTCATAGGCAGAGAGAATAAATGGAAGGAGAAATCCTAGGGAGAAAAAGGAAGGATAAAAAAGGAGAGGAAAGCAGGAGCCAGCAACCCAGCTACACAGCAAGCCACAGAGTAAGAAGTAAAAAAAGGGTATACAGAATAAAGATAAAAGTCCAGAGGCAAAAGGTAGATGGAACAATTAGTTAAGAAAAGCTAGGTAGAAACAAGAAAAGCTAAGGCCAGGGATATCTAAGAATTATTAAGCCTCGGTGTGTGTCATTTATTTGAGAGCTGGGTGGCAGGTCCAAAAAAGAGTAAAAACAAGAGGTTTTATCCTCACAGCTTCATGAAGTGAACTCTCACAGTCTCTTTGCTGGAAGCAAAGACCTGTATTTTGAGATCTGCATTTTGTTTACAGCCATCTTAAACTCACACATTAAGAAAAATATTTACCTCTATCCCCTCTGCAGGGTCTAGGAAATCAACGTTTTTTTTTTTTTTTTTTCGAGACAGGGTTTCTCTGTGGCTTTAGAGCCTGTCCTGGAACTAGCTCTGTAGACCAGGCTGGTCTCGAACTCACAGAGATCCGCCTGCCTCTGCCTCCCGAGTGCTGGGATTAAAGGCTTGCGCCACCACCGCCCAGAACGTGGTGTCCTATCTCCTAGCAGAGACCTGAAGGAACCAGGCTCCGGAACTCATTAGCATTTTCCTTTGTTAGTCAACAATCACAGACCCTCAGTATTTACTTATCAGCTGGGGATGTCTCCGGACCTGAATTCCAGCAGACCTGAGCTTCCTGACACCCTTCCCTTCACCCCTTTGCCCGTTTGCTATATAACAGCTTCTGAGGAAATAATAAACTAGACGGCTTGATCAGAAATCCTGTCTTGCTGTCTTTTCTTGTGTCTTTTGTCTCCTTTCATTCCTCTCCACTAGGTTTATCAGGGACCCTCATTCATATCCCGTGGGTCGGGATATCTCTTCACTGGGTTTCTGACTCTGTCAAACATGGATGCCTGCAACAATGCTGAACTGTAACCACAAACTAAGAACCTATTACCTTAAATTGTGATTCTTTCTTGTTTCCAGGACCAGTTACATGATGAGTGATCCTGAAAAGTTTAACTTCTTAGTTGGGATAGACACTAACACACTTGGACAACATGTGTAGCAGATTTTGTATGAAGTTGCTTCCTGGAACTAGAAATCACTTTGCTTACCCCTTCCATAAGTTGAATATTTATGTGAATGGAGTCTTACCCTCAGAGCACCTTGCTAGGCTTCCATTCCATAGCAAGGACCTTCTCATTATAGGTGATAAAATCCTTGAAAATCCGTGCCTGTTTCGGTAACTGCCATAAGAAACTGCCTTTTTATTTTCATTTATTTCTGCCCCACTTGGTGTTTTTTTTTTCACCTTTGGCTTGAATGAATCATCAGTAATAACCATCCACCACCTTCAATATTCCATTCAGGACTTAGCTCATTATTTTTTTAGTTCTGCTTTACTAAATTTCCAGGTCACAGGCAGAAAAAGAAAGATTTTGGAATCAAAGTATCATACAAATGACTTCTAGCTTAATCAATTTCAACTGAAATTCGATTATCTCAATCTCCACTTTCTGCCATTTCTTTTAACATTTCCATCTTTCTGATCCTACAAGAACAGCTGATTTAGTTCTGTGTACTATTTTCTTTTCTTTTCTTTCCTTTTTTTTTTTTTTTGGTTTTTCGAGACAGGGTTTCTCTGTAGCTTTGGAGCCTTTCCTGGAACTAGCTCTATAGACCAGGCTGGTCTCGAACTCACAGAGATCCGCCTGCCTCTGCCTCCCAAGTGCTGGGATTAAAGGCGTGCACCACCACCGCCCGGCCTCTGTGTACTATTTTCTATGGCTTTTTTTTTTGTCACCTAAAGTCTTGATATATTCTATACTCTTCCAAGAGACATCATTCCCAGGTTCTGCCTAGCAACAATATTACTTTTGGTTTTCCATTTTTTGTTCTAACTTGCATTTATGTTTCTCTAATTAAGTCCTCTAACCAAAAGCAGCTCAGGCAATGAGTGGGGGTAATTTGGCTTCATCATTTTTGGAGCTTAGGATAGAAAATAAAGCTAATAGTTGAAGGCAAAAATACATGGACAAAGATTGTTTCATGGCTTTCTCTCTTGCCTAGTCACTGATTGGTGTCTTTTGTATCCCAAACCCACTTTCTTATGGCTATTGCCACCTTCAGTGGAGGAGCCTTCCCACATCAATCAACACAATCTCTCCCAGACATATCATTTTAGGGGTTTTATGAACAATGCCACTATGAACATAGTTGAGCAAATGAAATGTCCTTGTGGTAGTATCTTTTGGGTATATGTCCAAGAGTGATATAGGTGGGTCGTGGGGTAGATTGACTCCCAATTTCCTGAGGACTGCATATTGATTTCCACATTGGCTGTAAAAATTTGCACTTGCAACAGCAATGAATCCCCTTGTTATATGTCCTTGCCAGCATTAGCTGTCACTTGTGTTATAGATCTTAACAATTCTAAGAGTTGTAAGACAGAATCTCAAAGTAGTTTTGATATTCATTTCTCTGATGGCTAAGGATGTTGAACATGTCTTCAGGTGTTTCTCAGTCACTTTAGACTCCTTTACTGGGAATTCTATTTAGAGGTGTACCCCATTATAATTGGATTGTTTGGTTTGTTGTTTAGTTTCTTGAATTCTTTAATATCCTAGGTGAGAAAACACAGAATCACATAGATAAACATGGTATTTACTCACTTATAGGTGGATATTACCAGTTAAATAAAGTATAATCACAGTACTCACAGTATATCACAGTACAATCCATAGACACAGAAAAGCTAAGTAACAAGAACAGCTCTAGGGGAGATGCACAGATCTCCCTGGTAAGCAGAAATAGAATAGATCCTGTGGGTGTACTGGAGGCAGAAGGGGATGGGAACAGGAAGGATCAGGTGAGTGAAGAAGGGACAGGTAGGGAGAAGACAGGGAGAGATGACTGGAATGGGGGAGCTTCCAACAGGGGATGTGAAAACAGTGCAGTGAAAACTTTCTGGAGACTATAAAGGTAACCCTAGCCGGGCGGTGGTGGCACACGCCTTTAACCCCAGCACTTGGGAGGCAGAGGCAGGTGGATCTCTGTGAGTTCAAGACCAGCCTGGTCTACAAGAGCTAGTTCCACGACAGGCTCCAAAACCACAGAGAAACCCTGTCTCGAAAAACCAAAAAAAAAAAAAAAATAAAAAAAAAAATAAATAAATATAAAGGTAACCCTAGTGAGGACTCCTAGTATTCAAGAATATGGAGGCTGAACTAGCCATCTTCTGTAACCACATAAGGCTCCTAGTGGAACTGGAACACCAAGCCAGCCACAAAACATTCAACCCACACTTGTAATACTGGCAAGATACGCTGGGACACTGATGGCTCAGAGCTTTCTTAGTAGCCAATAAATGACTGGCCTAACTTGAAACTCATGCTGTGAAAAGAAACCCATAACTGACACTGCCTGGATGGCCAGAAACCAGAACTTGAATGGCTCAGAGAACAGGGGTAGAACCAAATACAGTTGACCAAGAAAAAATATCAATGAAATATTCATAACTAGTTTCTGCTATATTTATATATTGGTGCCTGGCCTACTTGTAATTAAAGAGGCTTCTTTCAGGGGCTGATAGGATTCTATGCAGAGATCCCTACCCAAACATTAGCTTGAGCTCTAGGAATCTCATAGAAGGAGTGTGTGAGTATTGTAGCATTCAGTGGTTGAAGAAATCAGGAGAACATGGCCCACACAAGCAACTAAGTAGAGCATATAGTGGCTCACAGAAACTGATAAAGCAATTACAGAGTCTTCATGGCTGCATACATGCTATGGTTGTTTAGTTTGGGATATTTGTGAATTTCCTAACTGTAGGAGTCATGGTGTCTCTGACTCTTGCCTGCTCTTGGGACCCTTTTCCTTCTATTGCATTGCCTTGTCTAGCCTTGAAATAAGAGTTTGTGCCTAGTCTTATTGAACCTGGGTATGATGTATTTGGATATCCCTGGGACTCTTTTTTTTTTTTTTGAAGGGCAAAAGGAACAGTGGAGCTGGGGCAATGGAGATTTGCTGGGGGAGGGACTGGAAGGAGTAGAGGAAGGGAATGATTCCATCATGATATATAGTATGAGAGAAGAATAAATACAAAGAAAAATGAAAATGTATTTAGTATAAGTTCAAGGATCCTTATAATCTGTAGCAGCTCAAACATTGCAAATGTCCAAAGTCTCTTTTAACATTTAATACAATCTCTTGACTGTCACATGCTGTAAAATCAAGAAACAAATTAAAGATTTAAAATATATAATGGCACAGGACATATATCCATTCAGAAAAAAAAACCAGAAATATGACTGTGTTACAGCTCCCAATTTAGGCAGACTTGTGTGCCTGTCATACCAGTCAGAAGAAGAGATAGGTAGACCACCAGTTCATGCAATTTCCATACTCCCTTCATTTCCATAGACAACTGAGGTAAAGATTCTTCTGGACCAGAAGCTATGCCAGTCATCAGAAATCAATGCAGGTTTCTTGCCTGTGTACCTTCTTTATTCTTTCAATAATCCCACAACACTATGCCCAATCCCATCTTTGTATTGTAGCCTCCAATTTGGTTGGAGACCCATACACTACCTGCAAGAAGTCTATGTAGGGGCCGGGCGGTGGTGGCGCACGCCTTTAATCCCAGCACTTGGGAGGCAGAGGTAGGCGGATCTCTGTGAGTTCGAGACCAGCCTGGTCTACAAGAGCTAGTTCCAGGACAGGCTCCAAAGCCACAGAGAAACCCTATCTCGAAAAACCAAAAAAAAAAAAAAAAAAAAAAAAAAAAAAAAAAAAAAAAAAAAAAAAAGAAGTCTATGTAGGCCACCTTCCAACTGACCTTCCTCATTCTCTCAGTCTCCCATCAACACTATCCCCAAGTTCCCTACCCTCTCCCCATTTTTCAGGCCTTACTCCCTGCTGGAGCCAAGGCCACACCTTCTCTAAGATTTCCAGCCCCAACTTGGGATGAGAGCCCCTGTTCAACCATAGGCCACATAAATCAGAAAACTAGAGAGCAAATAGAAACCAAGGAACAAAACACCCATGCAACAAAGACAAACTGAGAAATTGGCACCTAGACCCACAAATACATCAAACCCAAATACCTGGACACCAGCATAAATACAACCAACAACAGCCAAAGCAAGTCACTACCATATTCCAGCTATCCTACTACTGCAAGCCCTGAATATTCTAACACAGTTCAAGCACAATTAAGACAACTTTATAAAGATGACAGAACTCCTTAAAGAGGAAGTAAATGAATCCCTTAAAGAAAACAGAGAAAGGATAAATGAAGTATTGGAGAAAATTAAAAAAAAAAACCCTTAAAGAAAGCCAAAAAGTAAATGAAGAAACAGTTGACAGAAATGAATCAATCTATTCAAAACATGAAAATAGAAATAGGAGTAATTAAAAAGTGCAGACTGAAGGAATTATGAAAATGAAAATCTAAGTAATCGAATAAGACCTGCAGAGACAAGTTTCACCAAAATATAACACATTGAACATAGAATTTCAGACTTTAAAGGCATGATCAAAGAAATAGGTAGATTGATCAAAGAAAATGATAAATCTAAAATTTCCCGAAAAATAACATCCAGGAAATCTGGAACACTATGAAAAGACCAAACCTAAGAATAATAGGAATTGAAGAAGAAGAATCTCACCCCAAAGGCCAGGAAAAATTTTTCCAAAAAATTCATAGTCAAAATCTTTCCTAACTAAAAGGATACAGAAGAATACTGGCCACAGAACCAACTAAGTAGGCCTTGTAGGGGCTCACAGAGACTGAAACAGCAATCATGGAGCCTGCAGGAGTCTGCATGAGGTCCTCTGCATACAGGTTATCATTGTGCAGCTTGCTGTTCCTGTACAGCTCCTGACAGTGGCAGTGGGGGTCTCTGACTCTTTTGCCTGCTCTTGGAACATATTCCTCCTACTAGGCTGCCTCCTCCAAGCCTTTGATATGAGGATTTGTGCCTAGTCTTATTGCAATTTGCTGCCCATGGTTTTAATCATATCCCTGGAATATCTGTTCTATTCTGAAGGGAAACAGAGATTAATTGGATCTGGTGAAGAAGGGAGTAGTGGAGAGGGCTGAGAGTAATGGTGGGAAGGAACTGCAGTTAGGATGTATTGTAAGAGAAGTGGTGTGAGGCGTCCTCTGTATATGTGTTGCTTTTATCGGTTAATGAGTAAAGCTGCTTTGGATTATGGCAAGGCAGAATATAGTCAGGCTGAAAGAGAGATACAGAGAGAGCAGGCAGAGCTTAATAGATGCCATGTAGCTGCAAAAGCAGAAAGACCGCCTAGAACCTTACCAGTAGGATGTGATGACACACAGATTAAGAAATGGGTTAATTTAAGATTTAAAAAAAACTAGTTAATGAGAAGCCTGAGCTAATAGACCAAACAATGCTATAATTAATATAGTTTCTGTGTGATTATTTGGGCCTGGGTGCCTGGGAAATGAGCGAGCAGTTTCTGTTTACAAAAAGAATAAATTTTGAAAAAAAATAAGAGAGAAATGTGGACACACTGAGGGAAGATTGGTTCAAGGCAAGACTGAAACAGCAGGGCAAACAACAAACCCATAGTTCTGCCTCAGACAGGTGGGCTTCACTTTTACAGGGCTTAGATAGCTCTATCCATGAAAAATTTCATATATCTCCTTTGCTACTTCTACTTCCTGTATGTAACTCTCCACGGCAGACCTCTCATAGCTTGGGTATCTCAACATCCTATCATCTCAAAATACAACTCTGTCTTTACAGCTTCATACAGTGAAGTCTGTCTCCTCACTGCATTTCTGACTCTGCTAAACAGATGGATGCAGCAGTGCTGAACTGAAACTAAAGAGGAAGAATCTATGACCTATAAATTTTGATTCTTTCTTGTTTCCAGAAAAAAAAATACAACATGGGTCCCCTCCTCCCCAGTTTGGCTTTTAAGTTGTTATGGATGCTTCCATGCTTGGATAAGAGTTCTAGCAGCTTCTGGAAGAAGTTGCTTCTTCAGATTAGGAATCAAGTTGCCTATTCCATTGAGAAACTGAAGACTTGGATGGAATCTTACCCTAAGCTACCTTCCTAGACTTCAAATGATGAGAAGGGCCTCCTCTTTAATGGATCTAAACTTTTTGAAATCTTCTCCCTCTTTTTCACCACAGGACAGCCATTTGAATCTTCCTAGTTCTGTTTTTCTCCATGAAACTGATTTCATTTCTTTCTACACCACTCGTTTCTTTTCTGCTGTAGACCTAAATAAGTCATCAGCAATAAGCACCCAACAGAATCAATACTTTGTCTAAGAAACCACCCAATTACTTTTTAATTTTCCCTTATTCAATTTCTCAGGAAATGGAGAAAATATAAATGATTTGGGAACAAAATATACAAAATATACAAATGACCTATAGCTAAAATGTTCATGGAGTCTATTTCCCCCTGAAATTCTATGAACTCAAGCTCCAGTGTGTGCATTACGTTCACCACTTTCATATTCCTAGTCCTACAAGAATAGCTAATTAAACTCTGTGTACAGTTTCCTGTGCCTTTTGCCATCTAAAGTTCTAATATCTTCCACATTCCTCCAAAAGACAACATTCCCACATTCTACCCAGCAAAAGAATCACTTTTGGCATACAGCATTTTTACCTAATTTGTTTGTTTCTCACCGTGATTAAATTTTCTAAATAAAAGCATCTGAGGTAATAAACAGGTTTGTTTGACTAATATTTCCAGATCATGACCCGCAATCGTGGAAACTTAGTATAGAAACTAAAGTTAGGAACTGAAGGCAAGAGACACAGGGAAAAATGTTTACTGGCTTTCTCTCTTGCGTAGTCACTCTCTCATGCTCAGTTAGTTTTCTTATCCCTCTCAGTCCTACTTGCTTAGAGTATTAAAACCTCAGTGGAAGAGCTCTCCCACATCAACCATCAATCAACACAATTTTCCCTAAACATAGTAAGTAGCAATTTTGATCTGGGCAAAGCCTCAATTGATGTTCTTTCAGATGACTCTAAGCTACATCATGTTGACAGTTGAAGCTAATTAAGGCAGATATGAGAAGATTTTTCAAACACAAAACCAATATATTAACCATATCAAACATGAAGAACTCAAAAACAGACATAGGTCAAGAAAATGAGGAAAAATAAGACTCTAAGAGAAAACTAAAACTCTCTCTCCACAGAAACTTCCTAAACCAAGAAAAGCACAGGGACCTCATAATATAGTAAATTTTCCAAAAAAAGAATGATGAAGATCCATCATTTTCCAGAGAAACAACAATAAATTTAGATGATAATTAATAAATTCAACAATATAGATGGTACCATAAGCAAAACAAGACACAAAGACAGACCTTCAAATATATATCATGGTCCCTTAAACAAGAATGACAAGATTCTAATCAAAATTAAATGACAAGAAATCACTGGCCAGCACTCATCTTGTGTATTCCAATTTTTGCCTTTGTTGATAATAAAAATGGATTGGGTGAGGAAAGCTGTTCCACCAAAATTGGAGAGATTTGCATGAAGCTTTCTGATGTTTTAACTTTATAGAAAAGTTTTGATTAATAAAAGGATCTCATTCTCTTATAATAAAAATTATATTGCTTAAGATTACTTAGACACCATTTTGTTTCCTATGATTGAAGATTGCCTGAAAATCTGATCTTGAAAATATTTCCTCTGTACTTATTCATAAGGCCATAAAAAGAAATTTGCTTTCAGCTAGCATGACCATCAATACACTTTGACTGTCCTATCTCATAAGGATTTTTAATTTTCTATGTCTCATGTGAGTTGAACTTAATCATTGATTTCTCCCACAAGGTACCATTATATTGATTCAACTGTAATCATTGGATCAATTGGTCATTAATAAAGCAGAAACTTTGTACTTATTGATGAGAAATAAATCTCTAAAAATCCAAGAAAAAAATAAATTAGAAAAGTTGCAATTCACATAAAAAAACAAAGAAATAAAATAAAACTATAGTTCCCTATTTGCAGTCAATCACAGTAAGGTTGAAGGTTCACATTCGGCAAAGGCCTTTTCTGTATCTACTGAGATTAGGTGATTTTTTTGTCTCTAAATCCACTTCTGTGCTTTGTTAAATCTCTCTCTCTCTCTCTCTCTCTAAAGATATATATATATATATATATATATATATATATATATATATATACAGTCCCAGAGAGTAGGACATAAAGGAACATATCTCAATAGAATAAAAGTTGTATGATGAGAAACTCACAGACAACATCATCCTAAATGGCAGAAAACATGAAGTTATCCCATTAAAGTCATGAAGAAACAGGATTGACTATCATCATCATCATCATCCTTTTTCAATATTGTGCTCAAAGTATTACCTAAAGCATTAAATCACTAAAAGAAAATGAAAGAGAGATAAACCAGAAAATAGAAATACCATTTGTCTTAGTCAGGATATCCATTGCTGAGAAAAAGTACCATACTTTGGATATTTTTTTAAAAATATTTATTTATTTGTTATGTATACAATATTCTGTCTGTGTGTATGCCTGCAGGCGAGAAGAGGGCACCAGACCTTATTACAGATGGTTTTGAGCCACCATGTGGTTGCTGGGAATTGAACTCAGGACCTTTGGAAGAGCAGGCAATGCTCTTAACCGCTGAGCCATCTCTCCAACCCCTACTTTGGATATTTTTTTTAAATATTTATTTTTTATTTATTATGTATACAATGGTCTATCTGTGTATATGCCGAAGGCCAGAAGAGGGCACCAGACCTTATTACAGATGGTTGTGAGTCACCATGTGGTTGCTGGGAATTGAACTCAGGACCTTTGGAAGAGCAGGCAATGCTCTTAACCACTGAGCCATCTCTCCAGCCCCTGGATATATATATATATATACATATATATATATGTATATATATATATATATGTATATATATATATATATTGGTTTTTTCGAGACAGGGTTTCTCTGTGGTTTTGGAGCCTATCCTGGACCCTGGATATTTTTATAAAGAAAAATATTTAATTGGGGTGGATTCTAGATTCAAAGATTTATTTCTATTTTTATTTTTTAAACCATCTTATTTTATATATTAATCCCCGTTCCCTTCCCTTCTGTCCTCTGACTCCTCACATCTTCTCCCTACCCCACCCTCCATCCACGCCTGTCTAAAACATGTTACCAATACTCATTTGACTTATGTATTTCAAATCATCTCTGCCTCTCTGAGATAAAAACAACTTGGTCATGGTGGATCATATATTTGGTATGTGTCTACTTTCACTTTGCAAGTTATTTTATTGAGAAGTTTTGAATCATTTTTCAAAGGCTATTGTGAAGATATTGACTGCTCTCCTCATCTGTAATATCCAAGGCTTAATATCTTAGCATCATATCAATATTCACTATGTCAAAGTCAAAGTTTTCCTTTTTATTTAGACAGAAAAAGGGAGGTAATATGGGATTCCCCCTGTATGCTGTGAAGATGTTTTATTACCACCACAGAATAGAACATGGTGGGAATTCCAAGCAGAGATAGAGGAGAAAGGAAGGCAGAGACAGGAAGATGCCATGTAGCCACTGAAGGAGATAGATGCTGGATGGAACCTTACTGGCAGGCCACAGCCATTTGATGACATACAGATTAATAGAAATATGTTAATTTAAGATGTTAGAGTTACTTTATAAAAAGCCTAAGCTTTGGCTAAGCAATCTTGTAATTAATATAATTTTTTATAATTATGGCAGGTCTGGGCAGCTGGGAAATGAACAAGCAGCCTCTATCTACACCAGGATATAATAAAGTTTTCAGGCTATACAGCATACACAAGATTAATGTCTAAATTCAATTGTTCTATTAAGCTTTTATGATTCCTTGACTACTAAGGGATCATAAAAGAAACACAAATCAGTTTAAATGATTCATTGCCTAAGAAAATGCAACAATCTACCAGTAACTAGGAGGTACATTGTGACCCAGGAACCATGACTTTAACCTGAAAAACCTACGACACAGGTTTCTCAAGGAAGTTAGGTTAGGCCAACTCCATGGTTCCCTGCACAGCCTATAGCCCACTAAAATCCTATGACCTTGACCTCCACTATCTGCCATTACTCTCAACATTCCCATCTTTTAGGTCCTACAAGACCAGCTGATTAAGTTCTTTGTCCAGTTTTCTGATAGCTTCAGCATTCTTCTAAGAGTCAACATTCCCAGATCCTTTGCAGCAACAAAATCCTCTTTGATTCCCATTTTGGTTCCAACTTTCTTCTCTGTTGCTGTTATTAAATTATGCAATTAAAAGCAACTCAGGTAATGAACATGCTTATTTGGTTGTTAACCCTATTTCACAATTCCTCCTTATGACATCTTAGGATAGATAATCAAGCTAATAACTAAATGCAAAATATGTGGAACCATTGTTTTCTGGCTTTCCTTCTTGATTTGTAAGTCTTGTGCTCAGCTAGCTTTCCTATCTATCCCAGGGTTGCTTGCTCAGAGATATTGCCAACTCAGTGGAACAGCCTTCCTATATCAATCAAAATCAGCACAATCCCTCTCAGATACCTTAATCAGGTATTCTGATCTAGGCATACTCTCAATTGGTATTTTCTCAGATCACTCTAAGCTATGTCATGCTGATAGCTGAGGCTAATTAGAAGAAAGAGACAATAATATAAAAGAAGTTTTTAAATGTGATTAGTACATTGCCTGTCGATCTTTAAGCAGCAAAAACACAAACATGAAGATAGATATGCCAGGAAATGGAAAGAGGCAACCATCTAAGATAAAGAAGAGAAAACTAAAACTGTCTCTCCACAGAAACTTCCCAAACCAACAAAAACTCAAGGAACTCATAACATGAGAAATCTGAAAACAAAATTGGTGAAACCATTATTTTCCAGAAAATGAGCAATATACTTAAATAACAGTTAATAAAATCAATAACATAGAAGGGTAGCACTGACAAACAAAACACAAAGACACATTATGGCCTCTAAATAAAAACTACAAGATTCTAACCAAAATCAAACTCTAGGAAATCACTGGCCAGCACTCATCCTATATACTTCAGTTCTTTATCCTTTACTATAATAGATAATAACCGGTTGAGGAGGGCTGTTCCACCAAAATTGGAGAGATTCACTTGAAACCTTCTTATATCTTAACTTTGTTGAAAACAGACTTGACTACTAAAAAATATCTCATCATCTTATAATAAAGAAAAGTATGTCTGTTAGGATCACTTGGACACCGTTCTGCTCCCCCGATTGATGACTGCCTGTAAGACTGCAATCAAAGTGAAGAAATGAAAATATTTTAAAACAAAATGCAAGATAACAGATTTTTAAAGAATCAGTGGACACCCAAAGCAACTTGTTTTACTCTAATTGCTTTATAAATCACAAGCACTTTTGAAAACAAGTTTATTGCTATTTTTTGCATATGTTTGTGCCAGAGTCAAAATGTCTTCCATATGTATACAAGTAACACAAAAAAAGAGGGTTCAGAGGCCCTGGATCTGAAATGGTAGAGTTATGAACATCACAATTTAAGTGTAGGTATCTGAACTCAGGTCACCTCCAAAATGAATACGTGCTGAGCCACCTGTCAACATCCATAATACCTTTTATCCAAAAAACCAAAAGTCTCTCACAGATAAACAACAAGAGCAACAAAACCTAAATAAACAAAGAAGTAAATAAATGATCCTTGGAAACATGATGCATCAATATTGAGATGATGTGTATGTTAAATTTGCACCATAAATGAATACAGTATAATGACAGTTCCCAACAATTTACAACAGGAAAGCTGATTACAAAGCTACATTCGTATTGGAAGAACACAGAGTAATCAGTGGGATTATGAAGAAATAGTACACAGACTGACATAATATGACTTCTTTCTGGGTGGTAGTGGCACATATCTTTAATCCTAGCACTCAGGAGGCAGAGACAGGAGGATTTCTGTGAGTTTGAAGTCAGCCTGGTCTACAGAGCGAGTTCCAGGACAGGCTCCAAAGCCACAGAGAAACCCTTTCTCAGGGGAAAAAAATTACCACAAAACTTATCAATCAAGAATGTGTATGCGCTTTCGGTCTGTCGGAGGTTGGCTGTTCTCGACCTGCGGCGAGGCCGGCGCACCGCAGCCATGACAGAGGCTGATGTGAACCCGAAGGCCTATCCCCTCGCAGATGCCCACCTCACCAAGAAGCTGCTGGACCTTGTTCAGCAGTCGTGCAACTACAAGCAGCTTCGGAAAGGAGCCAATGAAGCCACCAACACCCTCAACAGAGGCATCTCTGAGTTCATCGTGATGGCAGCAGACGCTGAGCCCCTGGAGATCATCCTGCACCTCCCACTGCTGTGTGAAGACAAGAATGTCCCCTATGTATTTGTGCGCTCCAAGCAGGCCCTAGGACGGGCCTGTGGGGTCTCCAGACCTGTCATCGCCTGTTCTGTTACCATCAAAGAAGGCTCTCAGCTAAAGCAGCAGATCCAGTCCATCCAGCAGTCTATCGAAAGGCTCCTGGTGTAGGCCTGTGGCTCTGCCCTTCCCGACCGCTCCCACCCTACTCTGTATCATACCGTCTGTTAGCATGTAGTGTCTTCAGCCAGTTTCTATTATAAATATTGCACTACATCTGGTTTTTGTATTTTTTATAGTCTTACAGGATTGTTCTGTCCCATCTCCCCACCCTCTCCTACCATTTTTAAATGTTTCACTTAATCTAAGTGAAATGATATCTAGGGCAGGAGAGAGGCAGAATGTCACAGTTTAACAGTGGGAAGAACCAGCGAACACCTAAACCAAGGATAGTGTCTACTTTCATCTGCAAACTCACTCCTCTGTGCAGGACAAGATGACAGTAACACTGGTCCCTCATGCCTTTGCATATGAGATCTCCATATATGCTACCATGACTGAAGATCTTTCAGCAGCCCCTCCCGCCCACTGTCATTTGAAGAGAAAGTCTGATAATGTTAAACCTACGTCCAAGTGCCGTTTATTAATGTTGTGTTTTTGATATGTGTAACCTTCTGTTCTCACCCCATTCCCTACTGAGGGTATCAAGGCAGTAACAATCCAAAGGGATGTTCTGCAGACTCCTAGGTGGCCTGAGTTTGACTGCCTGGATCTTGAAGAGTGACAAGGATAGAATATTTGGAATAAAGAATACTGGGGCTGGAACTTAGAGCAGAGACAATGCTATCAGGGACATTTTGCCCTTCATTGAATGGGGATTTCTTGTGGGGCTGTTTGACACCCAGTTTGAGAGCCCTATCCCTTTCCTCCCTCAACATGGGTCAGATGTATTCTCTGTCACATGAAGAGAGTGAAAATAATGTTCATTCTTGAGCATCCTAATAAATACGTTCATATTACATTTTAAATAAAAAAAAAAAAGAATGTGTATGAGAGCCGGGCAATGGTGGCGCATGCCTTTAATCCCAGCACTCGGGAGGCAGAGGCAGGCGGATCTCTGTGAGTTCGAGACCAGCCTGGTCTACAAGAGCTAGTTCCAGGACAGGCTCTAAAGCCACAGAGAAACCCTGTCTCAAAAAAAAAAAAAAAAAAAAGGAATGTGTATGATATTTGGGAAAGAATAAAGAGGATGGTAGAAAAAGCCAAGAACTAAGGCAGGAAAATATAGTCAGCTATTAATCAAAAGACCAAAGGAAACTTAGTCAGGAAATGTGTGATCTTGACAAATGTTATCCAGCTACCTATGATTCTATGTGTATAGAAATTAAATAAAGACTTCACAATTTTCACAAAATTACCTCAAAGTGACCCTTAAACTGTTGGTTTCTGACCCTCCAGCTACTGGTATTTCTTCCAGAGAGACCCCATTCTCTAGATCCCTCTCTGCAAAAAGGGATGATCTACTGCTATTGTTCTGTAGCCCCTTAGACCTCCTTGTGCTTTCAGGTAAACCCAGCCCCACTGATGCCCAATCCCAAAATAATATAGAATAATTTCTACTTCCTGTCACATGGATTATAGCACAAGATATAGACTTTGACCTATCTACCTGCCCAACACCATACACACTTAACAAACCTCTGCAGCTCAGAAACTCCCTTTGTCCCTTGGAACTAAATATCAATGAATCACACCATTGCAGCTGGTGGTAGCAGAAAGTTAGAAACATTTAAATCATGCATTGCTAAACCAACATCACTGTAGTTCTACCAGCTTTTAAACAACTTGAAACATGTATAAGACAAACTTGAAAGTAAACTGCAATATTCAGAACTTCTAGAAACCGGATCATCAGTTTTCAAATCTGTCTTCCGACTGTAGACCAAAAGCATGACTCTGTGTGTACAGTGGACAGTGAGATAACAAGCATAATATCCTACCATGCCAGGGCTGCAGAGTCTCCCTCTCCCCAGGAAATCCACACACAGCGAGGCTCAGAGGACAAGGAACACTGCACAGATCATTACAAAGAGCAACAGAACCAGAGCCTGGCTCATGGTCCATCCAAATCCCAGCAGAAATGACAGCTCAACAGACCTTCTCTGAACACCCTACACTCACTATGGCACAGCTTGTGAACTTCCTTACAACTGATTAGAACAGAAGTAGAGAAGAATCCCGGAAAGAACCTGCAAGCTACCTGCCACTATTATTTCTGCTTGCTAAGATTTCCAGAGTCCCTCATTGGCTAAAGCCACCCTGCTGGGCCTCAGAATATTATCAGTTCCCGAATGGGTGGGTGTTCAGATATCAAATGACTCAGACAGCCAAGTACTTCCTGTTCTGCCCTCCCGCCTAGTAGACAGGGCCTTAGTCCAGAAAATTTGTATTTTAGTACACATTCATCCACTTTCCTAGAGCATACAGTTTTGTCCTTTGTTTGCACATTCCATTACACACTCAATGTGCAGTGCAGCCGACCCATTGCCTCATACCTGGAAAATCCTGTGGCCAAACACAGGCCACATTCACAACTGTTGTTAAAGACAAATGGACCATGAATTAGAAGATAATAAGGGGTCATGGTAAAGCTTTGGGACAGAAAAGAGAATGTAGATATGATATAGCTATAACCTCAAAAAATTATTTTGAAAAGTTAAAATGGGATTTATGGTTATGTGCTTCAGAAACAAGGGATTTATAGTAGAGAACACCAAAGATTTCTCAATCCTTTTATCTCAGGGTGTATATCTAAAACCAGTAAAATAACATTCCTGTTAGGCAGGGCCACATTTTACTCAAATCTATTTTGGTTGAACTACGGTAACCATAGCAATTTGGTTCCATAAGTTCAGTTCTTTATCTAGATTCTTGATTGCCTGGTCTGTGGACATCAAGAAATGACCATCAGGACATTGGTGGAGCACCTAAAATTGATTACCTCATTCTGCACTGCTAATCTCAACTACTGTTAAAATAGGAAAGTTCTCAACCACTGTCCTGTCTCTCCCTTCCTGCACTGTGAATCAACCAGCTTCAAGCCTGACCTATGTACTCACCCTCTTCATCTATAATCATACACTGAAAGTCAGAGAGACTGGAGGTCACTCATTAGATGCTTTATTTTTCCTTCTCACTGACCAGTCATGGCCTAGGCCTAAAGAACTTGAAGGAAGGAATATCTACCCAGCATGGGGGAGCAGAGGCAGGATTGTGTTTTCAAAGCAATTCTCAATTACATAGTGTGAGGCAACAATATTACAAGCTCACAGTCTTCCCCCACTTCAACAAAACTCAGAGGCCAAGGGTCACTACTCAAGTCACTATGAAGAACAATAGAACCTGTCTGGCTCGTAGTTCATCCCTCTCCATGCAGCTCTGACAGCTCAGCTAACCTGCTCTTCCTGGTCTAGGGACAGTCGCTCCTACCAGCTCTTCCTGGTCTGGGGACAGTCGCTCCTACATTCACCATGGCATGGCTTGTGGTCCTCCTTACAGCTTCTGATAGCAAAACAAGAGAATCCTGGAAAGAACCTGTAAACTACCTCTGGTGTTCCTGGTTGCCAACCAGAGTCCCTCTAGGACCACCCAGCTGGGCTTCAAGACATTAGCAGTTACCCCACTGGGCGAGCAGAGATCGAATGTCTTGAAAAGCAAACATCCTCCAGGTTTGTCTTTACACACTATAGTCAGACAAGACCCTAATGTGGGAAATTTGTAGTTTAATAAAATCTTCCATTCTCCCAGAGCACTTCCTGTTCCTCCTCTAAGGCAACGGGTCCTGTGTGTGTTCTGTGGACCCATGAAATGGCCAGACAGGACATTTATGGAACATCTAAAATCGATCACCTCACTACTCACAGCTAATGTCAACTACCGTCACAGCAGGAAAGCTTTTGCCCTCCTTCTTGCCCATCCTTTGTCTGTTGTGACTACATTGGCTTTACAGTTGGTCAGTAACTCCATTCTTACACGGCTCCCACTTCACTCTTAAATTCACAATGAAATCTACAGAAATTGGAGGATACTCATTCACTGATCACACAGACCAGTCAAGGTCCAGCCTGGTAGGACTTGCAGGACTGTCTTTCCAGCACTAGGTAGCAGAGGCAGGATTGGGTGTTCACAGCAATTCTCAGTTACACAGTAGGATGCAAACCTGAGCTACAGGAGACATTAATCTAAACCAGTTGTTCTCAATCTTCCTAGTGCTGTGCCTCTTTAATACAGTTACTCATGATGTAGCGATCTCCCCACCTATAAAATTATTTATACTACTACTTCATAACTATATTTTTGCTACTGTTATGAATTATAATCTAAATATCTCTACTTTCTGATCATCTTAAGCCAGTGCTGTGATATTTCCATTTGACCCTCAAAAGAAGTCATGGCCCAAAAGGTTGAGAATTATTGCTCTAAACTGATATAAATAAATAAATGAATAAATAAACAGCACTTAAAAATAGAATAAAATTCAAAAACTGGGAAACATTGGAAAATAGAAACAAAGAGATCATAGCACTTATGCCATTGGAGAAAATGAAATCTAAAAAATGATACCCAATAATTGACTTCTTAAAATTATAAAAAATAAGAGAACACAGTCGGGCAGTGGTAGCGCGCACCTTTAATCCCAGCATGCGGGAGGCAGAGGCAAGCGGATCTCTGTGAGTTCGAGGCCAGCCTGGTCTACAAGAGCTGGTTCCAGGACAGGAACCAAAAGCCACAAAGAAACCTTGTCTCGAAAAATCCAAAAAAAAAAAAAAAAGAGAGAGAGAGAGAGAGAGAGAGAGAGAAAGAGTGAGAGAACACTCAGTTATACTGACTTTGAAACAGAGTAGGCACTTCCCTGGTAGGGAGAATGCTATTAATAATTTGTGCCATGTAAAATGTTAGCTGCTGAGTGCTGTAAGCTGACACATGGAGTTACAGCCAACGGCCTGTGTCGCAAACATCTGAGCTGACTGCACTGTGTCAACCAGGATATGGGAGAGTTTACTAATTGGAAACTAAATACTTAGGAGTTCAAGCCCTCCTCCCTAAACTGTACACCCACCAGTGTCTGTCTTCATTCACAAGGAAGGAATTAATGTATGATGGGAAATTACACAGAAAGTTACTCACTGTGCCCCATCACTGTGTCTTTTGTAATGAAGACCCCTGCAGCCCACGACCTTAAACTTCAGTCTAAGATCTACCTATTGTCCAGTGTGTTTACCCCCTCCAATGTACACAGTACACGGTTCCTACTCTTCTGGTCTGAAGGGAGAAGCCATGCTCCACATGCAAATCCTTTTATTGTTGCTGCAATGGACAGTCCCAGTGTATGACTCAACTGGCAATTTTAGAGCTCGGTGGTGCAGCATACTTGTAATCTTTAGCCAGGAGGATAGCAAGGGCAATGCTCTGTGGACCTACAGACAGGATTCAAGTCCACCTCAATCAGCACAGGGGACACGGAGTCAAAACTGCTTTCCTAAGAGCTGAAAAATCCATCTATTCTAGAATTGTTATACTCTCCTGGCACACAAGGTTGTGACACCTTAAAGGCCCCGAGCAGCAGGTCAGAGGCCTTTGATGGGAAGTGGGTCTTCTGGCTGGTTGTAAATCATGGCTGTCTCATTTGTTATAGGAATGTACCTTAATGGCTGATTAATCCTGCTGAACAAACATTTGCAAATCATGATACTAATCTCTAACAGGCTTGGTGTGTATGCTACTCATCTTTGGATATTTGGGATGCAGCCTTCCCTCACTCAAATTCTACTTTGTGTGACTTAATGTCTCCTAAGTACCGATAAATCCTTATACCATTAATTCTATTAACTATACTCGTCTACACCACAGTTTAGTAGTGGAGCGCTACTCTACACAGGAGAAACCGTTTACAAGCCGCACGAAATTAACTACAACGGATCCCAAACCTAAATGTTAAAAGTGCAGAACTTCTGAAGACCCAGGAGACACCAGGAGTCTCCGCGTTTGGCGAATGTGGTCATCTCTCTCCACATGTGACGATATAAACACGACAGACACCACCATCTGCGGCTCCCGACGCTCTGCTCTGTGCAGACACAGCCCGGGCAGTGAAGGGATTCAGAGGCTGCTAGAAGAGAGCTGCAAGGTTAGGACTACTGAGGCAGGAAGACGCTGAACTCTGTGTCTGTCCGCTGGCTCCCATGCGGCCACCACATCGGTCGCGAGCCTCAGCGGCTGCTCCACCTTGTTTAGGGACAGCGGCCCCTCTCTCGCCAAGCCCGGCCATTCCTCCGTCTGTGGAGAGCAACCCCTCACTCACCATGGTGCAGCTGCCCAGCAGACAGGCTCTCCGCCCACAGGAGAGCCCGAACCCAGTTCGTAAGAAAGCAAAAATGGATCTGAAGTCCGCCTCCCGGAAGAACCCGCCCATCTGACAGCTGGAGGCTCTGATTGGCTAGTTAGGTCTGAGTGACGGGACCAGGTTAGCAGAAGGGACTCAGCACCGTGGTCAAGCACTGGCTTCTAATCTAAAGACAGACCTGTCCCAGATTGGCTGGAAATTTATGCCAAATTCAACAGCAAGTCTCTTGCTAATGTAAATCAATGGGTTCGGTTTTAAAAGGAAGCATATAATTTCAGAAAATTAACTAACATTAAACTAAAGAACCTGGCATTAAAAAAAGAAATGAACTGGTTGGTGGAGGCACAAGCCTAAAACCCCAAAACTCCACAAAGAAGGCAGGCAGGTCTCTGTGTGTTCAAGGCCAAACAGCTAGCAATGCTACATCGAGAAACCCTGTTTCGAGGAGAAAAAAAAATCAAGCAAACTTTTGAGAAGCTGCTTTTGAGCTTCTGCTGGTTAGTATTTATTGATCTGACATATGTGGGTGGTGGGGAAGGGATTTCTAAAAGAAATGGTCTGTGGCCTGGAGAGGCTGCAGATCTGAGAATGAATTCCAATGGCTGCCAGCAGCAGTGAACTGGGGTGTGGCTTCAGGTCCCTGGAGGAGGAGGGTAGGAAGCACTGGCCTTGCTATAGGCCCCAGTCAAGTGATAATGTCAGGGCCTGAAGTTCCTCAAAAGGGAATGAATGGAGACCTTTTCTTATCTAAATGCCTGACTTTCGGGAGAGGACTTGTGGGAAGCTGGCAGAACTTGAAACTCAGGTTTCTTGTCTTAGTCTTGCCTTAGTCACCAGGGGTGACTTCTGGGGAAGCAGCTGAGCCAGTGTCCTTCAGCCAGTGCAGAGATGCATCCCAGGGGCTGGACTTGCCCCTCCTGACTCCTCCTGTTTGGTGGCTTTTGCTGCAAATCACAGGGCTCTATGCTGCAGACTGTAGCTTCTAGGGTTTTGCTTGCCATCTCTCTCCAGATCCCCAGCTATCCCCGCTCAACTGCACAGTCTGGTACCCAGACCTGGGTCAGACCCCTCCTCTGTCACTGCTCCCAGCAGAGGAACCAGACCTGTACTGCTCTGCCACATGTCTGGCTCCAGGATCAGGCTCAAGTTGCAACCTCCCAAACAGGCAGCAGGAAGAAGGGTCCTTCTGAGTGGCCCACAGGAGCTGAAAAGGTTCTGTGTTCCCAGCTTCCCCATCTATAGGGGCTATACCAGCAAGTCACTTGGACCCTCTGAAAAGGGTTGGAC
Organism: Chionomys nivalis; assembly: GCF_950005125.1. Lineage (NCBI taxonomy): Eukaryota > Metazoa > Chordata > Mammalia > Rodentia > Cricetidae > Chionomys > Chionomys nivalis. Next base: position 114,006,561 of record NC_080088.1, read on the forward strand.
ACTCACGAAAAACAACCCCAATACCACCCCCCCCATGGATACCTATGCTTTATCTGTCCCCTGAGACCCTTCTACCCTAAAGAAAACACAAGGACGGTCCTGGAGGGAGGAAGGAGGCGGTCCGAATGACCCTCAGGTGAGTGTGTGGGCCTGCACTGACACACCCAGTGCTGTGTGTCCTGGAGAAAGAAACCTAGGCTCTGGAAGGCTTGATGCTGATGTCTGTAGGGGATCGCATGATGCTGCTCTGTGTGGAAGGCTCGCTGCCCTCCCCAGGCTCAGCAAGCACTGCCTGTCTACCATCTCATGGTGACCCTGTTCTGCAGTAAGCAGAAGAGTAAGCTGAGCAGAAAGTTCTCAGGGCAGGTGAGGATCAATTTTTCACTTGAGTTGGAGGAGAGGAGACTGCCGCCTTCCTGCAGGCTTTTCCCCTTTCACAGAGAGGCAGAAGTAACATCTTGGGACAGAGCTGAGAAGAAATGGATACCTTTGCTGAGATACTCCCTTAGGGGAGCAGAACAGAAGAAATGGATACCTCTGTAGTGATACTTAGTTTCTGTTTGAACCAATAAAGCTTGCCTGAAAATCAAGAGTGCAGAGCTAAGCTACTAGAAGTCAGGCAGTGGTGGCACACACCTTTAATCCCAGAACTGGTTGAGGCGAAGGTAGAGGGATTTCTGTTAGTTCAAGGCCACTCTGGGCTAGAGGAGATTGAATCTGTCTAAAAGAGAAACAGCTCACACAAAAGTGAACCTAGTACTTGTGATCCCACGCCTTTAATCCCTGCACAGGGAGGTGGAGGCAGGAGGGATGTGGCTGGGAGGAGAGAGGAATGTAAGATGGGAAGAGAAGGTCTGAGGACAGGATCGCCCCTTCGGTTTAAACATTGGTCAGGGTGAAGGCCTCTTTAGTGTCTGGCACACTGCTCTGATCCTTCAGCCTTCACCCGCTAGTAGTATCTGACTCTGTTTTTTTTTTTTTTTTTTTTTTTTTTTTTTTTTTTTTTTTTTTTTTTTTTTTTTTTTTTTTAGAATAATTGGAATTTGTGCTATATACCTTTACTGGGAAGCTCCCTTGGGAGGGTGTAGCAGAGCTCAGCTGCACCAGTGCTGAGAAAGCCCCAGGATTGGTGCATCTGGCGGAGAGACCACCCCTCCCTATACCCCAGCTTCAGGTAGAGCCTGACTTCCCAACAAGTCAGGATACCTTTCCCTAGTTGCCCATGTCTTCCTTTCTGGGTGTACTTCTTGGATCCAGAATTCAACTTCATGATTCTCTTCTTGTTGGCCTTCCGGTGCAAATTTAGAGAAACAGTTTCCCACCAGTTCTGGAGCTCATCGGTTCTCCTAGACTCCATCCTAGACTCTCAGGAGTAGGGATTCCCACTGTGTGCTAGTGCTGCCAACATCATATGCGGGTGCTGGGACACAAACGTAGGTCCCACTGTTATCTGACAAGTACTCTGCCAACCGAGGAATCCCCCCAACACAATCCCTAGTTCTGGTTTCTTAGTCCCTATGTTCGCCATGATTGTCACTCTCTGTGGCTCTCATGACCTGGGTGTTCCTCAGAATGTGGAAGTCCATATCCCATTCCCCATGGTGTCTGTCTATCCATGTTGATGTGACTTTGGTCTGTGCTCTGAAAACGATGATGACCCAACATGAAGAACAAAGTAGTTTTCTGCCTGTTGGTCAGAACTGTCACCAAAATGCTAGAGGTTTGCTTGCATGGAGTCAGCCCGTCTCCTAGCCTCCTTTCTGCCAGGGACTGTCTCTTCTGAGGCCCTCAGGGCCTCTGTCGCTAGTCTCTCTGAGCTTTGGGAATTGAAAGTGACCATGGTGTGCATTGACACTTCTCCTGTGATACTGTTTCTCCAGTTTCCGACGCCTCTCTCGGTGTGAATATCTGCTAAGAGGGACCCAAGCTACACAACATAAGTGGTGAGCATCCACAGTAATTTTCAGTCCAGGGGGGATCCTTCTTTCACTTCTTTCACTGTGGGGTAACCTTTCTGTATGCTATTGGCCGATGAAAAAGCTGATTTGGCCTTTAACAAGGCAGAATAAATCTAGGTGGGAAAGCCAAACAGGGAGAAAGAAGGGCAGAATCATGTGAGACAGGAGTCAGAAACCAAGACACGAGACACAAGCAGACAGGTAGACCCACAGCCACAGGGTAACACATAAATTAAACGAAATGGGTTAATTTAACTGTAAGAGATATTTAGTAATAAGCCTCAACAATAGGCCAAACTTTGTAATCAATATAACCTGAGTGATTATTATTATTATCGATTGTATTTTGAGACAGGGATTTCCTGTGTAACAGTTCGTCTTAACTGTCCTGGAAGGAACTCTTGTAGAACAGGCTGGCCTCTAACTCACAGAGATCCGCCTCCCTCTGCCTCCTGAGTGCTGGGATTAAAGTCTTGCACCACCACCTCCCAGCCTAGGGATTATTTCAAAGCTGCTACTGCACGGTGCAGTTCAGAGAAACCTCCGTTTCCAACCCCTCCATGAAATTTGTAAAATGGTTTCAGGATCACCTTAGTCACAGAGGTTGCTCCAGCATGCTTCAGTATCTGGTACAGATTTGTAGCACTGAACAGATGGAGAGGGAGGCCAATGCCTGTCATGTCAGCCCTTGGCAGTAGAGCAGAACGGGATGTTTGAGGTCACCATTAGGCATGTAGGGCCCTCATTGAGCTTCGGCATGGGTCACTAGCCCTGTCTCGAAGAATCAAAAATCAAAATAGTTTGAGACATACCAGTCCACAAAAGTTGAATTCATTCTTTATGATTCTCCATTCTCTGTCCTGTCTTCCTATCTTTCCCCACCCCCACCCCGTACTGTGCCTGTGTGTATCTGTGGTTCTTCTTACATGTACATGGATACACTTGTGTCTCTGTGTACACATACATTCCTTTAGTGTATATGTATGCGGAAGCCACAACAAAACCTCAGTGTTTGTTCCTAAGACACATTCACCTTGTTTATTGACACAGGTCACTCATCTATATCGGGTCTTGGTGATTCTGCTAGGCTGGTGGCATTGACAGTGAGAGCCGGTAATCAGCAGATGGCTGCCTTGCCAGTGGTGGGGATTCCAAGCATATGTCACCATTCCTGTTTGTCAACAAAGAGGAGGAAGACAGGAAGTCAGAAATCATGCTTGCCTAGCAAGCAGTGAAGGGACACCTCTTTCTCAAGCTTCCTTTGCTTTTTCAGGGAGGGTTTCTCTGTAAACAGCCCTTGCTATTCCGGAACTCCCTTTGTGAACACGGCCGATCTTGAACTCACAAAGATCCTTCTGCCTCTGTCTCCTGAGTGTGCTTCCTTTGCCTTGGTATTTATGTTTTCCCCAGTTGCTCTGATTTTTTTTTTTGTGTGTCTCTGAATTTCCTGAGGCAGGTCTGTGCTCATGGCTGGATAGCTAAAGCGGGGACATCTAAGCTGAAGGCACCTTCCCAGGCCTCTTTTTTGTTGCTGCTGTTTTTTGTTTTCTTGAGCTATAAAGGTTTTTCAATATAGTTGGGCTTTACATTCCTTAAGGCCTCCTTTTCATTTGGCCATCCCAGAAACTGGTTTCTTCCCTCCAGTGAGAGCTCTGGGACCATGTGACCTTGAGCACAGAACACCTTCCTAGCTACTTCCTGGACTGCTCACGTCAAGGCAGTCAAGAAGCATCGGGTGTGACCATGCTGCAGACGTGACTTGTCTGTGTGCTTCAGACACAGCTACCAATGAGACATAGGTGCCCTGAAGCATGGGCTGCTACCAGAGTCAATGCCAAAGCTTTGTGGGAAATAGTTTTGAAAAATAACAGCCACGGTGAAATCAAACAGGATTGGGAAATCCTGACTGAGAAATTGTGCTGCAATATTTCAGTTCACTTGGGATTGGATATCATAGGTGTATATCAACGTGAAGAGGTGGGTCAGTGTCGGGGTCCAGCCCCAACATAAATTATCTCCCTGGGCCAGTGAGGAAGGGTAGGAATAGTTGAGACACAGTTCACAGGGCAATATCAGGAGGGAGTCCCAGGATTTATTCAAATCCTAAAGATCACCCGTGTTTATTTTCCAAACAGCTTTTATATCAAAAGGTAAACTGAGGGGGAAGTTCATTAGCACTCTGTTTTGGGGTAGGGGGACTAAAGTCACTTCCACAAGTACGGTTGCTCTGTCAGGCAGCCTGGATTAACACTTCCCAGGTAATCTCCATAATGGCAAAGAAAGAATCAGAACAATGTTAGCATATCCTAATCTTTTGAGGATGGCAACATCCTGTCTGGAAGTCATGTGACCACCTTCCCTGTGGCCAGGTATGAGCTGGCTTGTAAGTTTGGCTGCCATACAATGTAGGGCCTGTATAATACTGCCCCACGGGTCAGGATAAAAATCAAGTCAACATTTAATAAAGTGAGGAATTTATTTATTGAATAATGAAATAATAAACAGAGAAATTTCTCTTTTAGGCCTGGGATATGTTCTTAAGAGTAGAACATAGTCCTGATGTGCCAACATCAAGTGAAAAGTGACAGTGGGTTCCATACCACCGTGGCATCGTTGGAAATGCTGCCACACAAAGCTATGAGCTGACATGTTATCCAAGAGAGGGCGCTTACAACAGGTTACCCCGCTGTTCTTCATAGGTTCAAGCGACCCATGATTTTCAGCAGAGTCATCTGAGGAGACAAAAATGAAGTTGAAAGCACAGTTATGCAGGAGCCTTTCGCTAGAATGCTGTGGACAAAAATCACAGTTATTGCAGGTTGAGAAATAGATCCCGCACATAAGAACAATCATTTATGAAAGATGAAGCCTTCACCCATGTTTCTTTCTATTCCCTTTTCTTCATGCCTCCCAACTTTTATGTGTGTCTAGGTTCATAATGTGTCTTCTGGAGCACTGCCTGTGTCCACTCCTGTGTGAGTAGGAGGGGTCTCAAGTGTCATACTTACCTTGCTTCCTAAGACACTCTCCCTGAACCTGTGACTTGTCGGTAACTCTAGACCACCTGTCCAATGATGAAAAGGGGACTTCTCCCTTCTACCTCCATAGAGGTAGGATGAAACGCTCACACTGGCCTTCAAGGCTTTTGTGTGGCAGCTGGTTCTGAGCCCACGCCCTCACATTTAAAGACCGAGCACTTGGTGGAGTGAGTTATTCCTGTCACTAGGAGGGCAATATCATGGCTACATTCTCATCTTATGATAGCTCTCAGGAGCCTAATGTTGTCAACAGAACAAATGAATAATTGACCCTGTGTGTAGTCAATCCCCTGTTGGAGCTCTGTATGGGAAGCAAGAAAAGCTTATGGTTGAATATGTTCACGAGTGCCTGCAAGGTAAGGAAGACCAAAGGTTATTATCCATTTCCTGCCATGGTGAGCAGCCTGGGGATCAGGAAGTTTGGCCAAAAAAGAAAACAAAACAAACCACATGGTTTCTTGACTTGTGTGAAGATGAGCAGTGTGGATTTGCTGTCTGAAAGGGGCAGAGAAGCGACCACATGCGTTCCTGAGGTAGGACCGAAGGGCAGATGAGGCTGGTGCCTTCAAGTCTTTGAAAGGAAGTGGCCTGGCTTTACTGGATGGTGTCCCTAATGGATTCTGCAACCTTGTCTGTCAGGGACAGATTTCTTTCACATTGTCCCTGGCTAGACAGCCTTTGCTTGGGGAGAGCTGACCAGACATGTGTGTCCCATTCTAACCTTCCATGGTGCTCAGCCTGAATTCTCTGGCCACCTGCCCACCTGCCTCCCATTCAGCTTCCCCATGACAGGAGGCAAATCATGATGTCAGAGTCACACAGAGTTTACTAATCCCCCTGCTTTCCAAAGTCTCATGAGAAAACTAAGAAAATCACCCTTTGCTTGCTTAGATGGCTTTCCCAACACAAGGAGCTGATTGGCAGGGCACTCCCTAAACTCCATGGTGCCCTGCACTGGTCCAGGACTTATGTTCACATTGACTACTGTGTCTGGTAGTCAGCAGCAGGAAGACACCAACACTGAATGCCCCACCTCTTTCAGCAAGTTGGCAGAGAGGCTGTGGCATGGGTTGGTTGACGGGGGCCACTGTGGTCAGGCTTCCATTGTCACATAAGGCAGACCACTGATGGTTTTGTATGTTGTGTCTTCCAATGAGGATTGAGGGGTGTGCCTGTTATTTGTTCTTTTTTCTGAGACTATCTAGCCCATTCTGACAGTGTGAGGTGGTCACAAACATCCAATTGGGTGCAGAGAGGCAAAAAGGGCTCCTCTAGGTGAGGGGCTCCACAAAAGAAACTTCGTTGTGGATAAAACTGAGTGTAAAGGTCTCTTCTGTCTTCCAAACATCTTTATGGAAGTGCAGGTTTGCAACTTTCAAGAGAGACAGTGGTGTCATCTGCTCTCTGAGAGTGTAAGGAGAACGGAAGAGTGGGGACATCAACAGTCAGAACTCAGGGCAAGGCTACCCAAGAGTTTCCTCTCCCCATCCTGGTTAGTATGTGGCTTAGTTTGAATGAGAATGGCCCCCACGGATGAACATGTTTGGATATGGAACAGGAGGTGTGGCCTGGAAGAAGGAAGTGCCAGTAGGGGTCACAGAGCTTTAAGGATTCTAGAACCAAACCCATTCCAAATCTCTCTCTCTCTCTCTCTCTCTCTCTCTCTGTGTGTTGCTTGAGAATCAGTGTCAGCTATCACCTCCAGCTCCAATGCCATGACTGACTGCCTATTGCTAGATTCCCATCAGGATGTTCATGTGCTGTCCCCCTCTGCAACTGTGGACCCCTAAGTAACATGCTTTTTCGCTTAAGTGGCGACAGAGTAGAAACAGCAGGAAAGGGCAAATTCAGTAAGTGAATGCTAGAATAGGTATCTGTCTGCACCAAGTTCCTATCTCAAAGGCCCCAGGGTATCTGGCAAATGATTCATGACACAGGGAGACAAGTGTCAAGCCCTCCTCAGGATGACCTGCTGACCCACTGCACCATCAACACCAGTAGAGTTCGGCCCTGTAGGCTGCCACAGAGACTTGTGTGTGCAAGCTGTGCTCAGCAGTGGCCGAGGGAGTAGACTGCTATTTGCTAAGCTGACACAACACCCATATTCAGAAAGACCAATGCCAGCATTCTCAGCAGTCATAAGAAAGCCCGATTCATTGGTGGATTCCATCAAGACCAGGCTTCAGAAACTCATCCTCCATAAAAAGACACTCAGAGAACTCAAACTAATTCATCACTTCAGCGCTTCTCAACTTGTGGGTCTCAACCTCTTTGGGGATTGAATGAACCTTTCACAGGCTCATCTAAGATCAGAAACAGGAGCAAAGGTAACTGTTTTTTGGGGGTCTCCACAACATGAGGAATTGTATTAAAAGGTTGCAGCATTAGGAATATTGAGAACCACTGATCCAAATAATCCCCTCAGAAGAACCCTGGATTCCCTGTCAGCTGGGAAGATCTCGCTGACCCAGAGAGCTGTTCACAACCTGCATGGTGACCATGAGGATTCTGCAGACACCTCACTCAGCAAGAATGTACACAATAACACTGGCTGACACCTTGTAGCTCCATGACAGTGACTGTTGCCCCAATCTAGACCCCGGATGTCATCACTGGACACAAAGCCATCCCAGGATGCTGGCCTTGTCCAGCAGTGATGTTCCACAGCCCTCTCAAGTCCTAGTTACCTTTTCACAGTAGCCAGAAAAGTCCTGTAATTTTAGTCAAAGTGAAAGAATCATTCACTGGGATAAAAATACTACCACAGTTTCTGAACTTCTGGAACATGGGAAGGGCAGCGTGGACCCTGGTGGCAGGAGGCAGTGAAGAAAAGAATGCAGATTCTTCCAGATCAGCCTGAGGTTGGTTAGAGCAGAAAGAGGAGGAGGATCGTGGGAAGGGGTTGGTTTGAACCCCCTGGGGAGGCATGGTCTTCCGCTCCTGGGAACCCATGCCCTGCATCTCATATGTCTCTTCTTCAGGGAGTTTCTCCCGATCAGCCCGCCCAAGGTCCCTGTCCCTGCCCTACATTCTCATCTCTTTCTTCTCAGCTGCCTGGCTGGAACTGGAATTTCCTATGGGCAGACTCCTCTCCTTCCCTAGTGTCATGCCCTGTCCCCCTCACTGTCTTACTGATTTTCTTCTCTCTTGCCTTGTCCCACACACCTCTCTCCTCCTCTCTGCCCTGTCCATGGACTTCTTTACAGCTGGTCATCGATAAGGATCTTCAAAAATTAGGGGACGACTTGGTGATGACCCCATGTTGTGTGGAACATGAAGCTGCATAATGTGGATTGCAGAAGTTGGAAGGCTGGCTCTTTAAAATGGGGTGGCCCTGTGTCCGACTTTTCTGTCCAGCCATAGTGCTGGGACGACAAGTATCAGCTTACCTTAAGGGAGCTAACAGCTCCCACTGCAGGGAGAGGAGGGGTACAGAGCTTGTCCTTATGAGTCACAGCATGTGTCACTGGGCGTGATGATTTCGGGTACAATGCTCTATAATGTTCTGGCCTGGCCCCCTCTTGTGGCTGGTAGGCCACACCAGGCCGAACGAGACCCATGGTTTAAGAACCACGGCCCCAGGCCTGTTCTTCAGACCTTGAAAGAAGACACAAGCAAAGGACTCTGTTAGTGACTCAGACACAGGCAGGACTCACCACTGGGCTAGCCTCTTGTCCCACAGCACTCTACATGATTCCTCTTGCCTAATCTGATCTCCCTTCCCCAAGCCCAAACCCCTCTCCTTCCCTCCACTGCCCCTGGTTGCATCCTCTGCTTGTCTGCTTCAGGCTCAACTTTCCCAGAATCCATATAAAGGGGCAGAATGGGAAAGCTCCTTCTAGGGTCACAGACATTAGGATTCTTGTCCTCTAAATGGTGCCGCGTATCCAACGGCAAAAGCAAAGATGAAATACACAAGAAGTCACTGGGCTTGTCTACCCGGTCTCACTGGGACTCCATTCCCCACCTCTCCCAGTCCCTCACCTGGGGGTTGGGGCTTCTTCCGTTGGGGTGAGGAGACAACAGAAGAAACAGCAGCAGAGACGGCGGATTTGCCTCCTCACCCCTTTGAGGCGCCATCTCCTCCTCCTGTCTGGGTTCTGGTTTTCCTCACCATGCAAGTTGTCTTCATTTGGGCTGGGCAGAATGCCCTCAGTATCTTCACATGCTTCCCTGTGGCTCAGGGGAGTGTTCAGGGACTCCTCACTCTCCCAGGGGGGGCCAGGGATAATGATAACTTCAGGGTACAGACAGGGAGGCACAGGACCACCAGAGCTTATATCAAATTCTGTGCCCTGGCTTGGACCATCACCTACAGTGCCCTCACTCTCCCTGCTGGGGCCAGTGCCCGTGCTGACATTGGGCACTGTATTCTGGCTCTCGGGAGCACAATAACCGGTTTCATAAATGTCTATGGCCTGGCTTGGATCATCACCTATGGTGCCCTCACTCTCCCTGCTGGGGCCAGTGCCCGTGCTGACATTGGGCACTGTATTCTGGCTCTCGGGAGCACAATAACCGGTTTTGTCAATGTCTATGGCCTGGCTTGGATCATTACCTACGGTGCCCTCACTCTCCCTGCTGGGGCCAGTGCCCGTGCTGACATTGGGCACTGTATTCTGGCTCTCGGGAGCACAATAACCGGTTTTGTCAATGTCTATGGCCTGGCTTGGGCCATGGCCTATGGTGCCCTCACTCTCCCTGCTGGGGCCAGTGCCCGTGCTGACATTGGGCACTGTATTCTGGCTCTCGGGAGCACAATAACCGGTTTCATAAATGTCTATGCCCTGGCTTGGGTCATGGCCTATGGTGCCCTCACTCTCCCTGCTGGGGCCAGTGCCCGTGCTGACATTGGGCACTGTATTCTGGCTCTCAGGAGCACAATAACCGGTTTTGTCAATGTCTATGGCCTGGCTTGGGCCATGGCCTATGGTGCCCTCACTCTCCCTGCTGGGGCCAGTGCCCATGCTGACATTGGGCACTGTATTCTGGCTCTCAGGAGCACAATAACCAGTTTTGTCAATGTCTATGGCCTGGCTTGGGCCATGGCCTATGGTGCCCTCACTCTCCCTGCTGGGGCCAGTGCCCGTGCTGACATTGGGCACTGTATTCTGGCTCTCGGGAGCACAATAACCGGTTTCATAAATGTCTATGCCCTGGCTTGGGTCATGGCCTATGGTGCCCTCACTCTCCCTGCTGGGGCCAGTGCCCGTGCTGACATTGGGCACTGTATTCTGGCTCTCGGGAGCACAATAACTGGTTTTGTCAATGTCTATGGCCTGGCTTGGGCCATGGCCTATGGTGCCCTCACTCTCCCTGCTGGGGCCAGTGCCCGTGCTGACATTGGGCACGGTATTCTGGCTCTCGGGAGCACAATAACCGGTTTTGTCAATGTCTATGGCCTGGCTTGGGCCATGGCCTATGGTGCCCTCACTCTCCCTGCTGGGGCCAGTGCCCGTGCTGACATTGGGCACTGTATTCTGGCTCTCGGGAGCACAATAACCGGTTTCATAAATGTCTATGCCCTGGCTTGGGCCATGGCCTGTCTTGGAGTCAGTATCCCTGCTGGGGCCAGTGCCCATGCTGACCTCAGGGACTAATCCCTGGCTGAGGGGAGCACCAATGGTGTCTTCAATTACTTCGCTTTGGCTTGGGCTAGGGCCCATATTTTCTTCAGGGTCTTCCCTCTGGTGCAGGGCACAGAGCAGATGGAGGCCTGACTGGATGGTGATGCTGCCCTTCTCCTGGATCTCAGCCTCTCCGCTGTCATCCTCCATGTCTAAATCCTCTACGCAGGAGAAGTAGTCCTCCTCTAACTCACTGTCAAGGACAGTTTCATATGATGACGTACTTTCCATCTCCTCAGAATAAATCTGTGGGGCCGAAAAACCCGGCCAGCTCTTATGCCACAGGTTTTCCGTTTTCTCCTCCTCCATGGCCCCCACCCTGACAGGTGGGGGCTGGGACCACCACAAGATTCTAGAAGGTAAAAGACAAAACCAGGTCTAGAAGAGAAGTTTATGGCTCTCAATGTCTACATCATGAAAATCATCAAAAAATTAGCTATCTCAAACCTCCTTATGATACATATTGGGGTCAGAGGTTAAAAAGAAAATAAACACCAACCCAAACCCCAAAGCAGTTATGAGAAAGCATGAGAAACCTCAGAGATGAAATAAGTGGTCTCTTAGAGTCAGAATCAAAGGCCAAAGAAACAAAGATCAAAGCAAAGATCTGGTGATTTGAAAGGATGAAGTCTGAGAAACCCTTGACCTGCGTCACCCAGAGAGAAGATTCAAATTCTTGAAATGTGAGACAAGACATGAGGAATGAAAGGACAAGCAGGACCTAGGGAGCCCTGCGTGTGTGATGTGAACTGACTGCAGAGTTGATATCCCTGTAAGCAAGAGATTTCTTGAGTCATAAAAGAGACACTCACATTGATAAGATGTTATCAAACCTACATAGCACTTGCTGCCTTCCAGATACTCCACCCTGGGCGTGAAGATCAAGTCTGGATGTTACAAAACATACAATATAATCAATTTAGGGATGACAAGGAAAGAGAAACACAACTTCTGCTAGCAAGGACATCCCAGGACCAACAGAGTGCATGATGGGTCTTTCCTTATAGCGGAGACCAGTGTTCGTCAGGTAGCTTCAAAAAGATACTAGGAAAGATCATTGCAAACACAGTCTTGAAAAACAGTATAACCCTGAGGCTTAGCCCATAACAACAACAACCACAAGACACACACACACACACAGGCTTGAGTATACTCCGATGTTCTTGAGGAATATCCACTTGTACATCTGTTATCAGATTCCTTGCTTCTTCACACAAGTTCAAACAATACATGACAGCTAGGATGTTTCCTGTTCACAGAGAGTTCAACGGGAATCCTAGGACAGTTCTATGGGGAAACTAGCAAGCATGTAAGGAGATCAAGTGAAGAGGTCCACACTTGGCCACAAAACATCAACTTTTGTCATTCTCTGAAGAAGAAATAGACATGAGCTTCGCACTGCAATGCCCTCCCCCTTCCAGTTCCAGAGAAATGGTGACTAGAGCTATGGATCAGTAGCTCGAACTTTAATTGAAATGGGGAACTTTGGGGCACACACAAGGGGCAGCTGTAATGTCACAGGCAGATGAAAATGATCCCAGGTCACTGTTTATATCTATAGAAGTGTTACAAAGGATTTTTTATTTCATACAGATATCGTTTAAAATAAGAAAAATGAAACCAAAGTAAAACATGGCAAAAAATTTAAATGGAACAATTAAATGAAATGAACACATAAGCAGAAATCTGTGCCTCAACAAAAAGCATTGAGTGTATGTATCAAAAAGAACAACTGAACACAAAATCCAGCCAACAAAGAGGAAATCTCCCAATGTCAAGGTCCAAGACATTAGGAGATTCCAGTTTATCAGGTCAAGTGTAGAAGTCCGGTGCTCTCTATCCAACAAGAGTTTCTCTGCAGCATCAAGACAAACCGCAGTCGGCTGCAGGGCCTTATAGGAAGAGATTTCAATAACTTCTCACAAAGGCTTTTTGTGATATCACAGTAAGGAATGGACCAGTAACAGCAAAGAGACCAAAAGGTGATTCTCTACCCTGCTCCAGGGACTGCATAACTTTTGTCAAGGCTATGAGCAAATCCCCCAACAAGATACATCTTACATGACAAAGGGTAACCCTCCTCTTAGGCTCTCAGGGGACAGGGAGGGATGGCAGATGAGGAGCTGGGGACTTGGGAAGATACGTCTGAAGCAGTTGGGTACATGCCTTTGGCAGGTCCATGGTGCATCCAGTCACCCAATTTCTCCTGAGGCCCTGGGCTTTTATGATTTCTCCAAACTGCACCTCCTGCTAGAACCCAGGCATTCAGACATGTGAGAAGGTGTGAGACCATTCCTATCAAACCTGAGCAGGACACTTTGACTTTAAGAACATAGTAAGCAGGTAACATGGTAACAAGGTAACAAGTGCCATAGTAACAAGGTGAACAGACTCAGCAACTCTGTGCTGACCTTTGCTAGGGACACGGGTATGGACTAGTTAGAGAATGAACCCATGGTCTGTCCCAACGCCCTTTGCACTAGGATACTAAAGTTCTCTAAGTATTCTGACGACTACAGACATTGTCTCCACACTTCACATATTCCATTCCTTTGTCTAAAACTCATATAGATGCTCATCTAAAGGATGCCAGCCCTCCCCGACACTGGGATGCTGTAATGAAATGGACTGTACCTCATGGTACACATGACAGTTTTTGGTCTTTTTTGCAGGGCGTTGGGGTGCAACATAGCAAGTGTGGAAGATAGTTACCAGGGTGGATGAGCATTTAAGTGCTTCAAAGGATTTATGAGATAATAGAGGGCACAGGTAGATGTGATAAACATCTACATGGTGATGAAATAGATGGCTTTTATAGCTTGTCCATACTAATAAACTTTGAAAACCAGAAAAAATATATTTAAAAATATCAAGGAACCATGTTTAAGAATAGAAATATGGGACTAGTCAGAAGAAACTGAATGAAAAGCACAAATTAAGACAAGAACCACCTCAGAGACAAAAATCAAAACCAACAACCTGGGAAGCAAACTCACTGTTTGGATGTCAAAGCAAATGAACAACAGCGTCTGTTTTCGTAGATCAGTAATATCAAGGTTTATGTTAATCAAAGTCTGAGCTCAACAACTCTGCAAACAACCTAGCTACAGCTTCTCTGCAGAGTGAGAAGCCCCAGCCAGGGCCTCATGTGGGCAGAGTCTGCAACTCCTCACAATGGCTCCAGTGAGGTCATAGGAGGAAATGAACCAATCACAGCTATTCACAACCAAGAAAAAAAAAAACCTTCACCTTCTGTCTCCTAAAACTGCATTGGTTTTCTCATTGTCATGACCAATTCCCTGAGAAACAGCAACATTTGTTCCATGGGTTGTGCTGTGTCTCAGAATCTCAAAGGACAGGGAATCCATGTCTGGGGACTTGGGAAGATGGGTCTGAAGCAGCTGCTTACACGCCTTTGTCATGTCCTGTTGCCTCTAATGACTCAATTCCCCCTTCTGGGTTCCATCACCATGGGGCATTACAATGTCCTGAACAGCACCCCCAGTTAGAGACTGGAAATCCAGAGAATTGAGATGCTGTGAAACCTCTCCCTCACAACCTTGAGGACATTTGGACTTTAATAACAGCAGCAGTAACAACAAGAGTGGACTCAGCCGGCTTTGGGCTAGCCTGGGTTAGAGACAGGCTATGGACTAGATAGGGAACACGCAGGTTTCTTTAAAGTCCTTTGCACTCAGACCCTCAAATTCCCTGATGACTCCAACTACTGCAGCCTCTTCCTCTCCACCCTCAGGACACTCAGCTTCTTTCCCTTAAACTCGTAGTTATGGGCACTGAAAGGATGATGGCCTGTCTGTGACACGAGGAAACTGTCGTCCCTCAAGACATTCCAGAGCGTGTTCTGTTTAGTGAGTGGCATGGTGGGCAGGAGAAGAGTCTTAACATGGTAGGGGGATTTATAACCACAGGGAAATGCCGGGGGAAATAACAAGGCAGGTGGGTATGCTCCAAGTGCACGACCAAATCAAATCCCTTATCTTTTACAGCTAACTTAACAAAAGTTAAGGTAAAGAAATAAACCAATGTATGAAATGTCAAAGATGAATGTGTAGAGAATAACAGAAAATGGTTGATGATGAAATAAACTGAAGCAAGGCATAAACTAAACCTAAACCAAGTCAGTCAAAATTCAGGCACAAACCCGACCCCACTGGGAAGCACACTCACGATATTCAGGTCAGTGGTGATCACAGATGTTCAGACGCACACTAAAAATCAAAATCTATAAAAATCACAGTCTACAGTCAAGTCCTCTGGAGCTAGCTAACCAATGGTTTCACTGCAGCCTAAGAACAAGGTCTAGGCCCAGCTGGTGCCTAATATAGGCAGGCCTCTCTCATACATCACAATGGTTCCTTGTGAGGTCATGGAGCCATGCACCAATCACAGTTGACCAGAAGCCAGCATAGCTTTAGAGTTCTTTGCTCATGGCTCCTCCCACATCAATACCAAGATTCAGTGTAAGGGAGGTAGAGGTTATTTGGCTCAGGCTTGCAGAGGATCAGACCAGCATGGTGGTGGGCTCAGCTGGTGGCACTGGCAGCAGGGCCTCGGGCGAGGGCTTTCACGCATAGACATCTCCTCACCCTTGAGCCTATTGAAATATCCTTGCCATCTAGGCCACTCCTGAAATTCTTTTCAGTGTCAAAACCACAAATCCCGGTTTCTCCTGAGTCAAGATCCCTAAAAGCTCAAACTGCTGAGCGTGACAGTTCAAAGTTTGTTTTCTGTCACGTCAATGACTGACATTTCTGGGGCCTTATGCCAAATCAGCAGGGTAGAGAGCTGTGTTGCCTGGTGGCCTAGGTTTACCTTCTGCATCATTCCTATATAGAATGAGAAATATATAATAAGCAGATCATGTGACTGCTTGATACTTATCTTTTCTACAAGCTGGGAGCTTTACTCTCTAACTTGTATCACACTCCAGGTATCCCAGACTCTGACCATATAGCCTCATACCATCAGCTAAGCAGTCTCAATTAGCACTTGGATGGGACACCAGGCATGTTGGAACACATGGTAATCTTACCATATGGGGGTGAAGGCAGGAGGATCAGAAGTTCAAGGTCATCCCCAGACATATGTTAAGAACAACATGAGCTCCATGAGATCCTTAAACTCGTAGTTATGGGCACTGAAAGGATGATGGCCTGTCTGTGACACTGCGAGGCCACGAGGAAACTGTCGTCCCTCAAGACATTCCAGAGCGTGTTCTGTTTAGTGAGTGGCATGGTGGGCAGGAGAAGAGTCTTAACATGGTAAGGGGATTTATAACCACAGGGAAATGCCAGGGGAAGTAACAAGGCAGGTGGGTATGCTCCAAGTGCACGACCAAATCAAATCCCTTATCTTTTACAGCTAACTTAACAAAAGTTAAGGTAAAGAAATAAACCAATGTATGAAATGTCAAAGATGAATGTGCAGAGAATAATAGAAAATGGTTGATGATGAAATAAACTGAAGCAAGGCATAAACTAAATCTAAACCAAGTCAGTCAAAATTCAGGCACAAACCCGACCCCACTGGGAAGCACACTCACGATATTCAGGTCAGTGGTGATCACAGATGTTCAGACGCACACTAAAAATCAAAATCTATAAAAATCACAGTCTACAGTCAAGTCCTCTGGAGCTAGCTAACCAATGGTTTCACTGCAGCCTAAGAACAAGGTCTAGGCCCAGCTGGTGCCTAATATAGGCAGGCCTCTCTCATACATCACAATGGTTCCTTGTGAGGTCATGGAGCCATGCACCAATCACAGTTGACCAGAAGCCAGCATAGCTTTAGAGTTCTTTGCTCATGGCTCCTCCCACATCAATACCAAGATTCAGTGTAAGGGAGGTAGAGGTTATTTGGCTCAGGCTTGCAGAGGATCAGACCAGCATGGTGGTGGGCTCAGCTGGTGGCACTGGCAGCAGGGCCTCGGGCGAGGGCTTTCACGCATAGACATCTCCTCACCCTTGAGCCTATTGAAATATCCTTGCCATCTAGGCCACTCCTGAAATTCTTTTCAGTGTCAAAACCACAAATCCCGGTTTCTCCTGAGTCAAGATCCCTAAAATCTTAAACTGTTGAGGTTGATAGTTCTAAGTTAGTCTTCTGTCACATCAATGACTGACATTTCTGGGGCCTTATGCCAAATCAGCAGGGCAGAGAGCTGACTGTGTTGCCTGGTGGCCTAGGTTTACCTTCTGCATCATTCCTATATAGAATGAGAAATATATAATAAGCAGATCATGTGACTGCTTGATACTTATCTTTTCTACAAGCTGGGAGCTTTACTCTCTAACTTGTATCACACTCCAGGTATCCCGGACTCTGACCACACAGCCTCATCCCATCAGCTAAGCAGGGTTGGGCACCAGGCATGTTGGCACATGTGGTAATCTTACCATATGGGGGTGAAGGCAGGAGGATCAGAAGTTCAAGGTCATCTCTAGACTATTAAGAACAACACGAGCTCCATGAGACCCTTTCTAAAAAAGGAAATGAAAACATTTTAATACATTTTCATAGCTTTGGATTCAGCAATGCTTTCTTATCCCAGCAGCATAGGCACACACCAGGTGAGAGAAGGCTGTTAAGGGAGAACCCGGAACAGACAGACCTGGGTGCTCACAGGGGAAGAAGAGCAGCAGCTTATGTTCAAAAACTCAGAAGGTGGAAGATAGACCCCTTGTTGCAACTCTGAGTCATGGAAAAAGGTCAACATCGACTCTGCTCCCCACCAAATGGGAGGGTTCAGGGTTTTATGTAGCCCAGGCTGGTGTCAGATTTACTATGTAGACAAAAATAGCCTGGAACCTTTGATTCTCCTGCCTTTGTCTCCCAACTCTTTGAACTGCAGGCACGATTCCATGCCTGGCACTGCCTTCAAAATTCTCTTAATTATTATTTTTAGTACCTTTTGCGTGTGTTCCTAGTGTATGTGTGTATGTTCCTATGTGTATGTGTGTTCCTATGTGCATGGGTGTTTGTTCCTACGTGTATGTGTGTGTTCCTATGTATATGTGTGTGTGAGTTCCTATGTGTGTATGTATTCGCAGCATGTGGCTATCAGAAGCACTTGCTATCTATCATATCCAAAGCAGGCACTAAACTCATAGGAATCCTCCTGCCTCTACCTCCTCTGTGCTGCTGGTATTCCAGGTGTACTTCCCTATACCTGGTTTAATTTACTCTGCATTATGAAAAAAATAGTTTACTTAGTTTGTGTGAACAAAAATGTCTGAAAAGATGCTGTCTGGCTGTGAACAACAACAACAACAACAACAAAGCTCCTGGAAGGAGTCTGTGTTGTGTCTGAAGAGACAGACAGTCTAGGCAGAATTTCAATACTGTGCAGAGGTTTGAATTTGATAGGTCCAGTGACTAATTACTTTACCTTGTGCTAGTTCTAGCTCCTTGCCGCACTCAGTTTCTGAGTTTCTTCCTGTCTTCCTTCCCCCTTTTTTTTTTTTTTTTTTTGACATTTCAACACACACAGGGTTTGGTTGTCTAGTTTGGGCTGTCATGGAATTCACTCTGTAGACCAGGCTGGACTGGAACTCTGTAGATCCACCTTCCTCTGCTTCCTGGATGCTCGGATTAAAGGTGTCTGCCGCCACCACCCAGCTGTCACTCTATCAAAACTAGTAACTCATGATAATAAACACCTCCTTGAAGCTATTAACTTAGCAGAACATTAGCTTCTCAAAACGGAGAGCTCTAAGAATGTCATCAGATCACCTGTTCGCCTGTAGAATAGCGCTCCCCACTTCTCGATGTACCTGCCGCTCTGGTGTGCCCACAAATGTATGGTAAAGTTGCCTTGACTTACGACTGTCTTTGTTGTGTAAAACTGCACAAATCCTGTGAAAGGCTTCCACATTGGAACATGGAATTTTGGGGTAACCTAAATTTGTGTTCCTGGGGCGTGCTTACTCTAAATGACTCCAGAATAAACCATCTCTTATTCCCTTTAGGATGAGAGCTGAGGTGCTAATGTTGGCATTTCTTTATACCTGGGAGATCGATAACACAAGGCATTCTCAGTCACCAAATCTTCATAGAAACATCGGGAACCCCATGTTCAACAATGTGGTGCGTTGGTTTTTTCCTGTTGCTGAGACAACAGTGACTTGAGGAGGTTGGAGGGTAGAGTCTGCTGTGGCCGTGGGAGCTGAAGGCGGCCTCTCACATGGCATTCACAGTCAGGAAGCAGAGAGCCTCTCCAGATGGAGCTTTAGCCCCCGCTCCTATATTTTGGTTTGGAAACAAGGTCTCATGAAGCTTCACTGGCTTCACACTGTTAGTAGCCACACAGAGCTGCACCTTCAAGGGTAGTCGCTGTGTCAATGACAGGTGATCTTTTATTTCCAGATAAAGCTTTGCAGCTCACACTGGGCATGTGCAGGAATGCGCCCTCCCCATAGGAACAAGTGTGGCCTTCCTATAAATTCATACCTGTTCTTTGGTTTGAGAGAGTCTGGCTGTAGAGACGATGCCCCGCTTCTCCTTCCTGCTGCAGCTGATAAGTCCTTCTTCCCTCGCTTCTGTCTTGGCATCTTCATTTTGGCTTTGCACTGGTCAAGAGGAGAATCCACTGAGATCCATCAGTCACTGGCCTGTAACCTCTCACAGAAGAATATGCTCACATCTTCGTCTATGTCAGAATGTATTGAATAACACTAAAGCTGTAAGGCTGAGCAGTTTTAATGATGGCAGTTAGTATAAGTCTGCCTATCTTAGCAGCTTGGCCGAGGCAAATTTTGGTTCTTGATTCCAAACCTTTTTGTTTCTTTTTATTTATTTACTTTGAGACAGAGTCTCTCTATGCAGCCCTGGCTATTGTGGAACTAGCTATGTGGACCAGGCTGGACTCAAACTCACAGAGTTCTGCTTGCCACTGGCACTCAAGTGTTGGGATTAAAGGTGTGCACCCCACTACCCGGCTTTATTTCCATTTGTAATGCTAATATTAATTCACATCAGACATCACACTGTAAATGTGGCTGCATATCTCTCCACAAACATGCAGGTTAAGGAAAGAAAGCCACTGCAGAGTGCAAGGGTTTCAACAGTGTGCTGGGAACGTGATCCACAGAGATAAGGAACGAGGCCCATATCAGGAAGGAATACGGTGTTACTGCTCCTGGAATCAGGTTTGAGAATGAAGATGCAGAATTCATCTGTGAGATGAAAAGTCTGAACCAAGTCCACAGCAAGAAATGGGTCAGGAGCATGGAACGGTAGTGGGTCAGGTCCAGGTCCATCAAGTAAGCTCTATCAGTAGTGAGGGAAAGAGCAGAACAGCGGTCCCCAGTCCTTGCACACACAGCATCAGATGGTAGGGTGGTGTGCAGTCATGCCATGGCAGCGTTTTTGTTTGCTGTCAAAGGGTTTTACTGTTTTGAGTCACGAGGAATCAAACCCAAGTTCTCACACATGCTAGGCGAGGATTCCACCACTAAGCTGTGCCCCCTCCTGCCACTGCAGTGTGAGGGGACAGCATTTTATGAAGCCCATGTGAGGGAGTTGTGTCCTTTCCACAACCTGGAGTGTCTGGTATGTCTTGGGCCTGATCTACTTGATATGATTTAAATGCAGCCATGTTGTGTGGGTCTCTGCAAACACCACAGGCAGCAGGGTAACAGTCCAATGGTGGTTCAAACTTCAAGTCTGATGCCAAGTAGTTTATTTAAGGCATTTTTAAGCACAGCACAATTTGGTGAAGTTTCCTGATAATTCACTCAATCTCATGTGCACAGCAAATCTAAAGATGTGACCACATCAAAACTCTGTGTTAAGTACAAATGCCATCTTCTATAAAGAAGGGTTCTATAGATTAACTGAGAAAACAAGTTCAAGATGAGGGTCTGGGTGTAGTCTCGGCCACATAGGTAGCCCAAAGGTCACCAGGCTGTTAAACACATCTGTTCTCACCTTTCTGGGCAGAAAACCAGTTATAGCCTGTTGTTTTAAGGTCAGTAGAAGTCCATAGTGGCTGGGGGAATCCTGATCTTCCAGCTCAATTGAAGGTTTGCTGTGGCTCCTGGTAGGAGTGTTCCCCAATATCATGCCAACACTTCCAGGCCAGCAAAACTTAAGGGGTCACTGACTCAAGCCTGCTCCTGTGGAGGTTGCTGCTTGGGGCCTGCTCAGGCTGAGGTAGCTGGCTCAGGCCTGTTTCCATAGATGTCCCTGGCCTGGGCCCCCTCCTGCAGAGGTCCCTGGTTTGAACCCCGTCCTGCAGATGTCTCTGGCTCAGGCCTACTCCCTCAGTAGTTGCTCCCTTGTCAGGTTAATTTAAATTATAAGAACTATTTAGGAACAAGGCTAAGCTAGGGCTGATATAATATAGCATTATTATATTCATAATAAGTCTCTGTGTCATTATTTGGGAGCTTGTAGCCCCGATGAGAAAGTACTCCTACCCTATGGTTTCTCCCATAGCCAGGATTCATGAGTCCAGGAACCCAGGGGTGGAAATGGGAATTGTTTCACTCATTATCACTCCTAACTACCCACTAGGAAATTATTTGCTTCCTGTTCCTGAGATCTTAAGTTCTGCTAGCTTACAAGTTTTGGGAGCTCAGGCTTCCCCCTCATTATTCTGGGTTTCTGGTGCCTTAGACATTCTTAGCCAACATGCTAAGAAAGGGAAGACAGCATTGGGAGGGAAGACAGATTACCAAGAAGAAACTGGATTGCTTCTTCACAATGGAGAAAAGGAAGATTACGTCTGCAGTGCAGGAGATCCCTAGGGCATCTCTCCGTGCTACCATGTCCTGTGATTAAAGTCAACGGGAAACGACCACAACCTAATCCAGGCAGGATGAGAAAGGGCACAGACCCTTCAGAAATGAAGGTATGGGTCACTCCTCCAGGAGAAGAAGCAAGACCTACATAAATTCTTATTTATGGTGGAGGAAATACAGAATGGGTAGGAGAGTAAGCTACTTATATCAGCCAAGGCCATGTGACCATTACAGGAATGAGGATTATTATTAACATGAGTATTTCTGTCATATTTTGTTAAGAATGTTTTTGTGCCAGGTGTTGGTGGTGCATGCCTTTAATCCCAGCCCTGTGGAGGCAGAGGGAGCTATTCCAGGACAGCCAGGGCTACACAGGGAAACCCTGTCTGAAAAAAACAAACAAACAAACAAAAAATAAAAATAAGAATGTGTTTGTGCAGATATTTGTTTTGTTTCTTTTATTTCTGTATCGTGTAAAGTAGAATCAATTGAGATAATACTGGTAGTTATCATATTTAAGCTGAGATACTAATAGATTGTCCCTCAAGATACATTTCCACCTATTGTAAGACATATCTTGCATTTGCAACTGTATGTTAGATAGTTATATCATGTTTGCCATAACTAGGACCTGGATATTGTTTACATTTGGAAATTGAACTTAACATTAAGTTTGTGATGGCTCATCTTGCTTGTCAACTAGACTCCATCTGGAATCAGCTAACGTCCCAGCATCTGGGCACACCTGTGAGAGATCATTCTTGATAGGATCGTGTGAGGTGGGAAGACTCACCCTAAATCTGTAGGATTTGAGACTGACAGACCTACTCTAAATCTGGGCCACTCCTTCTGGTGGCAGCCTATATAAAGAAGATGGAAGAAGGAAGCTGATCTTTGCCTGCGTGCCTTCACTCCTTCTGGCAAGTTCATACACCCTATTGCTGCAGCACTCCTTCGCTGAGATTGGAATCAACCTTTTCAGGCTTCCAAAGACCCAGCATGGGACTGCTGAGACATCCAGCCTTGCAAATGATGACTGCCAGATTCTTAGTGTTTCCACGGTGAGACGGCCATGGTTAGACTACCTGGACCATACCATGGGAGCCAACCAAATAGATTTCCTTCTAGAAGCACACCCCACATGGCCCAAGAACAGAAAAAGGAGGCCTGAGACATCTACTGGCATGAGGAAGGCTCCCAGAAAGGTGGGGTGTGACGGAGGTAGCATGAGTTTATGTACAAAAGCTGCCCTCCCCAGAGCCCCTAAAAACTAAAAACGGTGTGATTTGTTGAAGGATGTTTCTAAAAGTTTCTGTCAAGCCCAGATTCCTCCAAGGTACAGTAAAAGGTTGCAGTGGTCACATTTCTCGCATTTTCTAAATCAAACTCAATTGTCTGGAGCCTCTATTTGACAAGGGTACAGAGGCCCATGCTAGATTTTTATTGTGCTTTGAATAGGTATAGCCCCCATAGACTCAAGTGTTAGAGTGCTTAGCCCACAGAGGATGGTACTATTAGGAGGTGTGGCCTTGTTGGAGGAAGTACATCACTGTGGGGGCGGGCTTTAAGGTCTTAGAAACTCAAATCTCGTCAGTGGGACACAGTTGCTTCTGCTGCCTATGGATCAAGATGTAGAACTCGCAGCTCCTTCTCCAGCGCCATGTATCTCTGCACACTGCCATGTCCCAGCATGATAATGGACTAAACCTCTGAAACTGTAAGCCAACCCCCAATTAAATGGTTTCCTTTATAAGAGTTGCCATGGTCATGTTGTCCCTTCACAGCAATAGAAACTCTAAGATACTGGTCATGGCTCTTTGTGTCTGGGAACTATTCAAGGATACCATGGCCTTGCCACCCACACCCCCTATATATGGCCCTACCTTCCAGCAAAGGTATCCTGGTAGGATTCCTGATTAGATTAGGGAGGTCACAAGATGACAGTATCTGTGGGTCACCACGGTACTGTATAGGTTATCAAAGACAGAACACCTCTCCCCATGCCATACACAGGTTAGCTACCTTCACATGCTAGGCTACGGCGTTCCAGATCTTCCCATCTTTCTGGAGCTGGCTCCTTGTGCTAGGTCTGCCTTCTCCTAGCTCGCTGCTCAGTGCAGTCCTACCAATCGGTGCCAAGCTCCCAGACAGCACCTATCTGAGGACTTCTGTCTGAAGAAGTCACTCAACTTCCCCTGACCTTAAAGGAGCTCACAGGTCTGACCTCTGCAACCTGGAAATGGACAACATGTGGTGGAATCCCCAACTTAGATGGCTCAGGAAATCATCCTGTCATGTGTCCCAGTGCATTGGGATCTCAGTTTCCCCAACAGTAGAGGGAAAGGTGGCCTGTCTGGTCCTTGAGAGCTACTCGATCCCTGCTCTTTTGATTCCTTGTGCGTGAACCTGTAGTCACAGCAGCATCCCTGCTGGGTCGGCCTGGCAGTCACTGCATCAGCAGCAGGCAGACATCACTGCCCAGGTAGAGCTTGCTTTGTTTACCTTCAGTCGCCAGAGTCTGCTTCCCCGATAAAGTCTGTTTTTTCTTGTCTTTCCACACATCCTTTTGGTAGGCAAATGGTTGGTCCACCTGTGCACAGTGTGCTGGTGAATGACAGACAGCTGTGTTTGCCTGGCTTTTTGTGCTAGGTGGAGGCTCTACCCTCAACTCTAAGTCTATGTAGGCAGAGCGCCCCCTAGCCCTCTGCCATCATGTCTAAGAAGCACTCATTCTATTGTTTTGGAAAACCTGAAAGGCAGGCAGAGATGGGTCTTCAGGGAACTCAATATTGCCCTGCCAGCTGAAGCAACTGCCCCCCCCCCCCGTGCCTCCTCGGGATTTCTTGCGGGAACTGGGTGGGCCTCCAGAGACCCAGGCAATTCTATCACCCTGGAAAGGGAGTGGTGGCCCCGCCCCTCCTGCTGGGTGCTGGCTGATGGCCAGCCCAACTTTTAATATTCTGCTGCTAAATGGGACCCAGATGTTACTTAGGGATCTGATGTCAACAGTGCTCCACAGGCAGTTGGTCCTTCCTGCTGTGGGTTGACAGAAGCCTCAGACACCCAAACCCAGCAGACTTCTAGTGTAGCAAGTTGGGGAGAAATGTTATTAATTGGTCGAACTTAGGGGTGATGATCAGGTTCACGGAATGACTGGACAGGGTGGGTAGGATCTCAGGCAAAGTGCTGGCATCGTAGGTATGTCCAGCAGTCCCAGACAGCCTGGTACCTTGTATTCTTAATCTGAGGTCTGGTCTCTGTCAGCCCTGGAAGCGTCAGACTGGGGGAAGGGACATCCAGGAGCTGAGTGTCCCATATCACCCTGCTCTATGAACACTGCTGGGTACCATACACGCTTCCTTTCACTGGGTATACACTGAGCCTGGCATTCTGAAAGCACCCAGACAGATCCTCCTGGATGGCAGTGAAGCCTTGAGGGCATCTTGTAACACAAAGGTCTCTAAAGCAGAAACTGGGCAGGGGTTGGGGGGAGCCACAGTTGAGATCCAGGTCTGGATGATTCCAGGCAAGGGTGCTTCCCCCCAGACTCTGGTAGGCATGGCTCTGGGAAAGGACATAAACCAGAGGCTCTGTCCTGGACTGATACCAACACAGGAAGGATAAAAAGGAGAGAAGGAGCCAAAAGAAGGCTGGAGGGGCCAGGAGCTGTCTCTAGCAGATTGGTGATTGAAACAGGGACAGGATCTCACTGAGTGACAGCCTGGGGCAGTGGCTCTGGAGGAAGCTGGGCATGCTGATTCATAGCTATGTGTATTCCTAGGCTGACTCCTGGGTCAGAAAAGAAGAATGCAAAGGGGGACATTATAGGGGCAACGGTGGTATTTTAATAGGACTATATTTTATATAAGAATAGTGTGTCAATGAATTTCTGTCATTGACATCTAAATTGTGGCTTTGTCATAGAATGTCCTGTTCTTAGAAAACACAGCTGGAATGAGAGGTGATGGATGACTCACAAGGCTTTAACCTAATCTCCAATGACTCCACAAATAAAGTCCATCAAAGCGCAGACTCACTGGGATACGGAAAATGGCAACACACTGGCAGTGGGGAGTTCAGATGAAAGACATCGAAGTACTCATTGCGTTAGTAGTGCGGCTTCACTCTAATTTGAAAACTTTCCAAGGAAAGGGGGAGAAAGAAGAAAAAAGAAGTGGGGCCAGGTAGAGAAATCAAGAAAGAGACAAGATGGTAGGCCCTGCCTCAGAGAGGAAAGGGCCCTGCAGCCTGAGAGGGAAGGAGACAGGCTCCAGAAAGCAGGGTTGTGAGGGGTGAGCAGGTGACTAGAGAACAGAGAGAGGGGCTGCTAGGCTCAGGGGTTCAGGAGAGCTGAGGGGAGGAAGCCTTCCTTCCAAGATCTCCCTGGTGCCTGCATGGAGCCACCCCCCTTCAGAGCACAGCAGGTGTAAGCAGAGTCCTGCAGAGGGTAGGAGAGGCCTTTCCTGGGGAGGCAGAAAGGACTCACAAAACGGGGTGACAAGAGCCAGGGGCCCCTTGCTTCAGTCCTAGGTCTCACCACCACGTGGCATTATCTGGCCCCACCTATGGTGCAAGCCCCCACAAAGCAATGACTCTTCATCCCTTCTTTTGTTACTGCTTCATCCTGAGCACTGGTCAAGGGCTCGACAGTGGTGGCTGGAGTCTGCAGGGTGTCCCTGGGCAGGATCTTTGTGGGAAAGTAAGGCAGGGATCTGCTCTAAGTGACTCTCCTGAACTGTCCTTTCTCCTTCCCTATTACCAGCCTCAGAGCATCTTCCCTCTCTAAAATCTTTGTGTCCAAATCTCTCAATCTTTTGCGTGAATTTTATTTCTGAGGCGAGGTCTCACTATGTAGAGTTGGCTGTCCTGGACTCTATATAGAGCAGGCTGACCTCGAACCGTTCATTCTCCTTCTTCACCTCCCTAGCTCTAGTGTCACAGATGTTGGCTACCAGGCCCAACCTGCAATTTCCCGTTCTTCTAGGGATACAAGTCCCTGGGTGGTGGCACACTCATGACCATCTACCTTCCTCTGCAGCAATTCTATTTCTGAATTCTCAGGAAACTACATGTCAAGCCATAAAGAGTGGGACAGCAGCAAGGGGAAGGAAGGGGTAGGAAGCACAGCTCAGGCTGGGACAGTGGGCTGGCTGGGCTGGGCTGGACCATTGCTTCCTGTCCTGTGCTGTGAGCAGAGTGCCTGGAGACACAACCTAAGGGAGGGGGAGTTTCGATTGTCATGGGACAAAGACACCAGAAAGCAGTTTGGCTCACAGGGCAGGGGCTTGTGGCAGAGGCTGTTCGTATCATAGGGAGCAGGAAGTACAGAGTGAGGCAGGCGTTAGATGTAACCCCTCTCTACATATACATACACACACACATATATGTATATATTATATATACATGTAATATGTATTATATATATATTTGAGACAGGTTTTCTCTATGTAACAGTCCTGACAGTCCTGGAACTTGCTCTGTAGACCAGGCTGGCCTTGAACTCACAGAGATCCACCTGCCTCTGCCTCCTAAGTGCTGGGATTAAAGGTGTGCGCCACCACCACCCAGTTACTCTTTTCTCTTTTGTTTTAATTTTTTGTGTATATTACACTTACTTGCATGCATGCACATGTGTGTGTGCATGTGCGTTTGTGTGCGTTGGTTGGAGAACAACTTGCAGGTGTCATTTCTCTTCTTTCATTATCCAAGTCCCTGGAATCAAAGTCATGGTCATCAGGCTTAGCAGAAGGCTTACCTGGTGAGCCATCTCTTGGGCCTGTTTGTTTAAGACGGTTGTACCCACTTGTGCCTCTGCCTCCTAAGTGCTAGGATTCTAGGTGTGTGCTGCCAAGATGGGCCTTAGGGGCTGGGTATAGGCTTCAAAGTCTCACTCTTGATTTAAGTGGTTGTTTCAGCAAGAATGGCTCCCATAGGGCCATAGATTTGAATGCTTGGTCATTAGGGAGTGTACTACTTTGTCAGGGATTTTAAATCGTCTTCTGTGGTTCTCAGGCTTCCTAATGCTGGAAACTTTAATACAGTTCCTCATGCTGTGGTGACCCCAACTATAAGATTATTTGTGTTGCTACTTCATGCCTGTAATTTTGCTACCATTATAACTCATAATGTAAATATATGATATACAGGATATCTGATAAACAACCCCTGTGAAAGGATCATTTGACCCCCAAAGGGACCGCAGCCCACAAGTTGAGAACCACTGGATTAGGAGGTGTGGCCTTGTTGGAGAAAGTATCTCTTTCTGCTTCCTGGCTGCAGATCTGATATAGGACTCTCAGCTACTCTCCAGCATCATGCCTGCCCGCATGCTGCTATGCTTCCTGCCATGATGACAATGAACCTGTAAGCCAGTCCCAACTAAATATTTTCCACTGTAAGAGTTGCTATGGCCATGGTGTCTCTTCACAGCAATGGAACATTGATTAAGACAACCTACTTCTGCCTCCTAAAGTTCCATAGAGGTGCCATAGTATTTACTACTGGAGAAGTAGTGTTCAGAACACGAGTCTATGGGGGGGGGCATGTCAGATTCACATCAACAGCTGGATAGCGGGTGAACTGATCTTGAGGCTGCTTGTGGGTAGAGGGCACTTACCAGAGCATCACAAGAGAGGTGGTTGAAGCTCCTCCCATTCTCTGTGGTACAGGATACTGAACTAAACCTGAAAGGAAAAGGCAGGACACAGTCAATCTCTTTGCCAAGAGGTAGAACAACTCAAAACAGAAAGAAGAGCTTTGTAGTGGGAACTGGGGTCTCCTCCTCATAAAAGGGAAGTTGGTGACTTTACAGGCTCCTCTGCTGTGCCTGGCCTCCTGCTTCATGCAGGCTCCGAGCTATTGGCTGTCCAGTGCCCTGTGAGGAGCTGTGTGGTCCCCACACTCCTGCTGACATTTCTCTGAGAGGATGGGCCACACCCCTGCAGGAAGCTAAGGGACTGGGGTCCAGGGCCCAGTGCTGGGAAAAGGCTCTGTCTATACAGACCTGTCTGCGGGTACCATCTGCTTGAGCATGTATGCCATGTACCCCATCACTGACCCAGGCTGAACCACTATTGCCATCTCATTTCTGTTACTATGATTATACACACACACACACACACACACACACACACACACACACATATATATATGTATCCTAACAAACCAACTTAGAAGAGAAAGGGTTTATTTCAACTTCCAGTTCCTGGCTGTCGTCCACCATGGTGGGGAGTCACAATGACAGGAGCATGAACCAGCTGGTCACATCACTTCCACAGTTCAGAGTAGTGGGAAATGAATGCATGCTTCCTGCTCAGCTAGCTGGCTTGCTTACCAGTGCTCGCTGCTGTGCACAAAATCCTGTAATCCTTCTGCAAACTGAGCAACTGCCTCTTCTTTCCATGACGGGTATACTTCGGATGTATAGTGTTCCCACTACGTTAGAGAAGACTGCACTGCACCCACTGTCTGTCCCTGGTGTGCTCAGCGGCTCCCACCAGCCCACTTGCTGACGGCTCTTTCCATCCTGTCATGTCGGAGCTGGGGGAGCACAGCAAGGAACACGCTCAGTCACAGAGGCAGGACTCTCGGGAGCTCAAAACACTGCCTGGGGGTCCTTTGTCCACACAGGTCTGAAACTGGTTTTCTCCAGCCTCAGTGAGAGGAAGGAAAGGCTCAAAGTCGGCCTCCTGGGGCTTAGCATGGGACCCAGAGAAGGAACAGCCATGTGTCACCTGGTGATGACTCTTTAGGGAGTCCATTATCTTGGCTCTGGTTGATCTTTCAGACTGAAGGTGCAGCGACAACCCTGAGCAGTGAAGTGTCAGTAGCTCACAGGGCAAGTCCCTTGTTCCTTAGTGGCCCTGGCCAGGCTGGCTCAGCAAGAAAGATCCATTGCTCTCTGGTGCCACCTAGAGGTTTCTTTTCTGAACCCAAAATAAGAAAAAGAATGGGAACTTGACAATGTCAGTCAGGTCTGTTTGTTTGTTTGTTTGTTTGTTTGTTTGTTTGTTTGTTTGTTCGAGAAAGGGTTTCTCTGTGTAGCCCTAGCTGTCCTGGAACTAGCTCTTGTAGACCAGGCTGACCTTAAATTCACAGCGATCTACCTGCCTCTGCCTCCCGAGTGCTGGGATTGGGATTAAAGGTATGCACCACTACTGCCTGGCACTTTTTTTTTTTTTTTTTGGTTTTTCAAGACAGGGTTTCTCTGTGGTTTTGGAACCTGTCCTGGAACTGCCTGGCACTTTTTAATTACATTATTTTATTGTTGAAGGGTTTGTGTATGTGTGTGTGTGTGTGTTTGTGTGTGTTAGGCCCAAATCTGCGAAGTGCCCCAAAGCAACAAGGAGACTGAGTACCATATGTAAAAGCAAAGAGCCTTTATTTTATGCAAGTTTGCAAACTCGGTCTCTCTGTATGTCCAACATATTGGAATAAATGAAGAGCCCCGAGCTCAGTTAGAGTTGGGTTTTTATAGTAGTAGAGGTGGGGATGAGGGGTTTGTGAGGTTCAGGGCCCCTGATTAACTGACATTTGTCTAGGGGTGTTCTGGTGAGTGGGTGCTGTCAGGTGGTCCTATCTACAGCGGCTGGGATGTTAGGCATTTTCTTTGAATGGTCTGTTCTTGGGTGGTGCTCAGGTAATCTTAGTTTATGGTCCTTCCTACAATGAGGTATTGATTGCTTCAGGGTAAACTACTGAGACTCAGGCCTCCATTAAACTTATCGATGGCTGAGTCTTACTCTGGCAGGTGATAATGGTTGGAAGTAAAGAACTTCCTTTGGCTGATCTGTTCATATTTAGCTTATGATGGCTGGCTCCTACATGTGCATGCACACACATGCACCACATTTGAATAGAGAGCAAATAAATAAATAAATAAATAAAATTTTAAGGGGGGAGGCTTTGCCCATTGAGCCATCTCACCTGCCCTGGGTGATCTCTTCCACATTCACGGTAGCCATGGAGGGTGGCCACTCTGACTCCTGAGGCACAAAGAATGCCCTGTCATTGCACCCCTTCCCGAGTGGGCTGGGGTTTCGGCCCCTCTGTTTATTTATGCAGTCTGTACACGATCACTTTCATTGCATTTTCTGCACCCCGGGAAAAGTCACTGTTACTGTCTCTTGTTTTTCTAAGCTCTGTCTTGTCACTGATGTGTTCTGCTGAATAAACACTCTCCTGTAATATCAACTCTTCTTGTAAGTTGTGACATTTGAACACTCGGAACATTCTAGAATCTATGTACCTTTCATCTTCTGCTGTGCAGCACCTTATGTGGGTCTTCCATGGTTATCCCTGGATGTAGCTTGTACCCAGAGGCAGAGGTGCAGAGCCAGCAACCCACCTTACAGACTGCCTTCCTGGTGTGTCTGTCCCGCCACGAGAAATGGCTGATCCTGCCAGCTCTGGATATGTGGGAAACACTGCCTGCTTGGCATGTTAGAAATGCATCTCTAGGCCTGGGCTGGGTTTAATCCCTAGCACTGAATAAACCAGGCGTGGTACTGCTCACCTGTCATTCCTGCACTGGGGGGGTAGGCAGGCGGGAAGATCCAAAGTTCAAGGTCATCCTTGGCCAAGTAGCAAATTAGAGGCCACTCTGGACTACCTGAGACCATGAATCAGAAACAAACTATTTTTTTTTCTTTTGGATTTTCAAGACAGGGTTTCTCCGTAGCTTCTTTTTGGTTCCTGTCCTGGAACTGGCTCTTGTAGACCAGGCTGGCCTCGAACTCACAGAGATCTGCCTGCCTCTGCCTCCCGAGTGCTGGGATTAAAGGCGTGCGCCACCACCGCTCGGCAGAAACAAACTATTTTTTAGAGAAAAGAGACAGTACTTCTGGTACATAGTCCTGTTGGGGCCCAAAAGGAAGGGCCTGCCACCCGCCACTGCACACACCCTTTCATGACCATAAGCTAGCAGGGATGAGGACAGTCACCTCGACCTACAGCATCTGCTTTTCTCAGTACAGGGGGTGTGACAGTGCCGATGCCTGGAGCGAGTTAGAGCACAGAGAAGGCTAAGTAGGTGATACACACAAGCAGCATGGCACCGACCCTTCTATTTCTGTGTCCCTTGGTAACCCACTGACCATGCTCTTCTGCCGTGTACTCTAGGGGACAGCGCAAGTGTTACAGCTCTGGAGGAAAAGGTATCAGGTCTGTCGGAAGTCAGGCTATACCTGCAGCTGTGTTCCGGTGGGGGGGGGGATGGCTTCCCTGCGGGATGCAGCAATCCTGCTCCTCTCTGAGAGAGCCATTACAGCTCAGCTCTGCTCCACTCTGGAGAGTTTCCCAGCAGAGATGCCTATTGCTTCTCTGCTCCACTCCAACAAAAGAAGGTCTTCACCCAAAACTCACTCAAGAGATTTATTGAGGGAGAGGAGTCCAGGAGTGGCTGGAGTCTCCAGGAGTCCAGGAGTCTGAATAGACACAGGGTTTATATCGAGCTTCTTAGGGGCAGAGTTTTTCCAGGAAGGAAATTTTCAGGGTGGGAATTGGTCAGATGTCGATCCCTGACCTGGGAAAAGCTCAGAGACTGGCTGGATTTCATGCTCAGAGATTGGTTGGGTTTGTGCTTAGGGGGCATAGTGTGTTTCTTTGGCTCTGGTTTCAGGGTCAGGGTGTATTTCTTTGGCTGGCCCTTTTACCCTAGAGACAGGCATACCGGAGCTCCTGAGTCGACGGTGTTTGTCTATGAACTCTATTGCATCCCACGGCAGCACCATGAGGAAGATTTGGTGGAAAAGATGTCAGGAGGCTAGTGTGAGCTGGCAACACTCACCATATAGCTTTTAGGATTAAAACAAATGAAAGAGAAGGGGAAGAGAGGAAGGGAGGGGGAGGGGGAGGAAGGAAAGAAGGAAGGTGGCACAAGGAGGGATGTAGGACCCCAGAGTGCACAGTCACTGTGCAACTTCTCCTTCTTCGCAGTGGAAATCACCATGAAAATCACCAGCAGGGTCATGGCTGGGGAAGTCACGTGACATCAGCTCTATACAGAAAGACTAGCATCACACATTTGCATATAGCCAATAAAATGTCAGTCACACTGAGAAAAAAAAGAGTACAATAGGGCCTCTGTGGTAGGGAGCTGGGGAGAGATATGGACATGGTGTCCCACATGATCAGAAAGGTGAGGAAACACGGAGGCCACCTCACAGCAGCTAGCTATGATTCAGAAATGATCTAGCAGAGGGGCTCAGAGTTCCCAACACAAAGCAGTGAAAGATGTTAAGGAGGTGGACGTGTCATTACCTTCACAGGGCCATTTCATACAGTGGACATGCTAGACCCCAAAATGCAATTACGGTGTTTCAATCTGAATTATTATAAATAAATAATTTTAAATGAAAAAAATACCATTGGTCAGATGTGGTGGCTGAGGCAGGAGAATTGCTGAGAATTTGAGGCCAGCCTGAGCTACATAGTAACAAGATCTTTTCTCAAAAATGAAAGCAACATAATTGTTGAGTAAACTGTTTTCAAGCACGGTTTCATTTCCCGCATGACCACACCCATATTTGTTTGTCTTCCCTTGAGGTCTGTCACCCTTGACAGACTTTCAATTGGTATGACGTGGTGACCCTTTACAGTTTGGCATCTTCCAGGAGACCACGGCTGTTCTGGGGGCTTCATTCCAATTCTGTCCTGGCCAGGTGGCAGGTACCACACATACATGGCGCAGAGCGTTCCCCACAGCCTGTCAGCACCTCAGGGTGCCAATGGCATAGCTCACCTCATCAAACACAAGTTCAGGACCTGGGGAGACGCTCACTGGAAGAGCATATCATAGGATCAGAGTTTGGTTTCCAGCACCCATGTCAGATGACGACAATCACCTACCACTCCAGCTCTAGGGGATCTGATACCCTCTTCTAGCCTCCCTCAGCACCTACACACACACACACACACACACACACACACACACACACACACACAATTTTAAAAATTTAAAACCTAAGTGCTTCCAAGCAACCCAAGGCCAGCATCACCCGGCCCTCTGCACACAGAACTAACACCACAGTCTCCTGGCTCCCCTTTTCTGCATAACAGGAGGTGAAAATGGCTGCTCTTACCTCTAGTCATACCACCACGACTTGGCCTGAAGCTACCTCCAGAAGCCCCCTAACAGAGCATCCATAGGTAAATGTGGACGTGACTAAAAGCCATTTACCTGGTTACCTAGGAAACAGAATGCTAAGAATTTCTGTGTGATTATTTTAGTTCTGGGTGGCCAGGATGAACAAGCAGCCTTCACCAACAGCTAAGTCTTTTCTCTTTCCTGAATTCTCCTGTTCTTGTCACCTTGCCTCTACTTCCTGCCTGGTCACCCTGCCTATACTTCCTGCCTGGCTACTGGCCAATCAGCATTTTATTATACCAGTACAACCTTTACAAACCTTTACAGAGTACAAGACCATTGTCCCACAGCAACCTCTGAGAAAACTTCCCAAATAATAACCCCTCCCAGAGATGCTCAAGACAACTCCCACAGGGCATTGAAATCATATCCCAGAGAACAAGTGGTTTTCCAGTCTACCTTCCCTGTTTCCTCTCTGGGGGCTGGAAGGCCACCTGGAAGCGTTGGTATCCATTAAACCTGGGCTTTTTCTAATTTGTTTTGCCTTGGTCTGATTTGGATTATTGCATTGGCAGAGAGGTTTACCAGGGCACAGAAACTTTTCTATTATGTCCTCAATAATTGGTTTATGTTCTCGGCTTTTTAAATTTCATCCATTTTAGAATGTTTTAACTAAGTTTGTGTGTTTCTGCCTGAGCCATGGTGTGAATGTGCCAGTGAGAGACAAGTTACAGGTATCTAGTATCTTCTTCTACGAGAGTTCTAGAGATGAAACCCTACATCTGGCCACAAGCAACCTTAATGGCATTTATTTGGTTTAAAATTATGTGCTGGTGCAGGAGTGTACACATGCAACATCCCAAGTGAAGAAAAAAGAGAAAACTTAGTAGGAGTAATATGGGTCTCCCAGGGATTGAACTCAGGTCATCAACTTAGCAGCACCCAACTTTATTGAGATAATTCTGTGGCATTCATTTGCAGATCTAGAAAGTGTTATGAACAAGTGTTTAGTCCTAAGAATAAACTAACACATTCCAAAAGAGGTGATAGTAGTATATCATTTTCATTTGCAAATAGGATTTATTATTTAAATTGTCCTGCTTCCTCTATCCTTAGCAGAGAATCTAATCTGAAAAGAGGACAACATTTTAGTGATGTAATGTTTTCATCAAACTTATTTGAGCATCAATGAGACAGCTCAGTGGGAAATGTTTGTGCTGTGCGAGGCTGGCAACATCATCTTGATGTTACCATATAAAGAGAGAAAAAGTAGACCCCACAAAGTTGTCTGCCAGTCTCTATTTATCTGTCATGGCCTAATAAAACATATTACACACACACACACACACACACACACACACACACACATGCACATGCACACATATACCCCAGAAGTATTTTCTAATTTAAATTTCAGTGCCATTACATTCATTACATTATTTAGCAGCTCTGCTTAATTCCTTCAGAATGCAATACTTCAGGATGGAGTGCAAAGTGGATAATTAATGGGGAAATGGAGACACACTTAACATCAAATAATGTAAACACATCCATAGAACTTCCAGCAATGTTATGAAGCATACAGTTGATTGCTGATTATCCTACATTACTACATCTCTACCAGATACATGAAAATCCTGGTTTGGATATACAGATGAGGTATTAACTGTTTCTTATATTCCCTCCTATTAAGCATTTTAACATTAATTAACATTATTTTTAAAAGACAAGAAAAGAGCATGAATCCGGGATACATCATCTACCCTTGGACTTGTCCTCCGGAGGCTGACACATGAAGATCATGAGTTTAAATGTGTCTTTGACTAATTACTGACATCCAAGTCAGGCTGGATAACAAACAACATCTCAAGGAAATTTATGAAATTGTGTAAAATGAAACCAGGAACAACAACCCACCATCCTTTCACAGACACCCTTATTTGAAAAGTATGATCACACATGGCCTAACATTTAAATAGACAAAGAATCACTTAGATGAAGGACATGCCATTCTATACATTGTGCAATAAAAATACCTATCACTAAGTAAAAGCACACTCTAAGATGAACAAAGCCACAGAAGAAATATTAGGATAAAAAAAACTTTAGGAAATGTCTTTACTGTGCACGTAGCATACTTTATTATCTACCTCAAAAGTTGCAAAGCAGAAACCACAATGTAGTTATCTCTGCCATCAGTCTTGAGTGAACATGGTAAGTAATTTACTTAATTACTTAAATAATCCTTCAAGGTTATGATGGAAAAGATTAAATGAGATTTTTTTTCTTGAACTCAAAGACAATTATGATATCTAGAGTCTACCCAATCATTTACGTAAATAGGGTTATTCTTTTGCATGAGTTATTCCTTATTCCCTGACTTCAAGATGATAAAAAGGACTTTAAAATATTTACAGGGCTAGAGATATGTCTGAGCAGTTAAGAAAAGTTCATTCCCAGGACCAAGGTCAGGTATTTGACAACTTCCTGTAATTCCTGCTACAAGAAGATTCTAGCGCCTAACCTTTTAAGGGAACCAAGCATGCACATTCACATACTCACAGAAACACACACTGACATTACATAATTAAAATTTAATAAAATCTGTAAGCAAATTTTCACTCATCAAAGTTTTTCTCCTGCAAGGATTCATTCCTATAACGCAGACGTTGAGGTATCTAAACGTTTACTTACAGAGTTTTTCTTCATCATGAATTGGTTCATGTAACAGAAAGCAAGCATGTAGGTTTGAAGTCAGATGGTGGGCGTTACTTTGTAATCAGAGACTACTCATTCATTTGTCAGCTGCCCAGACCCAAATTATCACACAGAAACTAATTAATTACAACACTGTTTGGCTAATAATTTAGGCATATTCCTAGGTAGGTCTTACATCTTAAATTAAGCAATTTTTGTTAATCCGTCATTAATTAATTATTACCATGAGGCTGTAACCTACTAGCAATGTTCATGCATCCTTCTTTGGCAGTTACATGGCATCTCTTTGACTCTACCTATATTCTCTATGTATCTCTGTTCAGATTTCCTGCCTAGCTTTGCTCTACTCTGTCATAGGCTGAAGCAGATTTATTCATCAACCAATTAAAGCAACACATAGAGAAGGATATCCCACATCAGATTATCTCAGTCAGCAGTCTCGAAGATTTTCTGAATGTAGAACCCAGAGGAAATTTCAACAGAGGAGAAGGATCATCTGGGCCATTCATTCCCACTGGAGATTTTTCAGGGGGGGGGCTTCCTTGATCAAATCTGATTTTTCTTAACCAAAAATGAATCCACAGCCTCTCATTTCTTGTGGAACCAAAAATAAATCCTCTTCTACAAAGTAACATATCTTTTGACATAATTTTGAAGTCATTTTCAAAATATATAGGTTGGGTTAATCCAGCAGCATTTATAATCAAATGACTTTTAGTATATGTTCCTCCTTCCTCAGCAGTCAAACAATTCAAAGACAACACAATAACAGTATTCAGACTGTGTATTTTTCATCTTCATATAGCTTTCTTTTTCTTACCCTATTTCTTTTATTTTATTATTTGCTTTTTGTTTTTTTTGAGACAAGCTTTCACTGTTTATCTTTGTCTGTCCTGGAACTCACTCTGTACAACAGGCTGGCCTCAAACTCATAAAGATTCATCTATGATCTCTGCCTCTCACACCCTGGGATTAAAGGCATGCACCACCATGCCCAGATACTCTATTTTTAAGGACTTTTTCCTACCCTTTTTCTTTTTCTCTCAAGACTACATATATTTTTAAACATACTGTAAACCATGTAGATGTTTTTATTCTATCTGAATTTGTCTTTACTGTATAACTCCATCTTTTTCTGAGCATGAGTCTTAAATCTACTAAGCATCATGGTTAACATTAAATTAGCATGTCCCTGGCACCACCAAGAAGCATGCCACGAGCTACTCATAAAAACCATTTAAGTGATTGGAAGTAGGGCCTCTTAAAAGGGCTGCCATGTGGTTTTTGTCACTAACATCAAGTTAGGAAGCCTCAATTAAAGAAGTTGAGCCTCTGCTTGCTGCAAGCAAACAGAGCCTACTGGAGAAAAGATGGTTACCAAGAAGCTGCACTTGATGGAGGTGGGTCATCTTTCTATCTGTTGTTTCATTGGTTAAGTAATAAAGAAACTGCCTTGGCCCCTTTAATAGGACAGAAAATTAGGTAGGCGGAGTAGACAGAACAGGATGCTGGGAGAAAGAAGCTGAGTGAGGAGTCGCCATGATTCTCCCACTCCAGACAGACGCAGGGTAAGATCTTTCCTGGTAAGCCAGCTCATGGTACTACACAGAATATTAGAAATGGGTTAGATCAATATGTAAGAGCTAGCCAATAAGAGGCTGGAACTAATGGGCCAGGCAGTGTTCAAAAGAATACAGTTTCCGTGTAATTATTTTGGGGCATAAGCTAGCCATGCGGGCGGCTGGGTGCTAGGAACGCAGCCCCGCCAATCATATTACAACATGCACTTGACTCTATTCTTATCTGACTAGAATATTTAAAAAAAAAAAAAAGCTCCCTCAAGCTTCATGTAGATATTCTTTCCAAACATTAGGGTACCATATGTAGACAGAAGTTTCTGTCCCACCTGATCCTTCAACCATTGATCCCAAAGAAATACACAGAGGCTTATATTAATTATAAACAGTTTGCCTATTAGCTCAGGCTTATTACTAGAGTTCTTACAACTTAAATTAATACATAATTTGTTGATGTTTAGCCACATGGCTTGGTACCTTTTCTCAGTGAGGCATTCTTATCTTGCTTCCTCTGCACCTGGCTGTGACTGACTCCTATTCTTCCTGCTTGGCTACTGGCCAATCAGCATTTTATTAAACAAATGCAAATGACAAATCTTTACAGTGTACAAAAGCACTATCCCACAGAAAATATCCATAAAGTTTTACAACTGAATTAGTTATTTCATGTCATTGAAGAGATGTATGAAATCTGAAAGGGTTACTTTATCATTTAAGTTTGTAGGGCTCTGTTCATATGAGTTTGCAGATACAAACAAAATAAAGACAGGCATTATACTGCTTGAACAGACTGTTGACACTGTCAGATTTTATCTCCAAAATTCCCTTATGTAATTTAAATGTGATGGTTAAAGATATACCAAAATCCTTTATATCTAGATTCTCTTCTGTATGAGTTTTTATTATGTCCTCAATGACTACTGTGATATGCACAGGCTTTAACAGAATGGTTTTACACTAAAATTTTTATTATCATATAAAGAGTACTATTAAGTGCAGAACCTTACCACATTAACTACATTTGTAGGATTTTTCTGCAGTATGATTCTTTCTCATGATTTCAAAGACAAAATCATGTACAAAGGCTTTACCACAATGATTACTTTCATAGAGTTTCAATCCAGTGTGTGTTTTTAATGTATGTGGAGTCTACTGTTACATGCAAAGGCTTTTCCACATTGATTATATCAACAGTCAGGGTTTCTCACCTGTATGTATTCTTTTATGTGTTTTAAGATATTTGTGAAATGCAAAGGCTTTACCATATTGATTACATTTATAGCTATTATGTGTTCTTTCATGTGTTGGGAGACTACTGTCACTTACCACATTGATTACATTCATAGGGTTTCTCTCCAGTATGTGTTCTTTTATGCATTAGAAGAGCACTGCTATGTCCATAGGCTTTACCACACTGATTACATCCATGGGGTTTCTCGCCTATGTGTGTTCTTTTACGTGTTTTGAGATAACTTTGAAATGCAAAGGCTTTGCCACATTGGTTACACTCAAAGTTTTTTTCTCCAGTATGTATTCTTCTATGCATTAGAAGATGACTGTGCTGTGCAAAGGCTTTACCACATTGATTGCATTCGTAAAGTTTCACGCCCATATGTGCTCTTTTATGTGTTGTGAGATGACTGTGAAATGAAAAGGCTTTGCCACATTGATTACATTCATAGTGTTTCTCTCCAGTATGTGTTCTTTTATGTGCTTGGAGAATACCGTCGCATAAAAGGGTCTTATCACATTTATTAAATGCAGACAGTTTCTCTTCAGTATGTGATGGAGAAAGGTCATTGGCTAATAAAGAAACTGCCTTGGCCCATCTGATAGGGCAGAATTTATATAGGCAGAGTAAACAGGACAGAATGCTGGGAGGAAGAGGAAGTGAGCTCAGATGCAGGGCAGCTCCTCTCAGAGCCAGATGTGATGAAGCAAGCCGCCAGGTCAGACATGCTGAATCTTTCCCGGTAAGACTGGTGCTACACAGATTATTATAAATGGGTTGATCGGGATATGAGAATTAGCCAGTAAGGGCTAGAACTAATGGGCCACGCAGTGTTTAAAAGAATAATTGAAATGGTGATATTTGTGAAGTCATTGTTTCCTTATCTTCTTTCTTAACATAATGATTTGCAAACAAAATTTACCTATTTGACATCTAGGTATGTGGTTTTGTGAGAATTTAATAATCATCAGTGTACTTTAAGTTGTCCTTATTTACACTGTTGCTTTCTTTTAAAATTTCCAGAAATCTTACAATTTCTTGAGGCCTATTTATATTAGCTTACACATGAAAATTACCTTTGATATCTTCTAGAACTTTGACAATGTTCTTCAAAATTATGATCTTCCCATTTTCATCCTAAAATATAGTACTGGAAAGTGAATAATGTATTATTGGCAAATGTACAAAATTTAAGTTATTATCTTCAGTGAACCTTAGAACCATGCCTGACTTATTCACATCATCCTTCCTTAGTCTCAATTATAATTACAAAAGATCATCT
Organism: Chionomys nivalis; assembly: GCF_950005125.1. Taxonomy (NCBI): domain Eukaryota; kingdom Metazoa; phylum Chordata; class Mammalia; order Rodentia; family Cricetidae; genus Chionomys; species Chionomys nivalis. The sequence goes on from NC_080088.1 coordinate 114,046,840, forward strand.
ATAAACAAGAAACAGTCATTCCTTATTTTAAAATGTGAAGAAAAATTCATAGTCTTACCTATAGCAGTGAGGTTCCTGTAGGTCTCCAGCATCACATCTTTGTAGAGACTCTTTTGGGAAGGATCCAGCAAAGACCACTCTTCCCAAGTGAAGTCAACAAACACATCATCATAGGTCACTGCATTCTAAAATATACATGTGTACAAAACAAAGTGACAACCTTGCAAATGTATACTTCTTTGAAAATATAGTCATATAATTCTGGTGCTTCTCAACATATTTCATGACCCAGAAGTTCTAATGTAATCACCAAGTCATTTTAGAAGGAAACTGAACAGGAGGGACAACTCTGTCATTTCTGCACCTTTGAATGGGATATTGCCTTGTTAGAGAAATGCCTGTTAACAGACTCAGAGAGACAAGCAAACAGATCAATAGTACTGACTACACATCAGAGAAATTGTATGAACAACTACCAACTACAAAAAGATGATGGGTTAGCCGGGCGGTGGTGGTGCACGCCTTTAATCCCCGCACTCGGGAGGCAGAGGCAGGCAGATCTCTGTGAGTTCGAGACCAGCCTGGTCTACAAGAGCTAGTTCCAGAACAGGCTCCAAAACCACAGAGAAACCCTGTCTCGAAAAACCAAAAAAAAAAAAAAAAAAAGGTGATGGGCAAGCTGGTGTACTGACTCATGTCTGTAATCCTAGCGCTCAGAATGAGGCAGGTGTATTGGCCTCTGAGTTGAATACTGACCCCATTTATGCCATCAGTTCTGACACAGAAGTATATTGTAAGACACTGTCTCCCATGCAAAAATCAAACAACCAGAAAAGATAGAAAGAATTCAGAGGTTTCATACTGAAGTTCTTACAAAGAGTATGTATTCATTCCAGTTCTGCATTCATATTCGAGAAACATGAAGTGCCTGTCTAAACTGTAATATAAATAAGATCTTACTAAAAAAACTGCATGTTTAAACAGGTACAAATGGACAGATAAAAATAAGCAATGTAAATATTGAGCAAGAGAGATGGCTCAGTAGAAAAGAACATTTGCTGATCTTTCATATACGTGAGATCAATTGCTAGTACTTACAGGGGGAAATCATAATTATCTATTGTCTCAAGTTCAGAGGTTCTGAGACCATCTTTTTACTACTGTGAGGACCAGGCACCCATGGGGTGTATGTCCAGGGAAACAGACAAAGACACATATTAACTTAAAAAATTCAAAGCAAATACAACAGGCAGGAAGAATGTCATGAATCTGCAATTCAGTGACTCAGAATGCTCAGACGGCATTAGTGTCATGAGCTTTTATTTATTGCAAGCTGGAGCTTAAACTTTCCATTCGTTCTGAAACAGAGGTTGGTTCAGGGAGAGCCCCAAGTTCAGCTGTGGCAGGGTTTTCAATGATTAAAGTATAGGAGATGGGGGTAGGGGAACTCTTCATTGGGGAGGTGAGAGGCAACAGGAGTCTTGTCAAACAGGGATTGGTGCTAGCACTGCTGCAAGGAAATTAAAACCTATATGCAAGTTCTGTAAGCTATTTTTAACTTTCTGGAATGTCTGGTACTTGTTTGTCTCAATTCTGACTGGTGGCTGAACTCGGGACCAATGTAAGGGTGAGGCTTAGTACCAGTATTCCTTTCATGGCTGCACTAATGTTAGTCCTTCTCAGTACGACATCAATGATTCTACAAAATTTGGCTTCTAAGTTGGGATGGAACCTGCCATACTTCAAACAGTTACTTAAGATTTTTCTAGGAAATTCCTTCCTGGGACTAGGAATCACTTTTCCTAATCCTTCCATTGACTGAGGGCATAGAAAGGTGGATTCTTAACCTTAGGGCACCTTGCTCCAATGTAGAACAAGGGCCATGTCTTTAATTGTGATAATATCCCTGAAAATTCCTGCCTCTATTTCAGCATTTGGCTGCCATGTGAAACTACCTAGGGCTGTTTTTCCCTAAAACCCCCGATTTTCATTTATTTCTGCCCAATTTGTTGTTTTGTCCCCCCACTGGGATCCTAAGTGAGCCAGCATTAATAGCCATCTAGGAGATTCAATATTTCCTCTAAGAAATCAGCCCACCATTTTTTAATTTTCTGCCTTATTCAGTTTCTCAGGGCACATCCTCAATTGATGCTCCATTAGATGACTGTATGTAAACAGAGACTGTTCTTCTATTTCCTGGCTGCCCAGACCCGAATAATCACACAGAAACTGTATTAATTACAACACTGCTTGGCCAATACCTTAGGTGTATTCCTATCTAGCTCTTACATCTTAAATTAAGCCACTTTTATGATTTAATATTTTACCATGAGGCTCATGGTTTTTAGGTAAGGTCCCAGTGTCTTCTTCCTTTGGCAGCTACATGGCATCTCTCTGACTCTGCCTACTCTCTCTATATATCTCTGCTTGGATTTCTTGCCTGAGTTTACTCTGCTAAGCCATTGGCCAAAACAACTTTATTAATTAACCAATAAAAACAACAATACAGAAGGACATTCCACATAATCTCCCCTTTTTTGTTTAAATAAGAAGGAAGGTTTTAACTTTAATATAGTAAAATTACATATAACAAAACAGGTATCAAGGAAGAATTACAGTTACAATATTTCTTTTTTAGTCTAAAGTTTCATATCTAATTTATCTTTTATCATAACTAAGAAGATATATAACTGTCTTCAACTCTTCAAAGACCCCAGAAGGATATAATATAATACCTAAGTAAACAGGAAGTGCGTTGCAAACAACTTCCAAAACTCTAGAATTGACATCTCACTGCCAGTACAATCAACCAAAGTTCTTCTGTAATGTAGGGGCATCCATCTTCAGCCTCCAGGCCCATAATATCTGAAAGACTTTTCAGTGAAGCAAGAAATTTGTTTCGGGGGCTGGAGAGATGGCTCAGCAGTTAAGAGCATTGCGTGCTCTTCTAAATGACCTGAGTTTGATTCCCAGCAACCACATGGTGGCTCACAACCATCTGTAATGAGGTCTGGTGTCCTTTTCTAGCCTGCAGGCATATATGTAAACAGAATATTGTATCCATAATAAATAAATATTTAAAAAAAAGAAATTTGTTTTGTTATGGACTGGCAAAGTTTGTCAGTTGCTTTCTTCTGTATCCTGTAGAATGTCTGGCAGTTTCTTCTGTGAAGATGGAACCCTGAAGGACCATTCCGTCTTTTGGAAAATTCAGCAGTTACTTTTCTAAGGGTCCTGCATGTCCAGCTCATATAGCATAACATCAAGTAGTCCAGGCAAGAGCATTTTCTTGCCCAAATGACTAAGAAACTTCATAAAGAGCCTCTTCGATTCCCATCTTCCTCTTGAAATAGATTGGTGTTACCAGGAGATGTGTCTCATTGTAATGAAAAGTCCTAAGTTAGCAAAAACATTTTAAATACCATATTCTGTAGGTCTTTGAAAGGTTTGAATATTTCCTATATATCTGAAATATATCTATGTACATCTAGAAAACCTAACATGACTACATTATAGATGACTATCTATTAATCTGTATTTCTTAACTATACATTACACTTTTAAATGATCTGCATAAACATTAATACCTTAAGCAAGAGTAGAAATATATATATATAACAAAATTGATCTTAAATTAGTAACAATAAACCAAAATCTATACCAATGTAATCATTTCTATATCATATCTACCTTCTTTTTCTTTTTTTCAAACTTCAAGAGAATGTTTGAAACTCTTAAAGAGGAAATGAGAAATTCCTTTAAAGAAATGGAGGAAAAGACAAAAAAAATTGGAAGACATCAGCAAATCCTTTAAAAAAAATCAAGAAAAAGAAATCAAACATATGAAAAGAAACTATTCAAGACTTGAAAACTGAAATACAGACAATAAAGAAAACACAAGCCAAGGGAATTACAGAAACAGAAGTCATGAGAAAACGATCAGGAATCACAAATGCAAGCATGAACAGCAGAACACAAGAGATGGAAGAGAGAATCTCAAGTGCTGAAGATACAATAGAGGAGATAGACTCTTCAGTTAAAGAAAACATTAAATCTAACAAAAGCTTTAACCAAAAATACCCAGAAATATGGGACTCTATGAAAAGGCCAAACCTAAGAATAATAGGTATAGAAGAAAGAGAAGCAGTTTAACTCAAAAGCACAGAAAATATATTTAACAAAATCACAAACGAAAACTTCCCAACATAAAGAAAGATATGCCTATGAAGATACAAGAAGCTTACCGAACACCAAATAGACTGAATCAAAAAAAAAAAGTCCTCTCACCACATAATAATCAAAGCACTAACCATACAGAGTAAAGAACGAATATTAAGAGCTGCAAAGGAAAAAGGCCTAGTAACATATAAAGGTAGACCTATCAGAATTACACCTGACTTCTCAGTGGAGACAATGAAAGTCAGAAGGTCATGGCCAAGCATTATACAGACATTAAGAGACCATGAATGCCAGCCCAGACTACTATACCCAGAAAAACTTTCAATCACCATAGAAGGGCAAAACAAGATATTCCATGACTAAACTAAATTTCACCAATACCTAGCCATAAACTCAGACCTACACAAAATAGTAGAAGGAAAACTCCAACCCAAGGAAGTTGGCTACACCAACAAAAACACAGACAATTGATGGTCTCATAGGCAAATACCAAAGAAGAAAAAATGCACAAATTAACATCGACAACAATGAAAACTAAGCTAACAGGAGATAGTAGTCACTGGTCATTAATATCCCTTAATGCAAATGGATTCAACTCACCTATAAAAAGACACAGGCTAACAGACTGGATATGAAAACAGAATCCATCTTTCTTCTGCATACAAGAAACACACCTCAATCTCAAATACAGACATCATCTCAGAGTAAAGGGTTGAGAAAAAATATTCCAATCAAATGGACTTAAGAAACAAGCTGGTGTAGCTATCCTAACATCTGACAAAATAGACTTCAAACTAAAACCAATCAAAAGAGACAAAGAAGGTCATTTCATATTAGTCACAGAAAAAATCCATCAAGAGTAAATCTCAGTACTGAACATCTATGCTCCAAGTACAAGGGTACCCTCATATGTAAAAGAAACACTTTTAAAGCTTAAATCATACATTAACCCCACACACTAATAGTGGGAAACTTCAATACTCCCCTCTCACCACTGGACAGGTCAGTCAGACAAAAAATAGAGAAATAAGAGAACTAACAGGTGTTATGACTCAAATGGACCTAACAAACATCTACAGAGGATTCCATCCAACAGAAAAGAATATCTTCTTCTCAGAACCTCATGGAACCTTCTCAAAAATTGATCACATATTCAGTAACAAAACAAACCTCAACAGATACTAAAACAATTTGAATAACCCAATGTATCTTATCAGATCACCACGGTTTAAAATTAGAAGTCAACACAATACTAATTCCAAAAAACCCCACAAACACATGGACATTAAACAATGCTCACCTGAATCATCAATGGGTCAAGGAAGAAATAAAGGGAGAAATTAAAGACTTCCAAAAATTCAATGAAAATGACCACACAACACACTCAGATTTATAGGACAAAATGAAAGCAGAGTTAAGAGGAAAGTTCATAGCAGTCAATGCCTATATAAAGAAACTGAAAAAATCCCACACTAGTGAATTAATGAAATATTTGAAAACTTTAGAACAAAAATAAGCAAATGCACCTAAAAGAACTAGATGGCAGGAAATAATCAAATTGAGAGCTGAAATCAACAAAATAGAAACAAAGAAAACAATACAAAGAATCAATGACACAAATAGTTGGTTCTTCAAGAAAATCAACAAAATAGACAAACCTTTATCCAAACTAACCAAAAGGCAGAGAGAGAATATCCAAATTAACAAAATCAGAAATGAAAGGGGGGACATAACAACAGACAAGGAGGAAATACAGAGGATCATCAGGTCATATTTCGAAAACCTGTACTCCATAAAATTGGAAAACTTAAAGGAAATGGACAACTTTCTGAATAAATATCACTTACCAAAATTTAAATCAAGACCAGATAAGCAAATTAAACAGACCTATAACTGCTGAAGAAATAGAAACAGTCATCAAAATTATCCCAACCAAAAAAAGCCCAGGACCAGATAGTTTCAGCTCAGAATTCTACAAGACTTTCAAAGAAGAACTAATACCAATACTCCTCAAATTATTCCACACAATAGAAACAGAAGGAACATTGCCAAACTCTTTTTATGAGGCTACAATTACCCTGATACCCAAACCATAGAAATACAATACTAAGAAAGAGAATTACAATCCCAGTTATGAACATTGATGCAAAAATACTAAATAAAATACTAATAAATTGAATACAAGAACATATCAGAACCATCATCTACCATGATCAGGTCGGCTTCACCCCAGAGATGAAGGGATGGTTCAACATACGAAAATCTGTCAATGTAATCCACCATATAAACAAGCTGAAAAATAAAAACCACATGATCATCTCATTAGATGCCGAAAAAGCTTTTGACAAAATACAACATCCCTTCATGAGAAAGGTCTGGGAGATAGCAGGGATATAAAGAACATACCTAAAGAAAATAAAGGCAATACACAGCAAACCAACAGCCAACATCAAACTAAATGGAGAGAAAATCCCAGCGACTCCACTGAAATCAGGAACAAGAAAAGGTTGTCCACTCTTTCCATATCTATGCAATATAGTTCTTGAGGTCCTAGCTAGAGCAATAAGACACCAAAAAGAGATCAAGAAAATACAAATCAGAAAAGAAGTCAAACTCTAATGTTTTGTTGATGATATGATAGTTTACATAGCGATCCAAAAATTCTACCAAGGGACTTCTATGACTCATAAAAACTTTCAATAATGTAGCAGGATACAAGATTAACTTAAAAAAATCAGTAGCCCTTCTGTACACAGATGATATAAGGGTTGGGAAAGAAATCAGAGACACAACAAATGCCTTTCACAATAGCCACAAATAGCATAAAATATCTCTGAGTAACTAACGAAACAAATGGAAGACTTGTATGACAAAAACTTCAAATCTCTGAAGAAAGAAATTGAAGAAGACACCAGAAAATGGAAAGATCTCCCATGCTCTTGGGTAGACAGAATTAACATAGTAAAAATAGCAGTCTTTCCAAAAACAATCTACAGATTCAATGCAACACCCATCAAAATCCCAGCAAAATTCTTCACAGACCTTGAAAGAACAGGACACAACTTCATATAGAAAAGCAAAAAACCAAGGAGAGCTGAAACAATCCTGTACTATAAAAGGACTTCTGGAGGCATCACAATCCCTGACTTCAAACTCTGCTCCAGAGCTTCAGTACTGAAAACAGCCTGGTATTGGCATGAGAACAGACAGGAGGACCAATGGAACTGAATAGAAGACCCAGATATTAACCCACACTCCTTCGAACACTTGATTTTTGACAAAGAAGCAAAAAATATCAAATGAAATGAAAAACATATTTAACAAATGTTGCTGGCATAACTGGATATCAACAAGTAGAAGAATGAAAATAGACCCATATCTATCACCATGCACAAAACTCAAGTCCAAATGGATCAAAGACCTCAACATAAAGCCAGCCACACTGAACGTTATTGAATAGAAAGTGGGAAGTACACTTGAATGCATTGGCACAGGGAACCACTTCCTAAATAGAACCCCAGCAGCACAGACACTGAGAGAAACAATTAATAAATGGGACCTCCTGAAACTGAAAAGCTTCTGTAAAGCAAGGGACACAGTCAACAAGACAAAATGACAGCCTACAGAATGGGAAAAAAAATCTTCACTAACACCACACGAGACAGAGGTCTGATCTCCAAAATATACAAAGAACTCAAGAAGTTAGACACCAAAAGAACACATAATCCAATAAAAAAAAAATGAAATACAGACCTAAAAAGAGAACTCTCAATGGAGAAATCTAAAATGGCTGAAAGACACTTAAGGAAATGTTCAACATCCATAGTCACCAGAGAAATGCAAATCAAAACAACTCTGAGATTCCATCTTACATCTGTAAGTATGGCCAAAATCAAAAACACTGATGACAACTTATGCTGGAGAGGTTGTGGGGAAAAGGGAACACTTCTGCATTGCTGGTGGGAAAGCAAGCTGGTACAACCCCTTTGGATGTCAGTGTGGCGATTTCTCAGAAAATTAGGAAACAACCTTTCTCAAGACCCAGTAATACCACTTTTGGGTATATATCCAAAGGATGCTCAATTGTGCCACAAGGACATGTGCTCAACTATGTTCATAGCAGCTTTGTTTGTCATAGCCAGAACCTAGAAACAACCTAAATTCCCCTCAATCGAAGAATGGATAAGGAAAATGTGGCACATTTACCCAATGGAGTACTACAGAGAAGAACAAAATAGCGACTTCTTGATTTTTTCAGGAAAATGGAAAACATTATTTTGAGTGAAGTAACCCAGGCACAGAAAGACAATTATCACATGTACTCACTCATAGGTGGCTTTTAAACATAAAGCAAAGAAAGCAAACCTACAAATCACAATCCCAGAGAACTTAGACAACAATGAGGACACTAAGAGAGACTTACATAGATCTAATCTACATGGGAAGTAGAAAGTAGAAAAAGACAAGATCTCCTGAGTAAATTGGGAGTATGGGTACCTTGGTGGAGGGTTAAAATGGGGAGGGAGAAGCAGGGAGGGGAGTAGAGAAAAATATAAAACTCAATAAATATCAATAAAAAATAATAAGCCTGAAGCTAAGAGGCCAGTTTATACTTAATATAAACCTCTGTGTGTTTCTTTGGGACTGAATGGCTGCAGGAACATGCAGGATAGAAATTTCCATCTATAAACGGCACTCATGTTTGGCAATAATTTCCACATAAAGCCTGAGAAAGGTATAGAAAAAGAATTCTAAATGTATGAGAACAAACTCAAGCCAAGCTTCTTGGCAATTGCCTTTTCTCCAGTATGCTCTGCTCCTTTGAGAGGCTTCTTGACTCAGCATTAGTGACAAAAACCTCCACAGCTCTTTTAAGAGGCTCTGCCACCGAACACTTAAATGGTGCTCATGAGCAGCCAGCATCAGGCTTCTTGGTGGAGGCATGGAACCAAAAACTCCACAGAGTTGTGACATTAAATGTGGCTCCCACTTGTACCTGTGCCATGAAGCTAGATTCTCAGGAAGCTAAGAAATGTGAAGGAGCCAGTTGCCAAAGCCAAGCTTTAACCCTAGCCATATCACTTAGCAGATTGAAGACTCATATGTTCAAAAATACAGAAATATACAGTAAAGACAGATTCAGAGGAAAAAGAATCCTCTAAATGATTTACAGTGTGTTTAAAAATATATGTTGGCTTGGGAGAGAGAAGAAAAAAAGATAAGTACTTAAACAGAAATAGAGTAGTTGGGTATGGGGACACGCGCCTTTAATCCCAGAACTTGGGAGGCTGAGGCAGGTAGATCTCTGAGTTCAAGGTCATCCTGGTTTACAAAGTGTGTAACCAGCACAGCCAAAGATACACAGAGAAATCTTGTCTCAAAAACCAAACATTTAAAAATAAAAATAAAAGAAATAAAAAAAAAGCTACATAAACCTGGAAAATACACAGAGAATCTGGACCCTGTATGTTACTGTGTTGTCTTTGAATTGACTGCTGAGGAAGGCGCAACAGCTGCTAAAACACATTTGATCATGAATGCTGCTGAGCAAAGAGGTCAAGACCGGGATGGAGAGACCCACTGAAACAGCTTACCTGAGCTAATGGGAACCCATGGACTGCAGTCCAGCCTAGGACCAAAATAGGCCCACTCAATGTGGGTAACAGTTGTATGACTAGGGCACACTACGGGGACATTGGCCGTGGGACCAGAATTTATCTCTACTGCATGTGCTGGCCAAACATTTATAATTAATTTAACCTCTGTTTGTTTCTTTGGGACTGAACGGCTGTGGAACTGGGTGGGACAGAAACTTCTGTCTACACAGCTACCTATGATTCTATGAGTGTACAGAAGTTAATAAAGATAGATTTCACAACTTCATCAAAATTAACTCAAAATGACACTTAAACTCTTCATGTTTCGAAACTCCAGCTACTGATATGTCTTCCAGAGAGTCCCCACGCTCTGGAGCCCTCCCTGCAAACGGAGGTGATTTCCTCCAGAGCCTACCATGGCTGTACACCTCCTCATGCCCCCTTGTGATTTCAGGCAAACCAAGCCCCGATGATGCCCAATCACAAAATGTTGAAGAATAATTTTGTGCCTGCTTCCTGCCACAAGCTCTGGCATCTGTGCTATTCACCTGTCCAACACCATGCAAACCTGAGATACCTCTACAGATCAGCAACTCATTTTGTCCCTTGGAACTGAGCTTCACTGAATCGCACCATGGTGGCTGGCAGCAGCAGAAAGTTGAAAACATTCTTATCTTGTATTGCTGAAGGATGATGCCCATCACCTCCTTTCTACCAGTTTCTAAACTATCTGACACATGTGTTAAACAAACCTGAAAGTGGAATAAAACATCCAGAACTTCTACAACCCAGATCTTCAGTTTTCCAATCTGTCTCCTTATGGCACAATAAAAGCAATGCTTCTGTGTGGACACTGGACAGTGATATTACAAGCTCATAGTCTCCCAGGCCAGGATGGCAGAGCCTCCCAATTTCCAAGGAATCCACACTCAAGGAAGCTCAGAGGTTCAGAGCCACTGCTCATGTCATCACAGAGATCAGCAAAACCTCTATCTGGCTCATGGGGTATCTGAGTCCATGCAACCCTGATTCTGATAGCTCAGTCAACCTACTCTTTCTGGTCTGAGGACAGGGGCCCCCACATTCACCATGGACTGGCCTATGGACTTCAGCCCCTGCCCCCAGCAGAACAAGAGGAGAATCATAAAAAGAAACTGTAAGCAACCCCCCACTAGTGCTCCTAATGGCCAAGCCTTCCCAAATTTCCTCATTACTTAGGACCATCCAGCTGGGCTTCAGGACAATAGCAGCAATGCCACTGGGTGAGTAGAGATCAAATGACTCAGACCACACAGTCTTCCGATCCTTGCCCTTCCACACTGTAGTCAGATAAGGCCCTAATCTGGGAAATTTGTAGTTTAGTAAAATCCTCCAATCTCCCAGAACACTTCCTGCTCCTCTTCCAAGGCACAAGGTCCTGTGTGTGCACAGTCCATCACACACTCAGTGTCCAGTACAGCCAACCCTTTGCTTCATAGCTGTGAGGTCCTGCAGCCAAAGGCAGGTCACATCCAAACAGTAACTGTTGCTTGGAGGCAAAAAAAAGAGATAGGAGAAATAATGTAATTATAATCATAAAATATTATGTTAAAAAGTTGAAACAGGCTTTATGGCTCTATGCTTCAGAGACTAGGAATTTCTAGTAGAGCACACCAAGTACCACTCACGCCATTTCTCTCAGGGTATACAACTGAAACCTGGAAAACACACTCATGCAATGCAATAACATACCATTTTATCAAGTTCTTCTATTTAGGTTGAACTGGTATAACTACAATAATTTGGATTCTAGTTCAGTTGTTTATCCAGATTCTTTATTGCCTGGTCTGTGGACCCAAGATATGGCTAGGCAGAACATTTATTGACCATCTAAAATTGACTAACTACTACTCATTGCTAATGTCAGGTACTGTCACAGCAGGAAAGCCTTTACCCTCCGCCTTGCCCATCCCTTTCTGTGCTGTGACTACACACACTTTACAGTTAGTCAGTGGACTCAATTCTTCCATGGGTCCCACTTTGTAAATTCACAATAAAATCTACAGACTCACTCACTGATCTATTTTTCCTTCCTGTTGAAAGACCCTCGGAGAAGACCCTTCCCTCCGGTGAAGACCCCCGGACCCAGAAAACACTGGGAGACCACAGGCTGCAATCGGCAAGAGGTTTATTAGGTAAACACAGGTACCCGCGGGCGGCAAAGTCTTTCGGAGGACTTGCGCGCCTGCAGACTGGGAGAAGGTCTTTTTATAGGAAAGAGTGCAGCAAAAGCGGGTTACAGAAGCAAAAGCGTGGTTACAGGGATCTCACTGGTCAGTTGGAATGAGGCGAGGGGCATGAATGGTCTTTCCTTTCCCAGCACAGATGTGTGGCCACAGATATCCTGTTCCTATTTCACAGATGTCCTGTTTCGCAGATATCCTAGTTTGCAGATATCCTGCTTTGCAGCCAGGGGCCCTGACCTCACTCTGCACTTATATTTGTTTGTCAGAGTCTCGCAAAATGACGTTACAGTAGCTAAGCTGGGGTCTTTCATAGGGGCGACTGTTCCTGCTAATATTCTAAGTTTGGCACATGTGCTGACTACAGGTATCCTGTTTTCCTAAGCAAACGGGATGTTCTCATGAGAGCAGGCTCGAGCAAACAGGATGTTCTCATGGGAGTAGGCTAGCTGCAGGTTTTGAGAGGGGGTCTGTAGGGTCTTTCACTGTCAAGGCCCAGCCTGGAGGGAGTTACAGGACTGTCTTTTCAGCACTGGGCAGCAGAGGCAGGAGGAGGTGTTCAAAGCAATTTTCAGTTACATAGTGTGAGGCATCAGAGTTACAGGAGACATTGATATAAACCAGTGGTTCTCAGCCTTCCTAACGCTGTCTCGTTAATGTACAGTTCATCATGATACAGTGACCCCCAACCAGAAATTTATTTTCACTGTTACTTCATAGCTATAATTTTGCTGTTAGGAATCATAATATAAACATCTGTATTTTCTGATAGTCTTAGGCCAGTTCTGTGATAGGGTCATTTGATTTCCCCAAAGCAAGCCAGCCCCCCAAGACTGAGAACCACTGCTCTAAACTAATATGAATAAATAGCACTTAAGAAAAAAAAACAATGGAATTATATTCTTAAATTGAAAAATATTGAACATAGAAACAAAGAGGTTATAGCAGTAATGTGTTAAAAATAAAATAAAAAATAATACAAAACACTGACTTTTTAAAAATTATTTATTTATTTATATTGAAAATTTTCACCTCCTCCCACTTCTCTCCCTTTCCCCTATCCCCTCTCCCTCCCTCTCCAGTCCAAGGAGCAGTCAGGGTCCCCTACCCTATGGTAAATCCAAGGTCCTCCCTGCTCCCCCCACGTCCAGGAAGGTGAGCATCCAAACAGACTAGGCTCCCACAAAGCCCATCCATACAGTAGAATCAAAACCCAGTGCCATTGTCCTTGGATTCTCCATCAGTCTCCAGTGTCAGCCACATTCAGAGAGTCCGGTTTGATCACATGCTCCATCAGTTCCAGTCCAGCTGGCCTTGGTGGTCTCCCATTAGATCAGCCCCACTGTCTCAGTGGGTGGACGCACCCCTCGCAGTCCTGACTTCCTTGCTCATGTTCTCCCTCCTTCTGCTCATCATATGGACCTTGGGAGCTCAGCCCAGTGCTCCAATGTGGGTCACTGTCTCTATCTCCATCTATCCAGAGGAAGGTTCTATGGTGATATGCAAGATATTCATCAGTGTGGCTATAGTATAGGGCAGTTCATGCACCTTCTCCTCTGCTGCTCCAGGAACAAGCTGGGGACATCTCCTTGAACATCGGGGAACCGCTCCAGAGTCAAGTCTCTTGCCAACCCGAATATGGCTCCCTTAATTAAGATATCTACTTCCCTGCTCCCACATCCACCCCTCCTCCATCCCAACCATCCCATTCCCCCAAGCTCTCCCCATCCTCCCCTTCTCCCTTCTCTCTCCCCATCTCCCCTTATCCCCACCCTACCCCCACCCCTTGTGCTCCCAACTCCTGTCTGGCAATCTTTTCCACTTCCAATATCCAGGAGGATAACTATGTTATTCTTTAGGTAAACCTTCTTATTTGGCTTCTCTAGGATCACGAATTATAGGCTCAATGTCCTTTGTTTATGGCTAGAATCCACTTATGAGTGAGTACATACCATATTCATCTTTTTGGGTCTGAGTTAGCTCACTCAGGATAGAAAACACTGACCTTATAAAATGATAAAAATAACTGGAGAGCAGTTAGCTGTACTGACACTAAAATAGAGTAAGCACTGCCCTGGTAGGAGAATGCCATTAATAAGAGAATGCATGGCTTTGTCCCATGTAAAATGTTAGCTACTGAGTGCTGTAAGCTGACACATGGAGTTACAGCCTATATCTCAAACACCTAAGCTGATTTAACTATGTCAACTCAGATTGCACATATCTACATGGGAGAGTTCACCGATTAGAAACTGAATACTTAGTAGTTCAAGTTATCCTCCTTAAACTGTACACCCACCGCCAATTCTGTCTGTCTTCATTCACATGGGAGAAGTTCATTCATGATAGGAAATACACAGAGAGTCATTCACCCTACACGATCAGGTCCGTCTTTGTAATGGAGACCCCTGCAGCTCACTGCCTTTAAACTTTAGACTGTGACGTAGCTATTGTCTAGTCTGTTTGCCCCTGCAGTGTGCACAGTACACTGGTCCTCGTCTTCTATTTTGAAGGAAGGAGCCATGCTCCATCCACACACAAACCCTGCAATGGACAGTCCACTGAATGACTCTGACTGGTAATTTTAGAACTCTATGGTGCTATAGACCTGCAATCCAGGAATGTAGGGTGGCTTAGTCAGGATGATAGCAAGGGCAGTGTTCCGAGCGACTACAGACAGGGTTCAAGTTCATCTTAATCAAATTGACTCAAAATTGCTTTTCAAAAGGGCTGGTGATGCAGCTGTTCTAGAATTAATATACCTTTATGGCACACCAGGACTTAATGTTGGTTGTGACTCTGTAATGGCCCCTGAGCACCAGGTTAGAGGCCTTTGATAGGGAGTTGAGCCTCTTGGTTGTTTGCAAATCAGGGTTGTATTTGTTATGGGAATGTAGCTTAATGGGTGATTAATCCCAGTGAAGAAAACACATGTTAACACAGTAATTTCTAACAGGCATGGTTAATACTACTAATTATCTTTGGGGTAATTGGGATGCAGCCCTCCCTTACCTAAGTTCTACTTTGTGTGACTTAATGTCTCCTAAGAACTGATAAATTCTATTACCATCAATTCTACAATTCTGCTACTCTACACAGGAGATAATGTTTACAAGCTCTTCAAAATTAACTCCAGATGGTTGCTAAACCTAAACATTAAGTATTGAAAGTGAAGAACTTCTGTGGAAACAAACCCAAAACCTCTTTTCCAAAGTAACACATCTTTCGATTTAAGTTTTGAAGTCAAGGCATTTTTAAAATACATAGGTTGGGTTAACCCAGCAGCATTTAAAATCCAATGTCTTTTAGCAACTGTTGCTGCTTTCTCAGCAGTCAAACAGTTCAAAGACAACACAGTAACATAGAGTATCCTGATTCTCTTCACATCCATCTTTACATGACTTTTTTAACTCTATTTTTTAATTTTTATTTTTGAATTTTTGGTTTTTGAGGCAGGCTTTCTCTTTGTATCTTTGTCTGTCCTGGATACACACTCTATAAACCAGGCTGGTCTTTGATCACAGAGATCCGCCTTCCTCTGCCTCTCAAGTGCTGGGATTAATGACTTGTGTCACCACAACTGACAATCCTATTGTAAGGACTTTCTCCATCCTCTTTCTTTTCTCTCCCGAGCGTATATATATTTTTAAACACACTGTAAATCATTTCGAGGTTATTTTTTCAACTGAATCTGTCTTTACTGTATATTTCTATTTTTTTCTGACTACATGAGCCTTCAATCTGCTAAGCAAAATGGCTAGGATTAAATCTGTGCCTTTGGTTACTATCTCCACCCCATTTCTTAGCTTCTTGAGAGTCTGTCCTCATGGCAGAGGTACAGGCGGGAGCCACAGTTAATGCCACAACTCCGTGGAGTTTCTAGGCCTATGCCACTACCAAGAAGCCTGACGCTGACTGCGTATAAACACCATTTAAGTGTTTGGTGGCAGAACTTCTTAAAAGAGCTGCAGAAGTTTTTGCAATTAACACTGAGTCAGGAAGCCTCTCTTAAAGTGAACGCACCTCTGCTCACTACCAGCAAACAGAGGCTACTGGAGAAAAGATGTAATGCCTGCATTACTCTCAGTACAGTGTGTGCACCACTGTACCCTTCACAAGGTGGGCAAGGGCCTGGAGACTGAAAGAACACACAAGGGACCTGGGTCATTTGTGAGGGGATAAGCCAAATGCCATTTATTCAAGGTTAGGAAAAACCTTATATATCTAGCTGCTGCACATTGTAATTCCCCCCTAAGGCAGGTGAGAAATTACCAGGCCCAAGATAGAATAAACAATGCCCTATAGCTAATCACCAGGGGGCAGAGGGAGCACAGGAACAAACAGGATGTTTTGCTGGAAAATGCAACAAGATATCTGGGCAGAAACTGTACGCAAGATGAGTCCCAAGAGGAGAGGCAGACCCATGAGCCCTACGAAAAGACAGTTACCAAGAAGCTGTGCTTGACTCTGTTCTTGTCTGTCTACAATCCTTTTTTTTTTTAAAGCTTTCTCAGGCTTTATGTGGAAATTCTTGCCAAACATGAGTGCCATTTGTAAACGGAAATTTCTGTCCCGCATGTTTCTGCAGCCATTCAGTCCCAAAGAAATACACAGAGGTTTATATTAATTATAAACTGTTTGGCCTCTTAGCTCAGGCTTATTATTAACTAGCTCTTTCTACTTAAATTAACCCATAATTCTCGTATATGTTTAACCATGTGCCTTGGCACCTATTTTCAATGAGACATTCTCATCTTGCTTCCTGTCTGGCTGGCTGGTGACTGCATCTCTCCCTTTCCTCTTCCCAAAATTCTCTTAGTCTGGTGGCACCACCTTCATTTCCTGCTTGCCTACTGACTACAAGATCACACTTTTATTGGCTGAGTATCCTTTGGTCTTTTCATTAAAACTTGACTCTATTTTCCAGATTTTGTTTTTGACTTTTTCTCTCCATCTTCATTATACTTTTACAAATATTTTACACATTTTTGAGTATTGTAGTTTTGGTGGTAACTGTAGAAGTTACATTGTAGCATTGTGTGTACTGTTTTTTCATAATCCCATTGAGCATTCTGAGTGTTTCCAGTTTGCATGTAGCTTTAGAATCAGCTTTCTTGTTATAAATTGTTGGGCATTGTCTTTGGATTATATTCAATTTATGGTGCAAATTGACCATAAAGAACACCTTAATATTATTGCATCATGTTCCCCAGGATCATTTATACACTTTATTTATTTAGGGTTTTTTGTTGTTGTTAATCTGTTAAAATCTTTAAGATTATTGGGTTAAAAAGTATTATAGGGTTTGTTAGGTCCTTCAGCAAAAATTCTTCTTGGGGATAACCTGGGTTCAGATTCCAGCACCTAAATCAGGAAACTCTTAACCACCTGCTACTCCAGGCTCAGGAGATCTGATAGCCTCTTTTCTGGTGTGTCATCTGTATACACATTCTCTCGAACATACAATCATACACAAAAAGGGAGATAAATTTGTTCTCAAAAGTTCTTGTGACTTATAAAGCAATTAGAGCAAAGCAAGTTGTGTTGTAGGGAAGGAGCCACTTGTTCGTCCCGGCCGCCAGGCTAGCTTACACTTGAAATAACCACACAGAAACTATATTAATTAAAACACTGATTGGCCATTAGCTCTACCTTCTTATCGGCTAACTCTTGCATATTAGTTTAACATAGCTTCATTAATCTGTGTATCGCCATGTGACAGTGGCTTGCCAACAATATTCTAACCGGCATCTGTCTCAGGCAGAGGATCTATGGCTTCTCTCTGACTCTGCTTTCTTCCTCCCAGAATTCAGTTCCATCTTCCCCGCCTACCTAAGTTCTGCCCTATCAAAAGGCCAAGGCAATTTCTTTATTAACCAATGAAAGCAACACACAAACAGAAGTACCTCCTACACCAAAGTTGCTTTAACTGTGTAATAGAAACCATATTTTTTTCTTTAAAAATCTGTTATCTTGCATTGAAAAGTTTTCCTTTCCTCACTCTGATACAGACATACATCTAATCATTAATTTTAGGAATGTGATCCTAACTTTTGTGATCAAGGAGGTAGATATGTTTAGTTAGAATAGTAACAGTTATTTTTTATTATGCTGATGGTCATCATACAAGATTCACACTCTAATTTCCCAATTCTGGTCCTAATCCTATGCCAGCAAGGCTGCTTACTTGTGCGATGTGTCTTAGTTGAAGTTCATGTCCAGTGTCCACCAGAATTCTCTGATTCAGGAGTCAGGATCCAATGGAAGATGCCCTAGCCCCAGGACTCTTCACAGTGATGTCTCTCCATAAGTGCAGGGTAGAGCATTTTGGTTTCTATTTATATACTGTCCAGTGGACATCATGTGGTTCTAGGACTATGTCTTGTTATCTGGAGTGTGTGACATCACTGGGTTATGATTGTCAGGTACAGCCCTTGGGTGTAAATGGAGGGTTACATGGATAACCCATTTTTGCATATCTAAAAGCCTTTTTCCCCCAGCATCTAATGAGATAATTGTAATGGGTTAATAAAAATGCTGTAGGATCCCTGGCAGCAGCAGGCAGCAGGCCATTTGGCAACAGGCAGTGGGCAGGGGTCTCCCAAGAGCAGCCAGTCCTAGATAGAGGCAGTTGCTGGTCCCTGAGCAGTGGCTGATCCCTGGCAGGCATGCATGGGTGAGAGACAGATGGCTGGGCACACCATGAGGCCATGCCACAGGTCTCCAAAGGTGCCTGACCCCAGGCAGGGAGACACGCAGAGAGAGACAGAGATGGACAGGCACACCATGCAGAGTGAGGTTGGATATTTATTCAGTGGGTTATAGATGGAGAAGGGAGAAGGGGAGAAGAGCAGAGAGGCAGAGGGCTGGGGAGTCAGAAAGATAGAGGAGACAGAAAGACAAAGAGAGAGGAGAGACAGAAGCTGCCTCTCTGAGACAGAGATGGAAAAGGAAGAGACTCAGGCTGGAAGCAGGAAGGAAGACCGCCTGCCTCAGTGGATGGGGGAGGGAGTGGGTGTGGCTTGTCTTTTAAAAGAGACAGAACAGATCATTATAATAATCATGTGTTTTTTGAGTATTTTTGCATCAATGTTCATGAGGGAGATTGGTCACCCTCCCACAGGTCTTACGACACGCTGATTTGCACCCCACCTATAGGGGGAGATGTCCCTTCATAGGCCTCGTGGTGTCCCCGTTTCATGGGTTTTCATGGTCTCAGCTATAGGAAGCAAGCCATGCAAATACATCAATCCAGCCTCCCCCCTGGGATGCCTTTTAGAAGCCCTCAAACCCCAGGCCTTAATGCCCTACCTACAGATTCCCACACTTGTCCACCTTTGTTCAAAAAATGGCCTCATTACAATTTACATATAAATCAAAAGTGGATGCCTAATGCCACCTTTGACCCTGATATTTTTCAGGAACTTTCTAACTACTGTCAGCGCACAGGCAAATGGAAAGAGTTTCCTTACACCCAAGCCTTTTACTGTTTAAGCTCTAAGCCTAAGCCCTCTGTCCTTGCAAGCTGTGTGCCTGCTCACATGTTCCTAGCTATGCCATCTGTACTGGAAGAACCCTCTACTTCTGCTCTGGACCCAACTAATGAAACTCCCACCTTTTCGACCTCAGTGGTCAGCTACCCCTATACCCCCAGTTTCTACTCCTGTTCCTTCAGCCCCTGCCATTGCTCATCCAAGCAGTTTCTGCTCCTGTCCCTCAGCCCCTGCCATCCCTCCTTCAACCCCAGTTTCTACTCCTGTCCCTTCAGCCCCAGCTTCTACCCCTGTCTCTTTTGCGCCTTCAACCCCAGTCCCTACTCTTGTCCCTTTAGCTCCTACTCCTGTTTCTATGCTGATTTACCCACACTGCTCCTGACCATGCTAAGGAATCCACATATTCCCAAACTCAACAGGCAGATACTTCTGCTTCTTTACCTCCCGTTGCCTTGCCACCTCCCTCTGCTTGCTCTTCAGCTCTCCCCCTCCACACTACCTGCTCCAGTAGTCCCGCTGAATCATTCTCCCTCTCCTGGCCGCAGCAGCGGCCCTGCTTTGGCACCCACCTTTATTCTTCCTCTCACACACTTGTGTGCTTCTATGGAACCTAACCCTACCCAAGCCAAGTTCACTACAGTTCTCCCGTTGCAAGAGGTGGCTGGTGTAGATGGATTGATTAGGGTACATGTTCCTTTCTGACTCTCAGAACTTTCCCAAATAGAACAAAAACTGGGGTCCTATGCATCTAATTCTACCACTTTCATAAAACAATTCCAATAACTTACCCAGCCTTATAATTTTACCTTTCATGACATCTGTATGATCTTATCTAATAACCTACTTCCTGAAGAGCGCAGGTGAGTTTGGGAGCAGGCCAGACTACGTGCAGATGAGATTCACCAAACTCTTGCCTCCCACCCTCCCGGAGCAGAGGTGGTCCCAGAACAAGAGCCACAATAGGATTATAATACTCTGGGTGGGATTTTAGCTAAGGACTGTTTTTTTTAAATATTTATTTATTATGTATACAATATTCTTTCTGTGTGTATGCCTGAAGGCCAGAAGAGGGCACCAGACCTCATTACAGATGGTTGTGAGCCACCATGTGGTTGCTGGGAATTGAACTCAGGACCTTTGGAAGAGCAGGCAATGCTCTTAACCGCTGAGCCATCTCTCCAGCCCCTAGGGACTGGGTTTTTGACTTGCCTCCTGACAGGTCTTCATAAGGCTTCCCTCAAGCCAGTAAACTATACTAAGCTCTCAGAGAGCATTCAAGATATGAAGGAAAATCCTTCTGCATTTTTGGAAAGCCTCACAAAAGCTCTGTTACAGTATACTAACTTAGATCCAGAAACCACGGAAGGCAGACAATTACTAATGACTCATTTTTTTAATCAGTGTTACTCTGACATTAGGGCAAAACTTAAACATTTGGAGAAAGGCCCCTTGACCCTACAGGCAGAAGTCTTAGAGTTGGCTTTTAAGGTGTACCATGTGAGAAATGACTATCATGTGCTAAACATGGCCTCCCAAACAGCCGAGGTGACAGACCGACCCATCCATGTTGTCTGCTGCTCCCTGATGGAGGTGGGTCATCTTTCTATCTGTTGTTTCACTGGTTAAGTAATAAAGAAACTGCCTTGGCCCCTTTAATAGGACAGAAAATTAGGTAGGCAGAGTAAACAGAACAGAATGCTGGGAGAAAGAAGCCGAGTCAGTGAGTCGCCATGATTCTCCCACTCCAGACAGACGCAGGTTAAGATCTTTCCTGGTAAGCCAGCTAGTGGTACTACACAGAATATTAGAAATGGGTTAGATCAATATGTAAGAGCTAGCCAATAAGAGGCTGGAACTAATGAGCCAGGCGGTGTTTAAAAGAATACAGTTTCCGTGTAATTAATTTGGGTAAAGCAATGCGGGCAGCCAGGCACCAGGAACGCAGCCCACCACTCATATTACTACAGAGTGGCACCCAACGTGCTAATGAACTCCACGTAAAACCTGAGAGGGCTTGAAAAGGAGAGAGAGAGAATTTAAGACAGCTTTTTGCTGTTTGTGGATTGCGTGTGACAAAGAAATTGTCCTGACTCAGCAACAGGAAAAAACCGGCTGTTTTAAAATGTCGGCTTTCTGGGCTGTGCCGCCATCGTGATCTCTGGCTCCTGCTGGAGACAGAGCTTTTGAATGAAGCATTTGGAATAAAGTGCTACGATTTGTTTGATGGCAACTAGACTCGCTGTGTGCCTAAAGGAAGTCATTGCGTGCTGTGGCTCAGGGGCACCAAATGGCTCTGAGGCAGGAGTGGCTCAGCTCTGCCATGCTGAACTGTGCTGGTCTCGGGCAGGAACTACCGTAATTACTGTAATAACAGCGCAGTTAAGGTTTAGACTGGGCAGGACCATAATACCTCTAAATGGTGCAACTTAGGTTTTTAAGAAGTACTTAACATTTTAAAAAATGCTCCTGGATAGTAAAAAAAAAAATTACAGATTCACAATAGAACAGATTTCAGACATAGAAGATCTATAAATGAGTCACACTGTTGGATGAATGTACGTAGGCTTGAGAGAGAGAAAAAATATATAAAGAATAAAGTTAATGTCTTAAAAAAAGGGTAAAGTCTTTAAAGAGACAGAGTACAGATAATTATAGATTAAAAGAAATAAAGAAAAATAAGCCATGTAAAAATGGAAAATTCACAGAGCGTCTGGATTCTTTGTATTATTGTGTTTTCTTTAAAATTTTTGACTGTAAAGGAGCTAAGTGCAGAGAGACATTTCATTATATGGGCTGCCAAGCTAAACCAGAATGGATACAAGGGTATTATGATTTCAGAATATGGGTCTAAGGATATGATGCTTTGGAGAGGGTCTTCTTTTGTTTTCACAGAGGATGAGACTCTGTGGATGGCATCTATACCAATATGGTATGATAGACCACGCCCTCCTGAAAGGTTGCTGTGAACACCTTCAGAAAATTACTTCACTCAACTGCCAACTGAGATGACCGTGATACACAGGTTATACCATGAAAGACCTAATTAACGATGCCCCCATTCAGCAGGAAGCAGTTTGGAGAGAAAAAACTGCGCCCATGTTCCCGAATATTGTTTATAACTGTTCTTTTACATTTAAAGGGGGATATGATATAGACATGAATAATTTACATTGGTATGGATTTTAAGGTCAATTTTATTATATGTATATGTATTTCTGCTCTTGATTAAGGTATTGTGATTATATAGTTCATTTAAAAATGTAATGTATAATTAGGAAATATAGGTTGTTAGTGGATAATCATCGATAATAGTCAAGCTTGTAGTCATGTTAGTTAGATTTTCTAGATATATAGAGATATATTTCAATTAAATAGGCATTCTTCATATCTTTCAAAGACTACAGTGATGGAGGAAGGTCATTGGCTAATAAAGAAACTGCCTTGGCCCATCTGATAGGGCAGAATTTAGATAGGTGGAGTAAACAGAATAGAATGCTGGGAGGAAGAGGAAGTGAGCTCAGACTCGACAGCTCTGCTCTCTGGAGCAGACGCCATGCTCCCCTCTCCCCGGCAGACGCGATGAAACTCCAACCCAGGATGGACGTAGGCTAGAATCTTCCCGGTAAGCGCACCTGGGGTGCTACATACATGAACAGAAATGGGCCAAGCAGTGTTTAAAAGAATAGAGTTTGTGTGTCGTTATTTTGGGGCATAAGCTAGCCAGGCAGCCATGAGCCGGACTGTGGGAAGAGGCCTGCAGCTCCCTACTACAGATGGCGCCCAGACATGGGGCATTGAATCTACAGAAAGTCTGAGAATGCTTGGGAAAGAATAGAGTAAAGCATGTTTTCTTGGTAGCAACAATTTCTCGGGTCTGCTCTGCTTGCTAGGGGCAAGCAAGTGCTCTCATCTAAGAGAGGCTTCCTGACTCAGCTTCAGCTATGAAACCTTGCAGCTCATTTAAGAGGTCCTGCCACGAAACACTTAAAACGGTGTTGGTGAAAAGCTGAAGGCATGCTTTTCGGTTTTCAGCCGTAGCAGGAAAAAAGTTGTGCTGTTTTAAAATGCCAGCTTTGTGGGCCATCCTGCCAGGGCAAACTCTGACTCTTTGAGGCAGGAGGTCAGCTACAGAGAGAGCATTTGAGTGTTGTAGCTTGTTTGCTGACAAGGACCTTGAAACGCCACAGAGTTGTGGTGATAAACATGGCTACAGCCAGTACCTCAGCCATGAGGCTGGAAAGCTAAGAAATGGGCTGAATCCAGCCATCAAAGCCACGGCTTTCGTCCTACTGATATTGCTTGGTAAATTAAAGATTCATGTGGTCAGAAAAAGAGAGATATACAGTAAAGAGAGATTCAAAGACAAAGAAAACTTTAAATGATTTACAGTGTGTTTAAAAATATATGCAGGCTGAAAGTTAAAGTTCCTAAAAGTAAAATAAGGAAGAAAGAGAGTAATTGGGTGTGGTAGTACACACCTTTAATCCCCAACACTTGGAAGGCAGAGGGAGATTGACCTCTGAGACTTCAAGGTGTGGTAGCACACGCCTTTAATCCCAGTGCCTAGAAGGTAGAGACAAACTGATCTCTGAGAGTTCAAGGACAGCCTGGTCTAAAGAGTTATTCCAGGACGAAGATATACAGAAAATATAAAATAAAAGTAAAAGTAAACGAAATAGAGGTTAAAATAAAGCTGCACAAAGATGGAAAATACAATGAGAATCTTGATACTGTATGCTATTATGCTCTCTTTGAATTGTTTGAATGCTGAGGAAGGAGCAACAGATGCTAAAAGATATTTGTTTATAAATGCTGCTGAACTAATCCAAGATAGATATTTTCAAAATACCTTGACTTCAGAATTTGGATCTAAGGATATGATACTTTGGAAAAGAGTTTCTTCTTTTGTTTTCACAGCGGATGAGACCCTGTGTATTTCTTCTATTTCAATATGGTATGATAGACCACGCCCTCCTGAAAGGTTGCTGTGAACACCTTCGAAAATTACTTTGCTCAACTGCCTACTGAGATGAACCTAGCAGACAGGTTATCCCATAAAAGACCTGAATAACAGCGCCCCCATTCAGCAGGAAGCAGTTTGGAGAGAAATAGCTACGTCCATATTCCCAAATATTGTTTATAAATGTTCTTTTACATTTAAAGGGGGAGATGATATAGATGTGAATAATTTGCATTGATATGAATCTTGGTTTACTGATATTAATTTAAGGTCAATTTTATTATATGTGTATGTATTTCTGATATTGATTAAGGTATTGTGATTGTGTAGTTCGCTTAAAAATGTAATGTATATAGGTTGTTAATGGATAATTATCAATAACAGTCAAGCTTGTAATCATGTTAGATTTTCTAGATGTACATAGATATATTTTAGATAGGCATTCTTCATATCTTTCAAAGATTATAAAATAGGGCATTTTAAGTGTTTTAATAACTTAGGGTTTTTCATAACAATGAGACACGTCTGCTCCTGGCAGCACCAATCTACTTTCAGAAGAAGATGGGCATCAAAGAGGATCCTTATGGAGTTTGATAGCCATTTGGGCAAGAAACTGCTCTTGCCTGGACTATTGTATAAACTGGACATAGAGAACCCGCAGAGAGAGGACTACTGAACTTGCGTAAAGGTGAGATGATCTTTCGGGGTTCCTGATTCATGAAGGAGTCTGCGAGACATTCTGCAGGACATAGCAGATAGTGACTGAACTGACTTTGAAATTTCCTGCTTCATGGAAATGTGTGCTGGAAACTATGGGCCTTTAGGCCGAAGATGGATGCCCCAACGGTACAGAGAAACTTTGGGTGACTGTCAAGGCAGCGAGATGTCTCTGTCATTTCTAGAGTTTAGAAGTTGCTTATTTCTTGTTTGCTTAGGTAATATTATATCCTTCTGGAGTCTTTGATAGAGTTGAAGAATAGATAGATAGTTATAGTTTTCTTTAGTTATGATAAAGATAAAATAAATGTAAATATTGTAACTGTAATTCTTACTTGATAACTGTTTTGCTATATGTAATTTTGCTATGTTAGAGCCTTTCCTTTTTGTTTAAACAGAAAAGGGGGAAATGATGGAGGAAGGTCATTGGCTAATAAAGAAACTGCCTTGGCCCATCTGATAGGGCAGAATTTAGATAGGTGGAGTAAACAGAATAGAATGCTGGGAGGAAGAGGAAGTGAGCTCAGACTCGACAGCTCTGCTCTCTGGAGCAGACGCCATGCTCCCCTCTCCCCGGCAGACGCGATGAAACTCCAACCCAGGATGGACGTAGGCTAGAATCTTCCCGGTAAGCGCACCTGGGGTGCTACATACATGAACAGAAATGGGCCAAGCAGTGTTTAAAAGAATAGAGTTTGTGTGTCGTTATTTTGGGGCATAAGCTAGCCAGGCAGCCATGAGCCGGACTGTGGGAAGAGGCCCGCAGCTCCCTACTACACTACAGAATATGGTATTTTAAATATTTTAATAACTTAGAGTTTTTCATGACAATGAGACACGTCTGCTCCTGGCAGCACCAGTCTACTTCGAGAGGAAGATGGGCATCGAAGAGGCTCCTTATGGAGTTTGATAGCCATTTGGGCAAGAAACTGCTCTTGCCTGGACTGTTGCATAAACTGGACACAGAGAACCCACAGAGAGAGGACTGCTGAACTTGCCTAAAGTTGAGATGGTCTTTCGGGGTTCCTGATTCATGAAAGAGTCCCAGATTTTCCAAAAATTTTCCAAGGTTCTTAACATCCCCTGGCATTTTCAAATCCCATACCACCCTCAGTCTTCAGGGAAGGTAGTGTTCGAGACCAGCCTGGTCTACAAGAGCTAGTTCCAGGACAGGCTCCAAAACCACAGAGAAACCCTGTCTCGAAAAACAAAAACAAAAAAACAAAAAAAAATGTTCTTGTTAACCTTCATCTAGCGATGGATGGAGATAGAGACAGAGACTCTATAGGAAAACACTGGAGCACCGGACTGAGCTCCCAAGGTTCTAATGAGGAGCAGAAGGAGGGAGAACATGAACAAGGAAGTCAGGACCATGAGGGGTGCACCCACCCACTGAGACAGTGGGGCCGATCTATTGGGAGCTCACCAAGGCCAGCTGGACTGTGACTGAAAAAGCATGGGATAAAACCGGACTCTCCGAACATGGCGGACAATGAGAGCTGATGAGAGGTCAAGGAGAATGGCACGGGGTTTTGATCCTACTTCATGTTCTGGCTTTGTGGGAGTCTAGACAGTTTGGATGGTCACCTTCCTAGACCTGGATGGAGGTGGAAGGACCTTGGACTTTCCACAGGGCAGGGAACCCTGACTGCTCTTGTGACTGGAGAGGGAGGAGAAGAGGAGTGGAGGGAGGGGGAGAGGGGTGGGAAGAGGGGGAGGGAAATGGGAGGTGAGGAGGAAGTGGGAAAAATTTTTTTTTCAATAAAAAAAATGTTCTTGTTAAGATGTCACAGGAGCGTCACCTCAGTAAAACTTTTGCCTCTGGCCATTCTTCAGCTTAGGGCTCTCCCCAAAAGCACCCCTTTTTCTCACCCTTTGAACTCATGTATGGGAGGCCAGTTTTAACCCCCAGCCTCTCCCCTTCGTGATCACCTGCTTACTCCACTATTATCCCATCTTTGCCCCCTATTATGGGATTTTACCAATTATTCATTACCTCAACCATGTGTTAATTCATGCCCACCACTGATTAAAACAGGGGATGATGTATTATTCTCTCCCCCTGACCAATGCCCCTCACCCCTTTCCCCTAAATGGCAGAGCTCCTTTTAAAAAAGTAATTCTTATAACTCCCATAGTTGCCAAGTTTGAGGGACTTCCTCATTGGATTCACCTATTGCATCTTAAACCTTTTACTCTTCCTGCTCAAGATACCCCCTCATATAAAGTAATCAAACAGGGCCCTGTTCCCCTAAGTTCCAGAGACACCAAAATCAGCCACTCTCTCTCCAGTTCCAGAAAAATAAAAGCCTCATCCTTACTCAACTCTCCTGTGCCCAAAACTCCATATACTCTCCCTCTTCTTCCTATCTGCTTTACCAACTTCTCCACATCTCCAATGTCTTGCTTAAATTAGCCACTCAGCTGTTATTACAGGGACCATCATTAAACATAGAGCCAGAGGTACAAGGACTGTCAAAAGCCCAGGTGGTAAGAAACAATAATGAGTTTGTATCCCCAAACTCCAAAAATCTCACAAAACAGACTTTAACATAACAGGTTTATCACTGACTGCAGCAGTGTTTCCTGGATATTAAGGTAATACCATGATGAAAAAGGAAAACCAGTGCCTTAGGATTTACTTCAAGTAAAACATTAAAGGCTCTAATAATTATCCTTTTCAATAATTTCCTTCTTCTTCCCCCCTCCCACAATATTCCAGTCTATCATCATAATCATAAACTTTTAATATGTATAAAATTTATATCTTTTCAAACATTTTTTATAAGATCAATGGAGTCAATTGGACCTACATAAATGCACCAGACTCACCCTGAATAAGTATCATTTAATTCTTCCCCTATCATTTCTGGTCTCAGGAACCCCTGGAAAATTCCCTCCTTCCACCCCCAAAAAAGAACCCCCCTCTATCTTACATCTTGGGACTCGCCTCTCTTAATCACAGGGATCTAAATATTTTTTCCAGACATAATTTTTTGCCTTTCCAGCATCTTGCGAGGTCCAAGCTGTCAGCCAGCCAGTTCCTCACAGCCCAGAAAATACAGCAGCAATCAGCCACCCCAGGACATGGTCAAGCATTTCAACTCCTCAACACCCAAAAGTCAGCATGAAGCAGTCACGAGAGACCTTATGGCACCACATTACCATCTATTAAGACTCCCCAAACTCCCCAAATTTTTGTAATAAACATAAGGGTGGAATGTAATTATTCAGCCATGGATAAGACTGTACTTCCATGTTCTAAGGGCAGGCATGTGAGGACAGGCCCTCGGGCACAAAGGGCCCCATGTGACCCATATGCGCGCATGCGTGGTTACATCCACGTATGATTCAGCTAAACCCTTGCGCACATGTGTGAGTCATCCACCATCTGTGTCATTAGTGTGATGTAGTCCCGCCAACCCCTTGTGCGCATGTGCAAGGCAGCTTTTAAAAGCTGGATGCACCATGCTCTCTGCACCTTGATCTCCAGGCCTGTGCACACTGCCCTCTAATAAGCTCCTAAGTGGATTTGTTGGCATTCTGTTTCTTTCTCCTTCTCACTCGCACCAGGTAATTTTACCCTGTCTCCAAAAAAAAAAAAAAAAAAAAAAAACAAAAAACACACACACACACACCACCACCAAAAAGAATTAGGAAAAGCCAAGCAGTGGTGACATTATACTTGTAATCCAAGCACTTGGGATGCTGATGCAGGAGAATATCAGTGAGTTCAAGGCCTGCCTCATCTACTAAGCAAGTTCCAAGGCTGTTACATAGAGAAACCCTGCCTCAAAAGAAAAAAAAAAGACACAAGAAACAAAAGAATTAGGAAAGTGCTCGCGAAACACCAAGAAACAACTAGATGGCACTTAATAGCAATCAAAGGTGAAATATAAAATGCAGAGAAATTCTTTGATGAAATACAACCTGTTTTCATGGTCAAAG
Organism: Chionomys nivalis; assembly: GCF_950005125.1. Classification (NCBI taxonomy): domain Eukaryota; kingdom Metazoa; phylum Chordata; class Mammalia; order Rodentia; family Cricetidae; genus Chionomys; species Chionomys nivalis. Next base: position 114,075,956 of record NC_080088.1, read on the forward strand.
CTGTACAGCTAATAGAACTAGAGGGAACATGTGTCCATCTATCAAATTTTTTAAAAATAGCTAGACTCTCTCATGATCATAAAAGATGAAAATCCTATAGCTGACACCATCCAACCTCAAGTGAGAAAAACTAGACACAATGCGGCAGAAACTCTTGCTATTCTCCAGTACACCATATAAGGGGAAATTTTGTCCCTGCAGATTTTGGAACAACTAAAACCCTCTTATCATCTTTTCTTTTCTTTTCTGTCCCCATTCATCCCCCTCAGAGGACATCTGGACGTTTGAAAGGATTTGGCTTTCTTTCATTTAAGTAGAAGGTTCCTCAGACAAAACTCTGAAAACACTAAAATCGTTTCTACTCCGTTCAGTTCAGTTTGGTTTTCTACCAAAAAGTCCTGTCTGGCATGTCTCTGTCTTTGGTAAGTTACTGTCTGACCATCCTCACAGCAGCCAAGAAAGAGCTGGCAGCCATCCATAACTCTAATTTCAGCAGAACCCCCCTCCAACTTCTGTCTTCTGAAGGAACCAGGCACTCTCACAGGGTTCACAGAGGCAGGCAGCCACACAGGCAGTGTATGTGTGTGATATCAAGCATGTGTGTACATGCCCTATTGTCCTTTATGATAGGGCAATAGCACTATTAAATTGGGGTAGGTCTCAGGAGCACACAACCCCAAATCTTTGTGGGGGAGTGAGCACAGGAAACCAGACTCCAAGCTGTAGCCTCGGAACCAGTTCTGGAAATCCCAAGTGCTGATATTAAAGGAATGTGCCACCACCACACCACCCAGCAGGATCTCTCCTCTGCTCTGCAGGTGGGCATCAGCTTGACTTACTGACATGGCACAACCCAAGACAGGTACAAATGTGCAAATACCACTGTGGGCATCGCAGCTCCTCTGTGCCCACCACATAGGTGCCCTCCCTCCACCTCTCTACTTTACAACAAGGGGCTAGGCCTCCATTGAGAATCTCCAGGAGGTGCCCCCATTTTCTACCTCACTGTGCCTGATGGCCCTTGGTAAGACCAAAGAAGTTTTCCTGTGCAGCCCGTGAAGGACAAGACTTTCCATTTTAATCCCATGAAACCCCTCCTGTATGAGTCATGTACACCTCCCCTCACCAGCCAGCACTGTCCTTCTGCGTTTCTTAGTTTGTTCGTATGTTGACATGAGGCATCTCTTTACGTAGCCCTGCCAGGAAAGCATGACTTTCAGAGATCACAGAGTTCACTCTGCCTCCTGAGTGATGGGATGATGATAGTGAAGGTGTTTTTGCTTCCTTTTATTGTATATTTAGTTTAATTTTAAATTTTATTCAAGTGTTTCTGTGTGTGTGTGAGAGAGAGAGAGAGACAGAGACAGAGACAGAGAAAAAAGAGAGAAGTAGTTGAGTATAAAGTTATTCTCCACACACTTTCTAGGTCACATGTCAAAAGTTTTCATTATGAAAACAAAAGCCAATTAATAACTCTGAACTTTTTCTTTATTTACTTGTTTGTTGGTTTGTTCGTCCATTTGTTCATTCTTCTGTTCACATATTTGCTTACTTTATTTATTTACAGTGGAAGAGTTCAGTTAGGGTTAGAAATCAGTACAGAACGAGAATGGTAGGTAGGAATGTATCCTGGGGAAAGAGGAAGACATTGTTATGACCTTCCCTTTTGGAAGGGAACATTCTGCTGGGAACAAGTCCGCAGGTAAGAGTAAGACAAGAAGCCTTAGTTCCAAGTGCTGGCTGCTTCCCACAAGTCCTTTCCCCAAAGTCAGGCATTTAGGTAAGCAAGGGTCTCCATTCATCCCCTTTTGAGGAACTTCAGGCCCTGACATTAACACTTGACTGAGGCCTATTGCCAAGGTCAATGCTTGCTACCCTCCTCCTCCAGGGACCTGAAGCCACACCCCAGTTCACTGCTGCTGGCAGCCATTGGAATTCATTCTCAGATCCTGCAGCCTCTTCAGGGCACAGACCATTTCTTTTAGAAATCCCTTCCCCACCACCCACATATGTCAGATCAATAAATACTAACCAGCAGAAGTTCAAAAGCAGCTTCTCAAATATTTGCTTGATTTTTTTTTTCTCGAGACAGGGTTTCTCTGTGTAGCATTGCTAACTGTCTGGTCTTGAACACACAGAGACCTGCTTGCCTTCTTTGTGGAGTTTTGGGATTTTAGGCTTGTGCCTCCAACAACCAGTTCATTTTCTTTTTTTAACGCGAGGTTCTTTAGTTTAATGTTAGTTAATTTTCTGAAATTGTATGCTTCCTTTTAAAACTGAACCCATTGATTTACATTAGCAAGAGACTTGCTGTTGAATTTGGCATAAATTTTCAGCCAATCTGGGACAGGTCTGTCTTTAGATTAGAAGCCAGTGCTTGACCACGGTGCTGAGTCCCTTCTGCTCACCTGGTCCCGTCACTCAGATCTCACCAGCCAATCAGAGCCTCCAAATGACTCTCCAGTCAGATGGGGGGTTCTTCCGGGGGCCGGACTTCCGTTCTGGTTCAGCTCCCTCACGACTGCGACTTGGGCTCTGTTGTGGGCGGAGAGCCTGTCAGCTCAGCAGCTGCACCATGGTGAGTTAGGGGTTGCCGTACACAGATGGGAGGAGTGGCTGGGCTTGGCGAGGGAGGGGCCGCTGTCCCTAAACAAGGTGGAGTGGCCGCTAAGGATCCTGCCCGGTGTGGTGGCCGCATGGGAGCCAGCGGACAGACAGAGAGTTTAGCGTCTTCCTGCCTCAGTAGTCCTAACCTTGCAGCCCTCTCCTAGCAGCCTCTGAATCCCTTCACTGCCCGGGCTGTGTCTGCACAGAGCAGAGCGTCGGGAGCCGCAGATGGTGGTGTCTGTCGTGTTTATATCGTCGCATGTGGAGAGAGAGGACCACATTCGCCAAACGCGGAGACTCCTGGTGTCTCCTGGGTCTTCAGAAGTTCTGCACTTTTAATTAACATTTAGGTTTGGGATCCGTCTGTAGTTAATTTCCTGCAGCTTGTAAACGGTTTCTCCTGTGTAGAGTAGCGCTCCGCTACTAAACTGTGGTGTAGACGAGTATAGTTGATAATAGAATTAATGGTATAAGGATTTATCGGTACTTAGGAGACATAAAGTCACACAAAGTGGAATTTAAGTGAAGGAGGGCTGCATCCCAAATTTCCAAAGATAGCATGCACACCATCCCTGTTAGAAATTAGTATCATGAGATGCAAATGTTTGTTCAGCAGGATTAATCAGCCATTAAGGTACATTCCTATAACAAATGAGACAACCATGATTTACAACCAGCCAGAAGACCCACTTCCCATCAAAGGCCTCTGACCTGCTGCTCGGGGCCTTTAAGGTGTCACAACCTTGTGTGCCAGGAGAATATAACAATTCTAGAATAGATGGATTTTTCAGCTCTTAGGAAAGCAATTGTGACTCCGTGTCCCCTGTGCTGATTGAGGTGGACTTGAATCCTGTCTGTAGGTCCACAGGGCATTGCCCTTGCTATCCTCCTGGCTAAAGATTACAAGTATGCTGCACCACCGAGCTCTAAAATTGCCAGTTGAGTCATACACTGGGACTGTCCATTGCAGTAACAATAAAAGGATTTGCATGTGGAGCATGGCTTCTCCCTTCAGACCAGAAAAGTAGGAACCGTGTACTGTGTACATTGGAGGGGGTAAACACACTGGACAATAGGTAGATCTTAGACTGAAGTTTAAGGCTGTGGGCTGCAGGGGTGTCCATTACAAAGAAGGGGCACAATGAATGACTGTGTAATTTCCCATCATACATTAATTCCCTCCTTGTGAATGAAGACATTGATGGGTGTACAGTTTAGGGAGCAGAGCTTGAACTCCTAAGTATTTAGTTTCTAATTAGTAAACTCTCCCATGCAGATATGTCCAATCCTGGTTGACACAGTGCAGTCAGCTCAGATGTTTGCAACACAGGCCATTGGCTGTAACTCCATGTGTCAGCTTACAGCACTCAGCAGCTAACATTTTACATGGCACAAATTATTAATAGCATTCTCCCTACCAGGGAAGTGCCTACTCTGTTTCAAAGTCAGTATAACTGAGTATTCAGTTATTTTTTATCATTTTAAGAAGTCAATTATTGGGGCTGGAGAGATGGCTCAGGGGTTAAGAGCATTGCCTGCTCTTCCAGAGGTCCTGAGTTCAATTCCCAGCAACCACATGGTGGCTCACAACCATCTGTAATGAAATCTGATGTCCTCTTCTGGCCTGCAGGCAGACACACAGACAGAGTATTGTATACATAATAAAATAAATAAATATTAAAAATAAGTCAATTATTGGTTATCATTTCTTAGATTTAATTTTCTCCAAGGCATGACTGCTATAATCTGTTTCTATTTTCCAATGTTTCCCAGTTTTGAATTCCATTCATTTTTTAAGTGCTGTTTATTTATTCATCTATTTATTTATAGCAGTTTATAGCTGTGATTCTCAACCTGGTGGACCATGACTCCTTTGGGGGATCAAATGAACCTATCACAGCACTGGCCTAAGATCATTAGAAAGTATGAATATTTAGATTATAATTCATAACAGTAGCAAAAATATAGTTATTAAGTAGCATGAAAATAATTTTATAGGTGGGGAGATCGCTACATCATGAGTAACTGTATTAAGGAGGCACAGCACTAGGAAGATTGAGAACAACTGGTTTAGATTAATGTCTTCTGTAGCTCAGGTTTGCATCCTACTGTGTAACTGAGAATTGCTGTGAACACCCAATCCTGCCTCTGCTACCTAGTGCTGGAAAGACAGTCCTGCAAGTCCTACCAGGCTGGACCTTGACTGGTCTGTGTGATCAGTGAATGAGTATCCTCCAATTTCTGTAGATTTCATTGTGAATTTAAGAGTGAAGTGGGGCCCGTGTAAGAATGGAGTTACTGACCAACTGTAAAGCCAATGTAGTCACAACAGACAAAGGATGGGCAAGAAGGAGGGTAAAAGCTTTCCTGCTGTGACGGTAGTTGACATTAGCTGTGAGTAGTGAGGTGATCAATTTTAGATGCTCCATAAATGTCCTGTCTGGCCATTTCATGGGTCCACAGACCACACACAGGACCCATTGCCTTAGAGGAGGAACAGGAAGTGCTCTGGGAAAATGGGAGATTTTATTAAACTACAAATTTCCCACATTAGAGTCTTGTCTGACTATAGTGTGTAAGGACAAACCTGGAGGATGTTTGCTTTCTGAGACATTCAATCTCTGCTTACCCAGTAGGGTAACTGCTAATGTCTTGAAGCCCAGTTGGGTGGTCCCAGAGGGACTCTGGTTGGCAATTAGGAGCACCAGAGGTAGTTTACAGGTTCTTTCCAGGATTCTCTTGTTCTGCTGTACAGAGCTGTAAGGAGAACCAGAAGCCATGTCGTGGTGAATGTAGGAGTGACTGTCCTCAGACCAGGAAGAGCAGGTTAGCTGAGCTGTCAGAGCTGCTTGGACAGGGATGAACCATGAACCAGACAGGTTCTATTGTTCTTTGTGGTGACCTGTGTAGTGGCCCTTGGCCTCTGAGCTTTTTTGAGAGTGGGGGAGACTATGAGCTTGTAATATTGTTGCCTCACACTATGTAATTGAGAATTACTTTGAAAACCTATTCCTGTCTCTGCTGCCCAGTGCTAGGTAGAAAGTCCTTCAACTTCTTCAGGACTGAGCCTTGACTGGTCAGTGGGAAGGAAAAATAAAGCAGCTAATGAGTGACCTCCAGTGTCTCAGACTTTCAGTGTACATAGATGAAGAGGGTGAGTACATAGGTCAGGCTTGAAGCTGGTAGATTCACAGTGCAGAAAGGGAGAGACAGGACAGTGGCTGAGAACATTCCTACATCAACAGTAGTTGAGATTAGCAATGCAGAACCAGGTAATCAATTTTAGGTGCTCCACCAATGTCCTGATGGTCATTTCTTCATGTCCACAGACCCGGCAATCAAGAATCTGGATAAAGAACTAAACTTATCTTGAAACCAAATTGCTATAGTTACAATAGTTCAACGAAAATAGCTCTGAGTAAAATGTGGCCCTGCTGCCTAACAGGAATGTTATTTTACTGGTTTTAGATATATATCCTGAGATAAAAGGTTTAAGAAATCTTTGATGTACTCTAATATAAATCCCTTGTTCATGAAGCACATGACCATAAATCCTGTTTCAACTTTTCAAAATAATTTTTTGAGATTATAACTATATCATATCCACATTCTCTTTCCTGTCCCCAAGCCTTACCATGACCTTTATTATCTTCTAATTCATGGTCCATTTGTCTTTAACAACAGTTGTGAATGTGACCTGTGTTTGGCCGCAGGATTTCCCAGGTATGATGCGATGGGTTGGCTGCACTGCACATTGAGTGTGTAATGGAATGTGCAAACAAAGGACCCTGTGCTTTGGATGAGGATAACTGTATGCTTTAGAAAAGTGGATGAATGTGTACTAAAATACAAACTTTCTGGACTAAGGCCTTGTCTGCTGGGCTGGGAGGGCAGAGCAGGAAGTACTATGCTGTCTGAGTCATTTGATATCTGAACACCCATTAGGGGAGATGATAATATTCTGAGGCCCAGCAGGGTGGCCTTAGCCAATGAGGGACTCTGGAAATCTTAGCAAGCAGAAATAATAGTGGCAGGTAGCTCACAGGTTCTTCCCAGGATTCTTCTCTACTTTTGTTGTAATGAGTTGTAAGGAAGTTCACAAGCTGTGCCATAGTGAGTGTAGGGTGTTCAGAGAAGGTCTGTTGATCTGTCATTTCTGCTGGGATTTGGATGGACCATGAGCCAGGCTCTGGTTCTGTTGCTCTATGATTTGGGCAGTGTTCCTTGTCCTCTGAGCCTCCCAGTGTGTGGATTTCCTGGGGAGAGGGAGACTCTGCAGCCCTGGCATGGTAGGATATTATGCTTGTTATCTCACTGTCCAGTGTACACACAGAGTCATGCTTTTGATCTACAATTGGAAGACAGATTTGAAAACTGATAATCTGGTTTCTAGAAGTTCTGAATATTGCAGTTTACTTTCAAGTTTGTCTTATGTTTCAAGGAGTTTAAAAGCTTTTAGAACTACAGTGATGTTGATTTAGCAATGCATGATTAAAATGTTTCTAACTTTCTGCTACCACCAGCTGCAATGGTGTGATTCATTGATGTTTAGTTCCAGGGGACAAAGGGAGTTTCTAAGGTGCAGAGGTTTGTTAAGTGTGTATGGTGTTGGGCAGGTAGAATGAGCAGAATCTATATCTTGTGCTATAATCCATGTGACAGGAAGTAGAAATTATTCTATGTTGTTTTGGGATTGGGCACCAGTGGGGCTGGGTTCACCTGAAAGCATGAGGAGGTCTAAGGGGCTGCAGAGCCATAGCTGATGGAGGAGGGTCATCTGTCTATGTGTTACTTTCATTGGTTAATAAAGAAACTGCCTTGGCCCTTTGATAGGACAAAAAATTAGGTAGGCGGAACAAACAGAGCTGAATGCTGGGCGGAAGAAGGCAGTGAGGCAGACACCATAGTCCTCCTCTCCAAGATGGATGCAGGTTAGGATCTTCCCGGTAAGCCACCACTTCATGGTGCTACACACATTAACAGAAATGGGTTAATCAAGATATGAGAGTTAGCCAAAAAGAGGCTGAAACTAATGGACCAGGCAGTGTTTAAAAGAATACAATTTGTGTGTTGTTATTTCGGGTATAAAGCTAGCCGTGCAGGAGTCAGGTGGGAATGCAGCCCGCCGCTCCATCTACACATAGCAGTAGATCATCTCTTTGCAGAGAGGGATCTAGAGCATGGGGTCTCTCTGGAAGAAATACTAGTTCTGGAGGGTCAGAAACCAACAGTTTAAGGGTCACTTTGAGTTAATTTTGTGAAAATTGTGAAGTCTTTAATTTCTATACACATAGAATCATAGGTATCTGGATAACATTGGTCAAGATCACACATTTCCTGAATAAGTTTCGTTTGGTCTTTTGATTAATAGCCGACTCTATTTTCTGCCTTGGTTCTTGGCTTTTTCTCTCCATTCTCTTTATTCTTTCCCAAATATCATACACATTCTTGATTGATGAACTTTGCGGTAATTTTTCCCCCAAGATAGAGTTTCTCTGTAGCTTTGGAGCATGTCCTGGAACTCGCTCTGTAGACCAGCTGGCTTCAGACCCACAGAGATCCTCCTGTCTCTGCCTCCTAGTGCTAGGATTAAAGGTGTGTGCCACCACCACCATCCAGAAAGAAGTCATATTATGTCAATCTGTGTACTATTTTTTCATAACCCCATTGATTACTCTGTGTGCTTTCAATAAGAATGTAGTTTTGTAATCAGCTTTTCTGTTATAAATTGTTGGGAATTGTCATTGTTCTGTATTTATTTATGTGCAAATTTAACATACACATCATCTTAACATTGATGCATCATGTTTCCAATGATCATTTATTTACTTCTTTATTTATTTAGGTTTTATTGCTCTTGTTGTTAATCTATGAGAGACTTTTGGTTTATTGGATAAAAGGTATTATGGATGTTGACAGGTGGCTCAGCACGTATTCATTTTGCAGGTGACCTGAGTTCAGATACCTACACTCAAGTTGTGAGGCTCATAACTCTATCATTTCAGATTCAGGGCCTCTGAATCCCTCTTTTTTCTGTTACTTATATACATATGGAAGACATTCTCACTCTTGCATAAACATATGCAAAAAATAGCAATAAACTGACTTTCAAAAGTGCTTGTGACTTATAAGGCAATTAGAGTGAAACAAGTTGTTTGGCCTATTAGCTCAGGCTTCTTATTAACTAGCTCTTTCATCTTAACCCATGTCTATTAATCTCTCTATCACCATGAGGCATTAGCCTACTGATAAGGTTCTGGGGTGTCTTTCTGCTTTGGCAGCTACATGGCATCTCTTAGACTCTGCCTACTCTCTCTCTATTTCTCTTCCAGCCTGGCTATCTTCTGCCTTGCCATAGACCAAAGCAGCTTTATTCAGTAACCAATAAAAGCAACACTTGTACAGAAGGACATCATGCATCACTTTTCCTATAATCTATCCCAACTGCAGTTTCCCCTCCCTCCATTCCTTTCAGTCCTCTCTACTATGCCCTTCTCCACCAGATCCACTCAATCTTCATTTCCCTTCAGAATAGAGCAGATATCCCAGAGATATCAATAAAGCCATACATAGCAAATTGATATGATAGGCACATATCAAAGACTGCATGAATCAACCTAGTAGGAGGAAAAGGCTTCCAAGAGCAGGCAAAAGATTCAGAGACACCCCACTCCCACTGTCAGGAGTTGCACAGAAACACCAAGCTACACAATGGTAACATGTATGCAGAGGACCTCATGCAAACTCCTGCAGGCTCCATGATTACTATTTTGATCTCTGTGAGCTCCTATGAGCCCTACTTAGTTGATTCTGTGGCCTGCATTCTCCTGTGTCATTTTAGTTAGGAAAGATTTTGTCAATGAATTTTTTTGAAATTTCTATGCCTTTGGGGTGAGTTTCTTCTCCATTTCCTGTTATTCTTAGGATTGGTCTTTTCCTAGTGTTTCAAATTTTCTGGATGTTATATTTCAGGAAATTTTAGGTTTACCATTTTTTTGATCAATATATCTATTTCTTTTATCGTGCTTTTAAAGTCTGAAATTCTGTTTGATGTTTTGTATTCTTTTGGTGAAGCATGCCTCTGTAGGTCTCATTTGATTATTTAGATTTTCATTTTTATAATTTCTTCAGTTCACTTTTTTAATGGCTCCTATTTCTATTTTAAGGTCGTGAACAGATTCATTCATTTCTGCCAACTGTATCTTTGTTTATGTTTTGGCTTTCTTTAAGGGATTAATTAATTTTCTCCAATACTTCATTTGTCCTTTTTCTGCTTTCTTTAAGGGATTCACTTACTTCCTCTTTAAGGACTTCTGTTATCTCCATAAAGTTGGTTTTAATTTAATTGTGCTTCAACTGTGTTAGAATGTTCAGGGCTTGCAGTAGTAGGATGCCTGGAATCTGGTAGTGACTTATTGCTCTTGCTGTTGTTGATTGTGTTTTTCTGCTGGTGTCCAGGTATCTGGGTTTGACGTATTTGTGGGTCTAGGTACCAATTTCTCAGTTTGTCTTTGTTGCATGGGTGTTTTGTTCCTTGGTTTCTCTTTGCTCTCTAGTTTTCTGCTTTATGTGGCCTGAACAGGGGCTCTCATCCCAAGTTAGACCTGGAAATCTTACAGATGGTGTGGCCTTTGCTCCAGGAGGGAGTGTCTACCCATGCTTGGGAGAGGGTAGGGAACTTGGGGATAGTGTTGAGGGGGACTGAGAGAATGAGGAAGGTCAGTTGGAAGGTGGCCTACATAGACTTCTTGCAGATAGTGTGTGGGTCTCCACCCAAGTTTTAGGCTACAACACAGACAAAAGGAGGGAAGTGGGATTGGGGATAGTGTTGTGGGATTATTAAAAGAATGAAGGAGGTACATAGACAAGAAACCTGTGTGAATTTCTGATGACTGGCATAGGTTCTGGTCCAGCAGAGAGTCTTCACCTCAGTTTTCCTACCTGTTTTTTTGGCTGATGTGGTCTGCACTTGAGCAGAGGCTATGCATCTGATATAGGGGTGGGTACATGGTTTTGGGGCATAGCAGCTGTAGGGTTGCTAGAGGATTGTGTCTGTGGGAATGTAGGGAGTGTGGAAATTTTATGGGCTTGTGGTCTGCCTATCTGTTCTTCTGACTGGTGTGACATACACATGAGTCTGCCTAAGTTGGGAGCTGTAACACAGTCATATTCCTAATTTTTATGAATGGGAATATGTCCTGTGCCATTATATGTTGTAAATATTTATTTTTTTTACAACATGTGACAGTCAGGAGATTGTCTTAAGTGTCAGAAGAGACTTTGGACATTTGCGATGTTTGGGCTGCTACAGAGTATAAGGATCATTGAACTTAGACTAAATATATTTCTAGTATCTATTCTTATCTCATACTATATATCCTGATTGAATTCCTCCTTTACTCATTCCAGTCCCTCCCCCACCAAATCCCCATTGTCCCAGATTCACCGCTTCTTTTTCCCTTCAAAAAAGAGCAGACCTCCCAGGTATATCAACCAAATAAGTCATACCAAGGTGCAATAGGACTAGGCACAAACTCTTCAAGGCTAGGCAATGTAATGCAATAGAAGGAAAAGGATCCTAAGAACAGACAAAAAAGTCAGATACACCATGACTCCTACAGTTAGGAGATTTCACAAACATCCCAAACTAAACAACCATAGCATGTATGCAGCCATGAAGACTCTGTGATTGCTACATCAGTTTCTTTGAGCCACTATATGCCCTACTTGGTTGCTTGTGTGGGCCATGTTCTCCTGGTTTCTTCAACCATTGAATGCTACAATACTCACACCCTCCTTCTACAAGATTCCTAGAGCTCAAGCTAATGTTTGGGTAGGGATCTCTGCATGGGATTCCATCAGTCCCACTCATTGTCTAAGCTGCTTTTGGTTAGAGGATTTAATCAGAAAAACATAAATATAAGTTAGAACAAAAAAATGGAAAACCAAAAGTAACATTGATGCTAGGTAGAACCTGAAATGATGTCTTTTGAAAGAGTATAGAAGATATCTAGACTTTAGGTGGCAAAATACATAGAAAGTAGTACACAGAACTAAATTGGCTGTTCTTGTAGGACCAGGAAGATGGAAATGTTAAGAGGAATGTCAGAAAGTAGAGATTGAGATTTAAGATTTCAGTTGGAAATGATAGACTCCATAACAGATTAAGTTAGAGGTCATTTGTGTGATTTTTTTTGCTCCAAAATCTTTCTTTTTCTGCCTGTGACCTGGAAATTTAGTAAAGCACAATTTAAAAATGATGGGCTAATTCCTTAAATGAAATATTAGATCAGTAGGAAGGTTATTCCTGATGATTCATTTAGGTCTGCAGTAAAGAGAAAACATTTGGGGCTGAAATAAATGAAAATGAAAAGATAGTTTCTGGTGGCAGCTGATTACTGAAACAAGTAGGGATTTTCAAGGAGTTTCTTACTATTATAGAGAAGGCCCTTGCCATGGAATGGAAGTCTAGCAAGGTGCTCCAAGAGTAAGACTCTATCCACATAAACCTTCTATTTATGTAATGAGTAAGCAAAGTGATTCCTAGTCCTAGCAAGCAACTTCTTACAAAATCTGCTACACGTGATCCAAGTGTGTTAGTGTCTGTCAACTAAGAAGTTAAACTTTTCAGGATCACTCATCATGTACTGGTCCTGGAAACAAGAAAGAATCACAATTCAAGGTAATGGGTTCTTAGTTTGTGATTACAACTCAGCACTGTTACTGGCATCCATGTTTGGCAGAGTCAGAAACCCAGCGACGAGATTGTGAGAGTTCATTTCATGAAGCTGTGAGGATGAAACCTATTGTTGTTGTTGTTGTTTTTAGTCTTTGCGGGCCTCTACCCAGCTCTCAAAAAATGACATACACTGGGGCTTTTTAATTTCTTATAAATTCCTGGTTTGAGGTTGTCTTATTTCTAGTCAACTTTTCTTAACTAATTGTCATATCTACCTTTTATCTCTGGGCTTTTATCTTTCTCTGTATACATTTTTTTACTTCTTACTCTATGGCTTGCTGTTTAGCTGAGTGGCTGGCCCATGCCTTCCTCTTCTTTTCTTGGTCATCCTTCCTTTTTCCCTCCAAGATTTCTCCTCCCATTTATTCTCTCTGCCTGCCAGCCCGTCTTATTCCTTCCTACCAAGCTATTGACTGTTCATTAGGCCGAGCAGGTATTTTACAGTGTTCTGTCTGCATGTGTGCCCTCAGGCCAGAAGAGGGCACCAGATCTCATTACAGATGGCTGTGAGCCACCATGTGGTTGCTGGGAATTGAACTCAGGGCCTCTGGAAGAGCAGCCAGGGCTCTTAACCTCTGAGCCATCTTTCCAGCCCCCCGAGCAGGTATTTTAGACCAGCCCAGTATCAGAGCTTCACAGAATTAAACAAATGCAACATAAAAGAATGCAACACATATTTGCATCATTGAAACAGTTGTTTCACAACATAAATAAATATAACACATCTTACAATAATATTCCACAACAACAAGAGTTGTATTTTGATACAGCCTAGGTTGCATTTTGATACCACAAAATATTGAGATTTTTAAACTAAAAGACACCTTTTATGGAGAACTAACTGAATATAGGGAGTGGAAGTAACTAAAGAGAGAGATGTATGAGAAGATGCAGGGATAGGGCCATCTTTGCCCTTTGAAACTGAAGCCCTGTGCATCTGAGACAGAGCTACAGGATTTGATGTTTGTCCTGCTATGCTTCAGTCTTGCTTGGTTCGATCTTCCCTCACTATGTCTCCATTTCTCTACTTTGTAGTGTGAATGGTATTCTGTACCATCGTATGTTGGAAAGATGTAACTTGTTTTCTGATTTTTACAAGATGTTACTTGCTGTGGGACAGTAGTCTTGTACCTTGTAAAGATTTGTCACTTGTATTGGTTTAATAAAATGCTGATTGACCAGTAACCAGGCAGGAAGGATAGGTGGGGTGACCAGTCCAGGAGAATTCTGGAAAGAGGAAAGGTTCAGTCTGCAGTTGTCACCCAGACACAGAGGAAACAAAGAGGAGAATGCCTCACTGATAAAAGGTACCAAGCCATGTGGCTAACACAGACAAGAATTATGTACTAATCTAAGATGTAAGAATTAGTTAATAAGAAGCCTGAGCTAATAGGCCAACCAGTTTATAATTAATGTAGACATCTGTGTGTTTCTTTGGGACCGAATGACTATGGAACTAGGCAGGACAGAAACCTCTGTCAATAAATCACTGTCAAGTGATTGTCTTGAACATCAGAAGAGACTTTGAACATTTGAACAGTGTAGGGCCTATTGCAGACTACGAGTATCATTGAAGTGACTAAATTAATTTTCTTCATGGTTGACCATGAGCATATAGTGACCCAGGTCAGGATGTAATTGATTGAATGAAAAACTTCCCAGATAGGAAGATGTATTTTAACATATGCCTCTTCTTGGAAACTTTCATTTGATTGCTTGTGAAACCATTAGTAGGAGGAGTTTTTCTGAATGAAATTTCTCATTGGGATGTGATATCATATAGTAAGAAGGGGTACTTGTTTGTTCCTAGCTTCTCAGTCCCGAAATAATCACACAGAAACTGTATTAATTAAATCATGGCTTGTCCCATTAGCTCTAGCTTCTTATTGGCTAACTCTTTTTTTTCTTTATTTTATTCTTTTTAAATTAAAATTTCCGCCTCCTCCCCGTTTCCCATTTCCCTCCCCTCCTCCCACACCTCCCCCACCCCCTCCCCCTCTCCCCACTCCTCTCCCCCTCCCTCTAGGTACTGAAGAGCAGTCCAAATTTCCTGCCCTGCGGGAAGTCCAAGGTCCTCCCACTTCTATCTAGGTCCAGGAAGGTGAGCATCTAAACAGGCTAGGCTCCCACAAAGCCAGTTCATGTATTAGGATTGAATATTGGCTAAGTCTTACATTTTAATTTAACCCATTTCTATTAATCTGTGTATCACTACATGGCTGTGGCTTACCGGGTAAAGTTCCTGGCATCTGTCTCTGGAGGGGCTACCTAACCTCTCTCTGTCTCAGCCTTCTTCCTCACAGCATTCAGTTTAGTTTTCCCCCACCTACCTAAGTTCTGCCCTTAGCTCTGCTATAGGCCCAAAGCAGTTTTTTTTATTAGACAATGATAATCACAGCATACAGAGGGGAATCACACATCACCTTCCCTTTTCTCTTTAAATGGAAAGGAAGGTTTCAATTTTAACATAGTAAAATTACAAATAACAAAACAGGTATGGTGCAAGAATTACAGTTACAATATTTATATCTACTTTATCTTTTATCATAACTAGAGAAAACTATAACTATAAATTCTTCAACTCCATCAAAGACTCCAGAAGGATATACTATTACCTAAGTAATCAGGAAGTATATTGTAAGTAACTTCCAAAACTCTAGAAATGACAGAGACATCTCATTGCCCAGACAGTCACCCAAAGTTCTTGTGTGTTGTTGGGACATCCAGTCCTCAGCCCACAGACCCATAATATATGGCAGACTTTTCCATAAAGCAGGAAATTTGAAGACCTGTTCTGCCTTGCAATGTAAAAGTCCATCAGTTGCTGTCTTCTGTGCCCTGCAGAATGTCTGGCAGACTCTTTCATGAATCAGGAACCCCGAAGAATCATCTCACCTTTAGGCAAGTTCAGCAGTCATTTCTCTGTGGGTCCTGCATGTCTAGTTCATCAAACAGTCCAGGCAAGAGCAGTTTCTTGTCCAAATGGCTAACAAACTCCATAAGGAGCCTCTTTGATATCCATCATCCTCTCAAAGTAGATTGGTGCCACCAGGAGCAGATGTGTTTCATTGTCCTGAAAAGTCTTAAGCTCTTAAAACATTTTAAATGCCATATTCTGGAAGATTTGAAAAATCGCTATTTATCCGAAATACAACTCTGTACATCTAGAAAATCTAACTAACGTGAATACAAACTTGACTATTACTATTATAGATGACTCTCTATTTACATATAATTTAATTATGCATACATTTTTAAATGAGTTGCACAAATACAATACCTTAATCAAGAGGAGAAATACCTAAAATGCAATTGACCTTAAATTTGTATCAACAAACCAAGATCCATACCAATGTAAATCTCTATAGCATATCCCCCTTTAAATGTAAATAAACATTCATGAACAGTATTTGGGAATATGGGTATAGTTCTCTCCAAACTGCTTCCTGATTTTTATTTGATGAAGTAATTTTTGGGGACATTCACAGTGACCTTTAGGATGGCCTTGAGTCATCAAGCCACATTAGTCTGGAAGCATACCACAGGTTCTCATCCTCTGTGGAAACTAAAAAAGAACCTCTTTTCCAAAGCAACAAATCCTTATACCCAAATTCTGAAGATATGATACTTTTAAAGCATATATGTTGATTTCTTAGCTCCTTTACAGTCAAAAAATGCAAAGAAAACACAATAATAGACATAATCCAGACACTCTGTATATAGTACATCTTTACGTGGCTTATTTGTTTTTATTCTATTACTTTTCGATATTTTATTATCTTTACTCCTTTAATTTATGACTGTCTGTACTGTCTCTTTAAAGACTTTATTTCATTTTTTATAAACCATTTACTTCTTTTTATAACTCTCTATATTATTTTTCTTTTCTCTCCCAGTTCTATGTACATTTTTTAAACACACTGTGTCTCATTTAGAGGTCTTTTATGTATGAATCTGTCTTATTGTATATCTGTAATCCTTTACTGTTCAGGAGTGCATCTTAAAATGCTAAGCACTTCTTATGAACTTAAGCTGGGGTCATTGGTAGAGCAAATATGGCCTGCCTGCTTGATTCACACAGTCCAACATGGCAGAGACATATTTGCTGCCTCCGAGAGCCATGTACATTGCCCCATTTACAGGCACACAGGGGGTCTAAGTTGCCATTAGCAATCTTCTCACAGACCCCATAACTGGTCCTCCAGAAAGAGTCAGAGTTCGCACTGGCAGCACAGCCTCGAAAGCCGGCATTTCAAAATGGTGCAGCCTTTTTTCTGCTACCTCTAAATCAGGAAAACCTCTCTTAAAGGTGCCAAAGCATGGCACCAGTAAGCAAAGCCTATTTGGAGAAAGAAATGTGGCTAAACTTCATTTTTTTAGTGTCTAAAATTCCTTTCCAAACTCTCTAAGATTTTAAGTGGATTTTAGTTGGCCACGTGGGCACCAGTTTGTTGTGGGAATCTGCTTGTTAGTTCCCAGCTGCTCAGCCTGAAAATAACCACACAGAAACTGTATTAATTAAATCACCTCTTAGCCCATTAGCTCTAGCTTCTTATTGACTAACTCTTACATATTAATTTAATCAATTTCTATTAATCTGTGTATTGCTATGTGGCTGTGGCCTATGAGGGAAAGTTCTCAGCATCTGTCTCCTGCAGGGCTACATGACTTCTCTGACTCTGCCTTCTTCCTCCCAGCCAGCATTCAGTTTAGTTTTCCCAATCCACCTAAGAATTTCCTATAGCTCTGCTGTAGGCCCAAAAGCAGTTTCTTTATTAACCAATGATAATCACAGCATCCAGAAGGGAATCCCACAATATGAGTTTCTATAGCCTCAACCCATTTTCTGTTCTTTGTGGCTACTGTGTTGTGCTTGAAACTAGTCAGTCAGCTTTTCTTTTGATGTCATAACTTCCCCACCATCATAAACTCTATCACTAAATCAAATAAGAAATAGTAGAATTATCTGCTATTTGTTGCTAAGGTAGTTTGGTAGTCTACTGTTTATATTTTTGTTTGTTTGTTTTTGAAGACAAGGTTTGTCTCTGTAGCCCTAGCTTTCCTTAAAGTAGTTCTATATACCAGGCTGACTTCAAACTCAGAGAACCTCAGACTCTGACTCCCAAGTGCTGGGATTAAAGGTTGGCCAGCATTCCTGGCTTTTTTGTTTTTATATTGTTGTATCATGGGTTTGTTCATATCAAGCATATGCTGTTGTACTGAGCTTCACCCATATCTTGAACTTTAAAATTTTTCAGAGGGTATCATTATGTTTCCCAGGATGGCATGTATTCATGACATTAAAACTACCTGTGCCTTCTGAGTCATTGGATTGCAGGTGCATAACCTTCCTGCCTGTTTGGTTTGTATTGAATTTTTATTTTAAAAAGAGTATTTTACCTGTATGCATGGATATGCACCATGTGAGAACCTGGTCCTTACATTGATCAAAAGATGGTAGAAACCTTGAACTTGGAATAATTCATAGTTATGATCCCCCATGTAAGTCATTGGTACACAAGACCAGGAGGACTCTTTACTGTTGAGCCATCTTTCCTGCTCTGTGTTGATTATTTGTAATCAGCATATTAATTGCTATTGTTTTCGTTGGTCCATTTGTAACTTTTTAAACACACAGTGCCTTTTAGTCAAATCTTATTTATGTTGCAGTTTAAATTGGGGCACTTCAGATTTCTGGTAGATGAATAAAGAGTTGAAATGAATGCATAACTGTTTGTGGAAACTTCAGCAAAAACCTATGAGTTATTTCTAACTATCATGTTTGATTGATATTTTTGCATGTGAAACAGGTAATTAACATGTATTTCTGGCTGCTGTAGAAGTGAGTGCATGGACTAGGCTGATATTCAACTCAGAGGCAGATAGATATACATGCCTCTGCCTTCTGAGTACAAGGATTAGAGGCATGATTCAATGCATTCAGCTTTTTCATCTTATTTTTCTTTCCTGTAGTTAGAAATTAATCATTCATACAATTTCTCTTATCTATACTCTGTACTGTTGATCTGTTTATGTATCTTTCATTGTTGGATAGTAGGCATTTCTCTTGCAAGGTGATATCAGATTCAAAGGGTTTAGAAATGACAGAGGTGAACCTCCTATTCAGTTTGCTTCTAAAGTGACTTGTTGATTAAATTATGATGTCTATGTCATGGAATAAGTATAGGGAGCACCAGAATTATATGACTATACTGTCAAAGAAGTATATATATTGTTGTCAATTCATGCTTTCTGTTGTACACATGTATGGGATATTTTAGAATGCAGTGACCTATGATGACGTGCATGTTGACTTCACTTGGGAAGAATGGACTTTGCTGAATCCTTCCCAGAAGAGTCTCTACAAAGATGTGATGGTGGAGACCTACATAAACCTCACTACTATAGGTAAGACTGAATTATCTTTCATGTTTCAAATAAGGGGACAAGTGTTCATTGGTTAATGATGCTCTTTTGAATATGATTGAAAAAGAAGAATGGGTAAAGAAATCAGGCATGGTTTTAAGGTTTGCTTCAAATGGTAACTAAATTTTTTATAATTTTAAATATATAACATATATTTTTCTGGCACTATATTTTAGGATACATTTGGGAAGACCATAATATTGAAGAACATTGTCAAAGCTCTAGAAGACATGAAAGGTAATTTTCACGTATAAACTGATACAAATGTACCTCTGAAGAATTTGTAATGTATCCTATATGTTTTAAACCAAAGCAACAATGTAAATAAAAACTGTATTTATGGTTATTAAATTCTCACAAAATCATATACCTTAATTTCAGATAGGTGAACTGCATTTGCAAGTCATTCTTTTAAGAAAGAAGTCAAGGAAATGATGCCTTAACCTATATTTCCATTTAAATCATAATACAATGAGAGCTATTCTGTAAAATTGTCAATGTACTTATTTCATATTATAAAAGATATACATGTTGAAAAGGTGATAAGTATATCTGTAAATCTCTTTATTACACTAATAATCCATAGAAAAGGTAGTTTAACACATATACTTCTGATTGTGTTTAGTGAGAGGGCAGTTAGAGTCACAAATCAAGGGGCAGCTATTGTGGAGAGGCCTTAATCCATATACCACAAGTCTATGAGGACAGAAAGTCAAACTGTGAACTCAGTGTAGAAGTCTTATATTTGTTATTCTTCCTTTACTAAGTATATCATATGTTCCTCTGGATACAAGCCACATCATAGGGATGTGAAGAAATATAACATACCTCTCTCTCAGAACAAATAGAAGATATGTAGCAGTCCCCATGTTGAGTATACTTGTTGAATTTGATGTACAGGCATACAAGTCATGGTTTTCTAGTCTCATTGTTAATATATCAACAAGCTCACATTTCAGAAAAGCACCATGAGTACTAGGACTGTGTAAAAACTTCTGTTTGTCCTAGTACACTTAGCAAATGTAATTTCACTCACAGTATAGGAAACATTGTGAATGCAATAAGAGTAGTAAAGCTCTGAGTTTTTTCAGTTCTCTTCAAATACATGAAAATTCTCATACAGAAAAAAAGATTCTGGAAATGTGAACCATGTCATAAAGGCTGTTATCAGTTATCCTCAGAGATGAGAAGCAAGCCTTAATGAAGGGGAAAAACAAGATTATAAACATGGCAGTAAAACCTTAACATATAATTCCTCTTTAAAATAGGACTAAATTGTAAAATTAATTTATACAGATAATAATAATCAACAATGTATTAAATGTAGCAATGCTTTCACATGTACCATTATTATTGAAGGCATGAAAAAAGTCAAACTAGAAAGAAAACATCTGTATATACTCAATGTGTTAAACCCTTTGCATGTCATCTTCACAGGCATGAAAAAACACACACTAGATTGAAACCCTATGAAGAAAATGAGTGTGGTAAAGCCTTTTCACATCACAGTCATCTTCAAATGCATAAAAGATCATACACTGGAGAGAAACCCTATGAATGTAATCAATGTTCTAAAACCTATGCACGTCACCGTACTCTTCAAATGCATAAAAGAACACATACTGGAAAGAAGCCATATGAATGTAATCAGTGTGGTAAAGCCTTTGCACTTCCCAGTACTTTTCAAATGCATAAAAGAACACATACTGGAGAGAAGCCCTATGAATGTAATCAGTGTGGTAAAGCCTTTGCGTTTCCCAGTATTCTTCAAAAACATAAAAGATTACATACTGGAGATAAGCCCTATGAATGTAATCAGTGTGGTAAAGCCTTTGTGTGTCAGAGTAATCTCCAAATGCACGAAAGAACCCATACTGGAGAGAAACCCTATGAATGTAATCAGTGTGGTAAAGCCTTCGCACGGCACATTTATCTTCAAAATCATGAACGAACCCATACTGGAGAGAAACCCTATGAATGTAATCAGTGTGGTAAAGCCTTCGCACGGCAAGGCCATCTTCAAACTCATGAAAGAACCCATACTGGAGAGAAACCCTATGAATGTAATCAGTGTGGTAAAGCCTTTGCATGTCTCAGTACTCTCCGAAAGCATAAAAGAACCCATACTGGAGAGAAACCCTATGAATGTAATCAGTGTGGTAAAGCCTTTGCACAGCACATTCATCTACAAAGTCATGAAAGAACCCATACTGGAGAGAAACCCTATGAATGTCATCAGTGTGGTAAAGCCTTTGTGTGTAACAGTTATCTCCGAATGCATGAAAGAACCCATACTGGAGAGAAGCCCTATGAATGTAATCAGTGTGGTAAAGCCTTTGTATGTCACAGTAGTCTCCAAACACATGAAAAAACCCATACTGGTGAGAAACCCTATAAATGTAATCGGTGTGGTAAAGCTTTTGCACGGCAAGGCCACCTTCAAACTCATGAAAGAACCCATACTGGAGAGAAACCCTATGAATGTAATCAGTGTGGTAAAGCCTTTGCATATCCAAGTAGTCTCCAAAAACATAAAAGAACCCATACTGGGGAGAAACCCTTTGAATGTAATCAGTGTGGTAAAGCCTTTGCACAGTACTGTCATCTACAAAGTCATAAAAGAAGCCATATTGGAGAGAAACCGTATGAATGTAATCAGTGTGGTAAAGCCTTTGCTGATCAAAGTAGTCTCCAAAGACATAAAAGAACCCATACCGGAGAGAAACCCTATGAATGTAATCAGTGTGGTAAAGCTTTTGCATATCACAGTACTCTCCGAAAGCATAAAACAACCCATACTGGAGAGAAACCCTATGAATGTAATCAGTGTGGTGAAGGCTTTGCACAGCACATTCATCTACAAAGTCATGAAAGCAGCCATACTGGAATTAAAACCCTATTAATGTAATAGGTTTGGTAAAGCCTTTGTATGTCACAGTAGTCTCCAAACATGTGAAAGAACACATACTGGAGAGAAACCCTATGAATAAAATCAATGTGGAAAAGCCTTTGTATGTATAGTAATCTCTGAAAACATAAAAGAACCCATATTGGAGAGAAACATTACGTATGTAATTAATTAGTGTGGTAAAGGTTTTGTTTATCATAGTCATCTTCGAAGACATGAACTAACACATGCTGGAGAGAAATCCTATGAATGTAATGAGTGTGGTAAAGCCTTTGCACTTCATAGTATTCTTCAAATGCATAAAGGATCATACACTGGAGATAAACTCTGTGAATGTTATCCGTGTAGTAAAGCATTTGCATGTATGAATACTGCAGAGAAAACCTATAAATGTATTCAGTGTGCTAAACTTTTGTACTTTATATTGGAGTAAAACTTTGTGTGCAACAATATGTTAAAATCTTTGTATATTACAATAGACATGGAAGGTTTCCCTTCTGTATGTTGTGAATGTATTTTGTTAACATTGTTTAATAAAGAAGCTGCTTTGAGCCTGTGGGCAGGGCAGAATAGAGCAAGGCCAGAATTCCAAGCAGAGATAGAGGAGAAAAGAAAGTGGAGTCAGACTCCATGTATCTGCTGAAGGAGACAGATGCCCTGGAACCTTACTAGTAAATCAAAAGTCTTGTGATAAAATACAAAATAATAGGAATGGGGTAGTAACAAGAATTCTGAGCTAATAGGCCAAGCAGTGTTAATTAATATAGTTTCTGTGTGATTTTTTTCTGGTCTGGGCAGCCAGCAATGAACAAGAATCTTCTGCCTACAACACAAGACTCTTTGTTCTGGAGAAATAAATTTGACAGTGTTAACAATCTTCAAGCATTATGATGTCTTTTTTATACTGCTTTTACTTATAAACTCATGGTTAAATGAATTTATGAAGCCCTATGTGTAGGGTAAATGGGCCAGCCAAAGAAACACATCCTGACCCTGAAACCAGAGCCAGTGAAATATATAATTTTGGAGCCAAAGTAATACATCCTGAATCTAAAACCAAGACAAAGAAACACACTTTGTTCCTGAATCCAGAGTCAATGAAAGAAACACCTGACCCTGAAACTGGACTCAAAAGGTTATAAGGGGCCAGTGAAAGAACACACTTTGGCCCTGAAACAAGAGCCAAAAATATTCTACCCTTGACCACCTGAGCATAAAACTAGCTAATCCCTAAGCTCCAGATCTACCAACACCTGAGCATGAAATCCAGCCAATCTCTGCATTGTTCAAGATCAGGGATTGACATCTAAACAATTCCCACCCTGAGAATCTCCCTGGGAAAACTTAGCTCCTAAGAGTTCCTATATAAGTTCTGTACATGTTCAGTTGGCATCTGCCTATTTCTGCCCTGACAGAGGCAGTCCCTCTCCTGGATTCTTCCCTTCCAAATAAATTTCTTGAATGAGTTTTGGGTGAAGACCTTTCACTGGAGTGATCAGAAACTTTGTAGTTGATTGGAACAGAGAAACTTTGGTCACCTCTGCTGGCAAACCCCCATAAAGGAGCAGAGCAGAAGTAGCAATGCTTCATCAGAGATTGCAACATTTCTGCAACAGTTTCCCTTCAACTCCAGTGAAGCAGAGAAGTAATTGGGCTGAAGATGAGGAAAAAATTGACATCTCTTTTAGGAAACTCCCTAGTCAGCTGGAACAGAGAAGCATTGGACACCTCTGTTAGGAAACCCCCTTAGGGAAGTGGAGCAGAACAGCAATGAATTTCTCTGCTTTGAAGCTGTCTTAGCAGAACGAAGCAGGGCCCAACCGTGAGGCTCTCTTTTGAAGAGGAGCAGCATTGCTACATCCTTTAGGAAGAACATCTCCCACTAGAACACAGCCTCGGATGTAGCCGGACTTCCCAAGAGTCAGTATATGTCAGGGACCAAGTGTACCACTTATCAGGGTAGGGGCATGGGGTTTAGAAAATAAGTAAAGAGAATGAAGACACAAGTGAAAATAATAAAACAGAAGCATAGGATAGTACCGGGAGGGAGTTCAAATAAAGACTGTAAATCTGCCTTATTTAATTTTTCATATAGGTTTTTTAAAAGATTTATTTATTGTGTACAGTATTCTGCCCACATGCATTCCTACAGGTCAGAAAAAGGCATCAGATCTCATTACAGATGGTTGTAAGCCACCATGTGGTTGCTGAGAATTGAACTCAGGACCTTTAGACTAGCAGGCAGTGCTCTTAATCACTGAGCCATCTCTCTAGCCCAATTTTTCATATACTTTTATACCCCAATACAACAGGGGGAAGAACAAAAGACTGCTTTAACATAATGCAAAAGACAACTAGAACAGTTACTTGCTTCAATACTTTGAGCCACCAAGTCCTTAATTATTGAGAAGAACATTCTGTTATTCAGGCAGTGAACCCTCCCTAGACCAAGTATCCTAAAGGCAGTCATTCCCTAGGTCAAATCTCTTAATTCAAAAGAAGTAGCAGAAGTATGTTTGAATTCTTTCACCTTTGCTCAAGGGGGAATGGATTTACCTGTATGGGCTCTCTTAAAGAACAAAACACACAACAACCAGACCTTAGGTCAGAGTGTGTAGCCACACCTGTTAACAATTTTGAGCAGCCTCAAACTCTGACCTTCAGATGAGGTAGAAATAGGCTCATGGTTTTGGGCCTCCACAAGGATACCTTATTCACCTCATAGTTGTAGGTATCCAGTACACTTTCCCTTCACAACTGTAGGTATTGCCTGACTTCTAACAATCAGGGTACCTTTTTCTTCAGAGCCCTAGGTATCAGGCTACCTTCCCTCCACAGCTTCAGTTATTGCCAGACTTCTCAACAGTCAGGATTCCTTTCTCCTTATAGCTGTAGGTGTCCAGTATACTTTCCCTTCGCAGCTGTAAGTATGTCCTGACATGACAATGAGGGTACCTTTCTCTTCAGAGCTATAAGTATTCAGGATACCTTTTCTCCACAGTTTCAAGTATAGCCTGACTATAACAGTCAGGGTAGCTTTCCTATCAGCTGTAGATATCCAGGATTTTAGTTGGAGCCTGCTCAGGCAGTTTCCGTAGCCATCTAGACCCAAATAGTCACACAGAAAATATATTAATTACAACACTGTTTGTCTTGTTAGGTCAAGATTCTTATTAACTAATTCTTACATCTTAAGTTAACCCATTTCTGTTAATCTCACCACAAAGTGGGTGGCTTATCAGTAAGGTTCTGTTCTGGCATCTTTCTGCTTCAACAACTTAGTTGCATCGCTTTTACTCCACCTACTCTCTCCATATATCTCTTCCAGCCTGACTATATTCTGCCCTGTTGTAGGCCAAAGCAACTTCTTTATTAACCAATGGCAATAAAACATGTTCACAGCATAAAGAGGGGAATCTGACATCACAGGATACCTTCCTTTCCGAATTGTAGGTATAACCTGACTTGACAATCAATGTTGTAGGGAGGTTGCTTGTTTGGTTCCCAGCCACCCAGCTTGCTTAGATATAAAATAACCACACAAATACTGTATTAATTAAATCACTACTCTGGCTTCTTATTGGCTAACTCTTACATATTAATTTAACCCATTTCTTTTAATATATGTATGGCCATGTGGCAGTGACTTTCTGGGTAAAAATCCCAACATCTGTTTCCGGTGGCTCCATGGCATCTCTCTTCCTCTGCCGTGCTTCCTCCTAGCATTCAGTTCAGTTTTCACTGCTTACTTAAGTTCGGCCCTATCAACAGGCCAAGGTAGTTTTTTATGCATTAATGGTAATTACAAAACGGGAGTTCCACATCAAATCTGGGTATCTTTCTCCACATAGCTGTAGATATCCAGACTACCTTCCTTTCATAGTTGTAGGTACAGCCTGACTTCTGACAGTCAGGATAACCTTCCCTCCAGGGCTGTAACTCTTGCACTATGAATTTAAACAATAATGTAACCCTTTTAGATTTATATTTCTATTCAATTAAATGGAATCCCTGATTCAGGGGTAAAACTTTATTGATTTGTATTAATTCCTTTTCTGTTGTCGTGATATAATGTCTAGGTCAACTTATAAAAATTAATTTGGCCTTTGGTTCCAGTGGGATACAGGATTGCCATGAAAGTGAGTGACACCACAGTAGGGCAGTGGTGGTAAATACTTTTAATCCCACACTCAGGAGGCAGAGGCAGGTGGGTCTCCGTGAGTTTGAGGCCAGCCTGGTCTACAAGAGCTAGTCCTAGGACAGACTTCAAAGCTACAGAGAAACACTTTCTCAAAAAAAAAAAAAAAAAAAGAATCATGGCTACGAGTGTCTAACTTGACAGCTAAAACAGGAAGCTAAGAACTCAAATCCTTAACCTACAGCATGAAGCAGAGAGTGTAAACTAGAAAAGCTTACTCCCAGTGACTTATTTCCTTCAGCAGGACAGCATTTCATAAGTCTTCCCAAATGATTCCATCAACTTAGGCTTGATTTTTCAGACTTCAAGCCTACCTGATTGCTTCATGATGCAGAAAAACTCTGTAAGCCATTAGGTGCCTTAACACTTGAATTATAGGAATGAATTCTTGTAAGAGAAAAACTTTCATGAGTGAAAATGTTTAAAGAGTTGTTTTAATTGTGATTATATGGTTTCAGTGTGTTTTTCTGTGGGTATGTGAATGTACATGCTGGTTTCTGATAATATTATATCCTAGGATTTTATAGCAAAAATTACAAGAGGTTGTCAAAAATCAGACCTTGGTCCTGGAAGTGAACATTTCTTTACTACCCAGCCATGTTTCTAGTGCTCTAAATATTTTAAAGCCTATTTGTTTCAATTCAAAGTCAGGAAATAGGGAGGAACTCACACAGAAGAAAACTCTATTCCTGAAAATGAGGTTTTTAAGACTTTAGACATCACAGTTGTCTTCAGCTTCAAGAAAAAAGTAATGTTTTATTTATTTTTCATCATAGCCTTGATGGAAATAAATTATTTACTGTGTTCACTGAAGACTGATAGTACAGATCACCGCATTGTAGTTTCTATTTTGATGTATTGATTTAGTCACTGGACCAAGGTCAGGATGGCCCACAGATGCTTCCCTTATCTACCCAATCATGCAGCCATTCTCCTGCCCTGGAATAGACCAATCACTGCTAGTAACCCTTTGAATAAGCCAATTCAATAAGTTGGAAAACAACCTACATGTCCCCCCCCCCCTTGTGTCTGTGACTTTTTTGCTTTAAAAAATGGACTGTAACAGCTATTGGAAGTCCTTCATATCCCAAACCTGAAGGGCCCTGTCATAACAGAATAAAAATCCTCTTGCTTTTTGCATCAATTGTGGTTATGTGAGTGGTGTCTGGAGCAACTCCTCCCTGATGTTTGGACTTCTAGTCCTACAGTACCTCCAGCATTATAGAAAAAGTGTTTCTGAGACAAACTTTTTATGTTGGATCAGGTAGCCTTGATCCCACGCCATTGCTCTCCAGAGCAATGACCTTGTACTTGTGATTAAATTATCTAAATTCTTAGATTAAAGAACTCAACCACCACTGAGCTCTAAAATTAAAATTTTGAGTCATGTAGTCAACTGTCCATTTCAGTAACAGGGAAAAGATTTGTATGTGGAACATGGCTTCCACCTTCAGACCAGAATAGGAGGTATAGTTTATTGCATACACTATAGGTAGGCAAATAGCTGCTAGTCACCATTATGAAATAGAGCCTGATTGTGACAGGATCAGTGATTTTGTAATTTCCCAACATGTATTAATTATGTCATGTGAATGAAGGCAGGATAGATTTTGGGTGTACAATTCAGGAAGGTTAGTTTGAGTCAATAAATATTGAATTTCTAACAAGGGAACTCTCCTATGCTTATATGTTCAATCCTGCCTGTCATGATTATATCCATTAGCTATAGCTGTGTGCTTCAGGTCACAGGTCTCAGGAACTGACATTGCACTTAGGGGCATGGTGAAGTAATACCTTTTTAATGTCAGTCTCTCTACCAAGGAATGTTTTTCTCTTTTTCAACTATGTGGTTTTTTAAATTATATTTATGTTTTTTAAAAAAAATAATTGCTATTTTCACTTTTTAAATTTTATTTACTTTAAATGCATCACTGTTCTAATCTATTTGTTTCTATTTCCTATTGTTTCCAGGTCATTAAGAATTTCTTTCCATTTTTCTCAAATGTTGTTGATTATCTATTTGTCTTCTCTAATCTAGGCTTATCTCACACTATGCAGCTGAGAATTGCTTTGAACACCTAATCCTGCTCCTGCTGCCCAGAAAACTAGTCCTGCAACTGTTTCAAGACTGGGCCTTATCTGCTCAATGAGAAGGAAAATAGATGAGTAAATGAGTGTCCTCCAACTTCTCTGGATTTTATTGTGAACTTGCAAATGAAGAGGGACCCTTGTAAAAATTGAGTTCACTGGCAAACTGTAAAGCAGGTATAGTCCCAGCACAGAAAGGGATGGGCAAGAAGGAGTATGAAAGTTTCCCCCCTTAGACCATAGCTCACATTAGAAATAAGTAGTGAGGTAATCAATTTTAGATGATTATTAAGTGTGCTGACTAGCCATTTCTTGCAAGGAGTCAAGAATCTGGATAAAGAACAGAATTATCATGAAACCAAATTACAATAGTTACACTAGTTTGACCAAAGTAGAACTGAATAAAATGATTTGGCCCTGCCTAAAAGAACTGTTATTTTACATATTTAAGATATATAGCCTGCGATAAAATGTGTGACTAATATTTTGTGCTCTCTAATATAAATCCCTAGTCTCTGGAGCACATTATCATAAAGCCTTTTTATGAATAATCTTTAGAATAATTTTGTGTATTATGATTACATCATTTCCATCATCTCTTTCTTGCCTATGTGATGGAGGAAGGTCATTGGTTAATAAAGAAACTGCCTTGGCCCATTTGATAGGCCAGCCCTTAGGTGGGTGGAGTTGACAGAACAGAATGCTGGGAGGAAGAGATAAATGAGACAATCATCATGCCTCTCCTCTCTGGGTCAGACACGATGAAGCGACGGCCCAAGATAGATGTAGGCTAGAATCCTTCCCAGTAAGCTATTGCCTCGTGGTGCTACACAGATTATTAGAAATGGGTTAGTCGAGATGTGAGAGTTAGATATAATGGGGCAGGCAGTGTTTAAAAGAATACAATTTGTGTGTTGTTATTTCGGGGCATAAGCTAGCCAGACAGTTGGGAGCCGGGCAGGAACGCAACCTGCTGCTCCTTTCTACACCTATGAGCCCTTCCATAGACACTTCATTGTTTTCTAATTCATGGCCTCATTTTGATTTAACAAGAGTTACTGTTTGAATGTGACCTATGTTTGGCTTCAGGACTTCTGAGCTCCGAGGGAAAGGGTTAGTTACACTGCTCAGTGACTCTGTAATGGAATACATACACAAGGGACTCTGTATCTTGGAAGAGGAACAGGGAGTATTCTGGAGACTTGAAGACTTTCCAGTAAAATACAAATTTATCAGACTAGGACCCTGTCTTTCCCTATGGAGGAATGGCAAAGCCGGGAAGGGTGGTGCTGCATTAGTCATTTGATTTCTCTCATCCTGTAGGGGAGCTGCTACTGTCTTGCAGCCCAGCTGGGTAATACTAGCTATTGAGGGACTCTGGGAAAGCCTAGCAATCAGGAGCCCCAGTGGGAGGTAGATTGTGAGCCATGATGGAGCCAATAGGGAGCCATGAGGCTTTTTTTTAAACCCTAAATTGTTTAATTTCTACCTCTAGTTCTTATCCCGCCTCCCTCTGAAGACATAACACTAACTACTATTGTGGGATTGGGGCAATGACTGATGTGGTTTCTTCTAGCTAAATTTGGGGTATCAGGTGGCAGTATTGTGAGACCCGTCCATAGAGACTCTTGTAAAGACCAAACTCTCAGATGTAGACAGAAAAGGAATTCTTTACTCTTGTCTGAGAAGAACTAAAATGTCCAAAGTTCATAAGACATTCTTGATGAGCTCACAATAGTCCCCGTTTATTAGATGTTTTCCTTTAACCTCTACAGTTGGTCTCCAGAGTGATGAACCCACAACCAACTTTCACACCCTTTTATAGTTGTTTTATCAGCCCAAAGTCAGCATTATTCCCTTCCCATGTAGCTTCTGAATATAGAGAGAAAAAAGGTATTTAGCATCATTTAATTTGAATGTTAAAACAATAAATGCCCTGTCCTTTGCTGTGTTAAAGTGTTCCAGGAGCCAAGGTCTGATGTCTCACATCTGGGCAACATCTTTTTATCAAGGAGAAAATACTAGTGAGATTTGCTATCTAAATAACATCTTATGTAGACTTATATCTAATGTTTGTGGAGTGCGATCCCTTGTGTTGTTACCAATTCTCTTAGTCTTTGATTAAATTTTCTCCTTGAGTACTGAAGAACAATGCAGGTTGCCATAATTAATCTTTTTTTTTTTTTGAGTTGTCAAGGCCAGTTGATCAACTAGTCCTCAGAGGTCACTTGGGCTTGGAAGGAATCTCAGACTCTTCAAGTCTCTCTTTTATCATTTGTCCGTCAAAGTGAGAATAATTGCTTCATGTACTGTGGCTTCCTTTGAAGCCTTGAAGAATATTTCCCACATTGATTCTCCATTTTAGACTTGATAATGTTTCAAATTCATTGAGTGAGTTCTCCATGGCCTCCATGAACTGGACAATAAGTGATCAAAAACCTCTGTCCTTAGGGACCTCATTGACCTTGTATGGAAAGGGGAGAAATAGTTCCCCTTTTGTTCCCTCTAACCACATTAGAATAGCCTCTATGGATGATTGTTAAACATCTAGAAGGTCAGTTTTACACCAGTTTTGTATTTTTAACTACTTTATAATATTTCAATATTCAGATACAACTTAATAAACTTTGTTTGACATACATTTTAGGCAGTCCTTGAAATAGTTGAATTGCCAACTTCAATAAATATATGATCTCTAAACCTCATCCTTTATATACCTTAAATAACTTACTCAGACTCTCATAGCTTGCAAAAGCTTTCCTGTCTTGTTTATTCTGGAGCCACCCAGTCATCATTATCTTCATATATCTAAGTTCTTCCTTTTTTTTCATTAAGGGCATTTACACATTTATGTTCTTCTAATGTGTGCTTTTATGTACTGCTTCCTTTTTCTAATATCATGGGAAATAGAAACATTGACAAATATGTCTATGATCTGTTGTGAGATGTTTCTCTCCTGTGGAGGGGGGAGGAAACTGTAAGTCCCAATGAAGATGCAAAGTACAATTTCACCAAAGTCCATCCTGGGGAACCAAGGAGTTTACTGAGCTTACTTACTGAGCATGGTTGAAAAGACACAAGGATTTTGATACTGTAGTGGTTTTAGTCAAAATGACCCCCAACGTCCCATGGAAAGTGGCACTATTAGGAGGTGTGGCCTTGTTGGAGGAAGTATGTTATAGTCACTTTCTGCTGTCTGTTGATCTGGATGTAGGTAGAACTCTCAACTCTTTCTCCAGCACTGTGTCTGCCTGTATCCACCATGCTTTCTGTCATGATGATAATGACTAAACCCTCTGAAACTGTAAGCCAGCCTCAATAAAATATTTTCCTTTATAAGTTTTTGCTGTGGTCATGGTGTCTCTTCACAGCAATAAAAACTCTAAGATACCCAAAAGCCACATAAGAATGTCTCCAAATAGTGTGTACAGTGGCTCTCCCATAGCTGCATATGTGGAGCTTACCTTCTCTCTACTCTTCCACTGGCCATATTCTCTCTATTATATTACTTTTCTCAGTGGATGTAGGAAGTAAGCCTGTTAGCACTCAAGTTAAATTAACACTTTTAAAGATGGCTTTCTCATAGGTGCATACACAGAATCTACATCCTCCCAAGTCTTTCCCAGCCTATGTACTCTAGCTCATCCCTATAGCCACAAAGTCACATGTCATTAGGGATGCATTGTATACAGTTGCCTGGAAAAGAGACTATATACTTGCTGGAGGAGATACCTTCTTTCATGATAGAATATCAACAGTCAGCAAACCTGGTGGTGGTCATCCTTTGTAAGCAGGCACAGCTGATCACAGGAAGGTACCAATTGTTTGTCTTAAGATAGTGCTGAGTAATAACAATTAAATGAAAGAAAGCTGAATCAAAACTGTAAAAGAAAATGTAATAAATTAATATTTCTTAGGTACAAACTATTCAACTAAATCTTGGATAAAACACAAGACATTTTTCATATGATACATGGCATCACTACTATAACCATGCTTTTTGATTTTAATGTGAGTATGGAGTTGATACCAAGAAACAACAGATATATAACAAAACATCATGGAATTGATGTTTACAGCATCCAGTACAACACAACTAAGAAATCCCTCTAAAAACTATGATGCTCCAGCTTACTCTAGAATATCCTGTTCACAGGGGGGTCTCTCATTTGTTGTTCTCACTAGACTTAGAGGGGGTGACCCAGAAATGAGCTGGGAGGGCAGCTCCCCAGAAGCCTGTCTTTGTCATGGATTTGCCAACCTTGATTCAGCTCAAGCTGGAGTAGGGAAGTAGGGACACTGTAGTAGGAGACCACTTGTTTGTTTCCCAGATGCCCAGACTCCTGAAATAATCACACAGAAACCATATTATTTAAATCACTGCTTGGTCCATTAACTCTAGCTTCTTATTGGCTAACTCTTACATCTTAATTTAACCCATCTCCATTAATATGTGTGTCACCATGAGGCTGTGGTTTACCAGATAAAGTTCCAGCCAGCAGCTGTCTCCGGCAGGGGCTACATGGCTTCTCTCTAAATTTTGCCTTTTTTTTTTCTCCCAGCATTCAGTTTTGTTTTCTCTGCCTATCTCTAGTCCCTGCACAGGCCCAAGACAGTTTCTTTATTGGGCAATGGTATTCACAGCATACAGAGGGGAATCCCACATTACCTTCCATTTTATGTTTAAATAAATAGGAAGGTTTTAACTTTAACATAGTGAAATTACATATAACAAAATAGGTATCAAGCAAGAATTATAGTTACAACATTTATATCTGCTTTATCTTTCATCAAAACTAAAGACAACTACAAAAACTATCTATTCTTCAACTTCATGCACTGCAAGCAACTCCCAGAACTCTAGAAATGACAGAGACATCTCTCTGCCTGGACAGTAACCAAAAGTTCTGTATCATTGGAACATTCATCTTCAGCCCACAGGCCCATAGTATCCAGCAGACTTTTCCATGAGGCAGGAAATTTCAAAGACAGTTCCACCTATATTGGTCAGTGACTTTCTTCTGTGTTCTGCAGAATGTCTGGCAGACTCTTTCATGAAGCAGGAACCTTGAACACCTTTAGGCAAGTTCAGCAGTCATTTCTTTGTGGGTCCTACATGTCCAGTTCATCAAGCAGTCCAGGCAAGAGCAGTTTCTTGCCCAAATGGCTAACCAACTCCATAAGGAGCCTCTTTGATGCCCATCTTTCTCTTGAAGTAGATTGGTGCTGCCAGGAGCATATGTGTCTCAGTGTCATGAAGAGTCCTAAATTCTTAAAATATTTTAAATGCCATATACTGTAGTCTTTGAAAGTATGCAGTGTGCTCTATCTGAGCCCCTGGTAACCCTGCAGAGTGTGATTTGTTCTGAGGTCTAGGGGACATGCATCTTCTCACACTCCGAGACACTGGGGCTCCTGGTTCTCAGGGCTATTAGAATAAGAACTGAATGAACGATGGCTGATGGAGGAAGGTCATTGGCTAATAAAGAAACTGCTTTGGCCCATTTGATAGGCCATCCCTTAGGTGGGTGGAGTAGACAGAATAGAATGCTGGGAGGAAGAGGAAGTGAGCAGATGCAGGGCAGCTCCTCTCCTCTCTGGGGCAGACGCCATGCCAGTGTGCTCTAGAGCAGACGCAATGAAGCTCCGACCCAGGATGGACTTAGGCTAGAATCTTCCTGGTAAGCACACCTCAAGATGCTACACACATGAATAGAAATGGGCCAGGCAATGTTTAAAAGAATACAGTTTCCGTGTAATTATTTCGGGTATAAAGCTAGCCGTGCAGGAGCCGGGCAGGACAAAAAGCAGGCCCACAGCTCACACTACAGATGGCTGGAAGGACGGACACACACACACAGAGTTATTAAGAGAGTGGGCACTGGGGACAGGAGCAGGCTTTGGGAGCAGGTGCCCTGTGCAATGCCCTGAACTCTTAAGTAAGCAGGGTACAAGAGTTGAAGTCACATGTGTGTTTTGGGGGTCTGACAAATGAGCCACCGGTTCACAACACTGAACTATGGAACCATTAGGTCTCTGTGTGGAGGGTGTGTGTGTGTGTGTGTGTGTGTGTGTGTGTGTGTAATTCCAGAACTCGGGAGACTGAGGCAGGAGGATGCCTATGAGTTTCAGGTCAGACTAGGCCACATAATGAGGTCTTGTCTCAGAAAGAGAAAAAGGAAGCAGACGCCCACTGTGATTT
Source organism: Chionomys nivalis (assembly GCF_950005125.1). Lineage (NCBI taxonomy): Eukaryota > Metazoa > Chordata > Mammalia > Rodentia > Cricetidae > Chionomys > Chionomys nivalis. Next base: position 114,110,124 of record NC_080088.1, read on the forward strand.
AACTCAGTGCATCAAAAGTTCATTGTCACCACAGACAACCATGTGTCTGTTTTTGTGATCTCCAGTGTCACAAATTCAGTTCATTTTTGTCATTCACCTCTTCAAACCCCCCTGCATGTTGCAGCCACCATGCATCTTCATGTGCACTGCTCACACTCCTAGGTACCTGTAGTCATGCGCAGCTGCAGAACAGCTTCTGAGTAGATAGGGCAGGTCTTGAGTCTTGTCTTGGGGACATGGACAGAAGGAACCAGGGATTTCTGACTTGAGATGATGTATAAGTGATCTGGGGGATCTCAAGCCATGTGACATCATAGCTGTAGTGGGTTGGTTCTGCTCTGTCTCGGGCTGAGCGCTCAGTGCCTGGACTCATGGGTAGCGTGTAGCAAGTGGTCAATAAATGCATCTAGTTAACTACAAACACATACACACATACACACACAAATACACACACATCCACACATATACCTGCATGCACACATACCACATCCACACATCTACACACACACATACATGCACACACACATCCACACATCCACACACAAACACACACATCGACACATCTACACACACACACATACATGCGCGCACACACACATATACATACACACACACACCTACACCCTTTTGACTCATCTCACACACTGTCATGGCATCTGCTGTGGTTTATTGTCATTGATCAGACATTGGACAGATATTCCCATTACATATACAGACAGAAGTCAAGCTTGAGTTCTTCCTCTTCCTCTGAATCTCTTGTCCCACAGAGGACACTGGTAGAGGATAAGGCAGATGAAGCAGGCCATGAGGAAGGCTGTTTGTGATGGAACAGGATGGAAGTGTGGGCAGGCAAGGGTCAGAAGCCTGGCGTCTGATCCCAGCTTGGACACTCTCCCTTTGGGGCCTTGGGCAGCATTCTGCCCTCTCTGGTCAAGGCCTGCAGCAAAGGAGCACATCCCCTGGCTCTCGACCCTTCTGAGCAGATGCTGCTGTGCTCACAGGAGGACACAATTCCAGTTCTTGTCCACCTGAGGATGGAGGGAAGGCAGAGAACATCAGGTCTACAATTACCTCAGCACTAAGGCAGGAGGATGGCAATGACCAGGCCACCTAGGACTACACAGCATAAGCCACATCAAGACAAACCAAAACAACAAAGAAAAATAGCTAACCTGTTATTGTGGCACAGGAACTTCGGTCTGTAACAGAAAACACACGATCATGTCATGAGCCCGCATTGGTACTTGGAAGGGTATGCAAATGAGCCTGGGGGTAGGGCACCATGACTGGCTACCTGAAGCCCCTCAGAAGGGACAGCATATCCCCATGTTGTGAAGATGGCAGTTAGGAGTTTTGGAGATGAGGGAGCTTAGCCCATTGAAAGTGTACATAGCCATATCTGAGTTCCCCTCATTCAGTAGCAGATCTGCCAAAATGGGAGAGAGAGCCAAGCCACCTTTCTGCTGTGTGACAGTCCTAAAGGTCACAGCAGCCACAGGTGTCTTGCTCCCCTAGGTCCCTTCTACTTTCCTTCCTGACCTTCTGAGGTTTGTGTCCCACATCCCTGAACCCATTCTAGGCTCAATCCTGAGGCAATGCATGACATCATCTGTTCCCTAGCATCAGAAAAACCCTGCCCCAGGAGAGGAAAGGTTCAACTGCAGGTCCCTCTGTGCCACATTGTGACTGTGACACAGCCCTACTGAGTACTGTGGGTCACATGACAATGAGATAGGAAAGATGAGCCGCTTCGTGGATCTGAGCACTTACTTCAGAGTCCATGGGAATCCCAGCCCCTCATCTCCTTAGCTGACAGTCCTTGAGTCAGTGGCTTCAGCTCTCTCATCCTACTGGCCTCTTGTGTGTGTGTGCATGTATGCGTGTGTGTGTTTCTGTGTACTTGTGTATTTGCATGTACATATATGTTTGTGTATGTATGCATGTTTGTGTGTGTGTGCAATCAACCGAGAATGCTATACTCCTCAAGTGCTGTCTCCTTGACGTTTGGGTTGCATTGCATTGGAACTCACCAAGGAGACTATGCTCCCTTGCTGGCCAGTGCAGGGACCTCATTGTCCACACATTGGAATGGCAAGTGCACATCTCCTTGTCCGACTCATTTACATGGTTCTGATGATGATATTAGGCTCCTTATCCTTGCTTACGTGACAAGTGTGTTATTGACCGAGCCTCCTCATATCATCAGAGAGAGAAGGATTCTATTAAGCACAATACAGCTGAATACAGCAGCAATAGATGTCCATGCGCAAGAGTCCCTGTGCTAAGAGTCAGACTTCTTTGGGTATATACCCAGGGGTGATACAGCTAGGTCATGGAATTTCTGTTTTCAGTTTTTACAGCGGCTGCATAGGTTTACATCCCCACTGGCCATGACTAGGGTCCTCTTCCTCACCTCCTTGCTGGCATTTGTTATCATCTGTTAGCTTTTGTTATCATCCGTTTTCTTGTTCATGATCATTCTAGCTCGAGTGAGATGAACTCTCAAAGAAGTTAAAACTTCTTAGAGCCAGGCGGTGGTGGCGCACGCCTTTAATCCCAGCACTCGGGAGGCAGAGGCAGGCGGATCTCTGGGAGTTCGAGGCCAGCCTGGTCTACAAGAGCTAGTTCCAGGACAGGCACCAAAGCTACAGAGAAACCCTGTCTCGAAAAACAAAAAAAAAAAAAAAAAAAAAACTTCTTAGACCTTGAAATTTTATGTGTGTGCATGTGTTGTACCCCTTGTGTGAAGTGCCCGTGCAGGGCAGAAGAGGGCACTGATTTCATTCTCGGTGTGGTTGCCATTGGTATGTCAAGTGTGTATCAGCTGTGTGAGTCTTCTGATGGAGTCTAGGGTCTCATATATAGATCCATTCATCTACAGTAAGGATTCTTTGACCTCTTTTCCTAACTGCATCCCTTTTATTTCCATCTCTTACTACTCTTGCTATGACATCAAACCCTCCGTGGAGTAGGAGTGGAGAGCGTGGACACCTGGTCTTGTTCCTGATCTCAGGAGAAAAGATTTCATGAAGTTTTCCATTTACCATGAGTTGGCTCTAAGTTGGTCATAGATAGCCTTTATTATGTTGGTAGGTGGTCTCTCCACTTTTAGTTTTAATTATGAAGGGATATTGTATTTTTTTTCCAAAGCCTTTTCTGCCTCTCTTGAGGTGGTAATGTGATTTCTGTCTTGGAGTTCATTTGTGATGTATTTCTTGATTTGCGTGTATGGACCCTTCCGTGTGTCTCAACTTATAGAGCCCTAGTGAGGATCCAGTGAGCTACTGTATAATAAAGAATGCAGGACAGAGCCTGAACACAAAGCAGACACTCAGAGCAGAAGCTGCTATTTCTTAGGATGCTGGGCAACAGGAACTCTGCAGGGGTGATGTGACAATCCCTGAGACCAAGAATGACTGTAAAGCAAGCAGTGTGGCAGGACAGCCTACAAGCTTGGGCACCTTTGGAAAGACAGCATTTTTTTGTTTGAATATTCTCCCAATAGATGAATTGACCAAAGTTGTGGTCAAGGAGACAGAATGGTGACAAATTCTCACCGGCACATCCCAAGAGCGCACTCGGGAAGTATCCCAATTTTTAATGCATGGGTATTGCAGCCAGACTGTAGCCTCTCCTGCCAGCCGCCACCAGCCTTCTGGATTCGAACCAACCACATTCCTTGTTGGGTCAGCTGGGTCCAGGATCACAGGCCTGCAAAGCAACATTCAGAGAGGGAACTGACCGGCTGGCCAGTGCCCCAGGTACCACTGCCCACGAACAGGGCAGAAGCTCAACAGAGCAAAACTGTCCTACGTTTGTCCTGAGTCCCTGTCACACAGCATAGAGAGAGTTCAACCTGAGAGGGTCAGAGTATGAGATGTGAGGGCTGAACACAACACAAGGTCAAGACACGTCACCACCCAGATGGCACATGCACTGTATTGTTCACAGCCTCCCAGTCCTTACGGCTTCAGTTAAGGTGTGGCCTGAGAATCCGCAGACCATTGCAGCTGGCTGGAATTCAGTAGGGTTAATACCGGGGCTTTGAACTGCCTTTCGTGATATTATCTTTTGTTTGAAGTGTTTGAATCTTATCTGAGTTCTGCCAAAAGGGTTCAAAGCCTCTGCAAAACTTGCTTTAAAAAATTAAGCTGGGCAGTGGTGGTGCACGCCTTTAATCCCAGCACTCGGGAGGCAGAGGCAGGCGGATCTCTGTGAGTTCGAGACCAGCCTGGTCTACAAGAGCTAGTTCCAGGACAGGCTCCAAAGCCACAGAGAAACCCTGTCTTGAAAAACCAGAAAAAAAAATTAAAACATTGGAATACCAGAACTGGTCTCCAGAATTGCTTTGACATTTATTTCCTTCAGGGAGCTTCAGAGAAGAGGGTTTGGCATACAGGCATTAACTTGCCGAGATGCAACTTGTACAGTTTTGCTAACCAAAACTGGCTTCTGTATGGCTGCAAGCCAAAATTCATCCTAAAAAGACCTTTTCTTCCACAAAACAGAACACGTATATCACTGCAGGAACACCTCAGTTCCCACTCCATGTACCCCCTCCCTCTGCTGTTTGGGTGTAGACAAGGTCAGAGTCTTGGTCTCCTCATCTGCAGACAGGAAAGCCCACCTCTGCCTCCCAGGTCCTCATGTCAATCATGTGACAAGAGGACAGTGTCCAGCACAGTGACAGGACAGGAAAGGCTCCACTGACACGGAGCTCCCACCTCCCCATTTCCACAGTGCTACACCATGGTCCTCACTGGTGGGGAGGTTGAGTCATGAGGGGACAGGCTACCTGGCTCTTGTGAGCCGACTCAGCAGGTAGTTTGAGATCTCCTGGTCTTGAAAGTCATAATAAACTGTCCAATGGATTTGAAGCTGCTTGTATTTTGTGATCAGTTCCAAAACTGTCCGGAAGCCCTGGGCTGTATTGAACTCAGTGACTCCATTCCCACGTTCCCAGGCATAGACTGTGAGCAGCTCCAGAGCATACTGTGGGGGCAGCGGCTCACCCAGCTTCTCCTTACACTGTGAAGAGAATAGCAAAACAGAAGAGTAAAACAGGGTTGTCAGCTGTTGTGTGGGGACCTGTTCATGTAGATTTAGTCTACGGACGCTCCCATGCTATAGCCAAGGGCTGAGTGGTTGAGATGGAGACTGTGTGGTCCACATTGAGCATTTACTAGCAGGCATAGGAGGAATCATGACACAGTAATTGACAGCCAGGAAGTGAGGTTCAGAGCAGGATAGTAATGATGCTCATTATTTATGGTTTTATCACAGACTCTGAAATAACAGGGGAGGAGTTAGGGAGAGGGCCCAGTCCATAAAGTGCCCCCCAGTCAAGTCATGGAGTTCAGATCCCAGCACACACAGGCTGATGAGAGCAGTGACTCATAATCCCAGCTTTAGGCAGAGGAGGAGATGGGGTTCCCAGGGCTCTACGACTGTTTAGAACTGTTGACTTAGCACTCTGTGGGCTCAAGTGTGAGGCCCTGAGCGGATTTACAAAATGGAGAGTGACTCACTCCCTAGCCTCCACGTGTGTGTGCACACAAATAAACACAGACACATGTGCTCCCTAGAACAGGTATAGAGACAGAAACACCACACAAACATTTAAAAAGGTCCAGAAAAAAACAAGAGATTGCCCATTTAAAGAGCTAATAGCTTGAAATGGCAGGAAAATAGAAACCAGAGAATGTGACAGGCTTAGCCTCAGAAAGAAGCAAAAATCTAGACACAAATGATGTAGCAACCAGGAAGCAGTGAACCAGACATGGCTGAAGAGAGAGCAGGCTACCTGGAAAGTGGACTGGAAGACACCTACTGGAACAAGCGTGGCAAGTCCTCCTTCCTCCAGCTCCCCTCCCCCTCCCTTCTCCCTCCTACAGCAGCACCTTCCCTTGCTGTCTTCTGTCACCTTCTCTTCTCTCAAATCCTCCCCTTCAGCCTCTCTTTCCCCTCTTCTTTCTCATTTTCTATTTTCTCACCCCTGTGTTTCTTCTTTTTTCTTTTTGTGAATCTGACATAAGGTAGAGTCATCTTGAGAAGATGGACTCACAAATGAGAAAATGCTTCTATCAAACTGCCCTGTGGGGCATTTTATTGATCAGTGATTAACAAGAGAGGTACAGCCCACTGTGATTGGTGCCATGCCTGGGCAGGTGACCCTGTAGTGTACATAAATGCCAGCTGTGTGAGTCATGGAGAGCAAGCCAGTGAGCAGAATTCCTCCATGATCTCTGCTTCAATTACTGCCCTGACTTCGTCAGTGATGGACTGTGACTGGGAAGTGCAACCTAATAAGACCTTTCCTTCTTTCCTTCTCTTTCCTTCCTGTGAGACTTTTGGTCATGTGATAAAATATCGTGTCAATAGAAAGCCAACTAGAATATCCCTGCTTTTCTCTGGCCCAGTTTCCACTCATGGAAACCACAGTGGCTGGACCAGATGCCATACCAGTTGGTACCAGTGCTTGACCAGGCGGATGAGATTCTTCAGTTTGGGTGGACGATCCTTCAGGAAGTTTCTCTGAAGTTCGGTGAAGCAGGTGGAGAACTCGCCTTCCTTCCCCAGGGAGGTGCACTCACTGATGAGCCGTCTGTAGATTTGGGGGTCAGGCTTGTTGTAGACGTTGACATCACCTGTAAAGGAGGCTTCACTTAGTTAACACCACAGTCCTTTTCTGAGGTTCTTTGGTTTCTCTGGGGTGACAAGCTCACAGGCTGTGGGATTCTGTGAACAGGGCAGAGATTAACCCCGGCAAGCATCACTCCCCATACATCCATGTGTCCCAGCACACCTCAGGACTGCATACCTTATGTGGCCCTAAAAATCCCACAACTGTTCCTAATATAGTGCCCTCCTCACAGGCCTGGAGACAGCGGTGGAAGGAAACAGCACACTGAGGTCACACACAAGAGGGCTGCACGGTCATCTAATAATGGCCAACCACATTCTGTGTGCCCAGTATTATCTGCATGGGGCTTGTCGTGTGTGTGCACCCCTGCTCATGCCAGATTTACTGTGGAGCAGTCTGATGCATTTTATTCGTGCATCTCAGGCTTACAGAGTCTGAGATTTGTGTGTGTTCATGAGAGATTATACATGTATGATTGGAGGTAATAGAGGACATTGGGTGTCTTTCTTTATAATTTGTCACCTGATCCCTATTTTCTCTGTGAGCAAGGAGCTGGGCTGGCATCCAGAAAGCCACAGAGATTCTCCTGTCTCTGCCCCCATAGTGCCAGGGATACAGGTCCATGACTAACACCTCCTAAGTTAGGTGGATGTTGGGGATTTGAACTCAGGTCCTCGTGCTTGTTCAAAATTGCCCTTGCCCACTATGCTATCTCCCCAGTCACTGTGTGTTTACACTGCATGATTTTCTGTAGTGCCTAACTTAATATCACATGACTTTATTTGTCTAGGTTCTGAGAAGAGCAACGTGTGTGTGTCCAATGAACTTGTAGATGGGCAGCAGGCTATGGAATAACCGTATGTGTGCAATTGTGTGTGGGTACATGTGCACATTTGAGTGGATTAGGCAGGTAGCAGGCTGTGTCTCAGGTGTGTGCACTTGTGTGGCTGTGGCTGCAGCAGGCCACACCATCAGGCTTTGATGCTGACATAGGACAAAGTCACCTGCCGATGGAGTTGGGGACATGCCCAGTCACTCACTGACTCATGGGCTTATTTTCAACTTGAGGGTCCAGCAGAGTAGAGCTCATTGGCTATGTCATCTTGGGTAGGGTTGTGACAGGGTCCTCTCTTAGGTTGCCACCCACACCACCATTTCTAAGGGGGTCCTTCTGTGGTGGCCCGACTTCCTTACTAGGAAGCTGCCTGAGGTTGGGGAAGTCTATGACCAAGACAGGTTTCTGGGGAAACCGCATTATAGTTAATTTCTGGATCATTCCCTAAGGGCCCCCTCCCCTTGCAGCTTCCCACAGCATGCGGCTGCTCCTTCTCCCAGACTGGCCTCTCATTCCCTGATGCCTGAGACTCTATTGTTTCCATGGCTCTCCTAAGCAGAGGGCAGTGACCTTGTCTTTAAGTTAACAGCAGCAGTTCACACACTGGCCACCAAGGGGTGCTGTGTTCCCCAAATATAAAGCCTCCAGTATTTTCTACACTCCCCAAGCCCCAGTGTGCTTTCAGGGGTGTCCCTGGTTGTCTTTGGGTAGAACTGGGCAACTATTAATTTTGGAGATACATTGTGTGTCAGGCCTGGTGTAAGATCTTCATGTAGAGGGTCATTTCATGCATAAAATAACATGTTCGTGCATGTTGGAGGCTGGGGTGGTGATGGCTGGGTTTCCTGGGTTCTGGAGGCAGATAGCACTCCTCTGAGAAGTTCTGTATCCTGCACTAACCCTCCCACAGATACCTAGGCCTCTGGCCTTGTCTGAGGTTTCCCTTGGGAAAAGATGCATCAGTTATTAAATTTGAGTGAGTTTTCTGCTGCCTCAGGCTTACAAAGACAAAATCCACAGTCAGCCACATATATCACTGGTAAACTGAGGGGACATCTAAGGTGCCTTCATTCCCTCAGTGGGCCAGCTTGCTACTTAATGCCCTTCTCTGATGGATCCTCATTCCCCACTCCCAAAATTCTAAATCTCTCCTCCCCAGCTCACCTCTAAAGCAATCCTTGTTTGGGTGAATTTCTCAAATGATAAATACTTTCAGTTCAGGAATAGAAGGTGTGGGTTAGAGAGATTGTCACTAATGTGATTGGCTCACAATCATGTTGGAAACCCAGGACTCATGGAAATACCGGGAGTGGTGGCACAGGATTATTATAATCACAGAGCTGG